>NC_142652.1:58368500-58685000 GCF_055504915.1 Nelumbo nucifera
GATCTCACAAGCTCGGATCGTTTAAACTAGATCATACATTTTCCTAACATAGATCGAAAACTTTTTTGCAATCAATTTCTGTTAGTTGCCACCATGATCAAACCTACCAATCATATATGAAACTGGAGGTTCAATCGGCCATAGACTATTCTCATTGAATTAGCAATGGTGCCTTCTTGCTTAATCAATAAAAACAATCTTCACAGTTAATCGCAGAAAACATATGAATACCCATAAACAATGAACTGAAATAAAAATCAATTAGATCTCACAATGTTTATATAATCAAAGCTTCCCTAACCCTTCAACCAGAAATTAAAACCTTACAGACACTTCATAATGAAATTGCAACTTTCCAAATGAGAGGGGGCGAACTCTGCTTCTTCCTCCTTGGTTGTTGATTGCTCTTCTTGAAGGCTGAAGCTCTCTTGCAGGATTTGATGGTGCCCTTGGGTGCTAGTCCGCCCCCTTTATATAGACTTAGGAGGGAGCTGTCTTCTGCTCCTCTAAGGAGTTCTTTCTCCTTTGGGAGTTCAGTTTTCTAATAGATAATGCCTAGGTTAGATCTAATCTATACCTATCTCTTAACTGGTAATCTTAATATCTTTTATCCTTCTAGAAATACAATAGAAAATTGAATCTGATAGGACTCTTTGATGTTTCTTATTCTTGCATTCGTATTGGGCTTCTTCAACAAATTGGGCTGCTGCAAGGCTTCTCTACGAACTGGGTTTCAGCTGCGAACTGGGCTTCTCTACAAATTCGCTTAGATTTCGGGCCCGATTTTTACCTCGACAAAGTCCGAATCTATCAAAACTCGAAACATGAAAGTTGTATGGTTTTTCTTTATCTTTCCAATGAATCTTAAATCATCTCAATCGGAGTCCGGATGTGAGAGTTATACCCAAATTATAATGCGGTGCTGAAATTGTGCAAAATTACCCGATTAGTCTTGTTTTTCACCCTACACCTTCTTTCGTACCCTAAATCGAACTACAAGAATAGTGAGTCCAATTAGGTACTAATTAAGTATAAAATACTGAATATTGAGGGATAAAAATATGATAATTTTTATTCTCATCAAATCCCCCCACACTTAAACCTTGCCCGTCCTCGGGCAAGACAAAATTCAAGTAAAAATAAAACAAGAACAAACTAACTATCCTACCGATTTTTAAGCTCAACTCCCCTTCATCTTTCTCCACAAATATTCTAGGTTAAATATTGCAAACCGTTAAATCAACACAATCAAGTCATACACGACTCATTCATCAATCAATCCAATTTTTGCTACTGCAAACCAGGTAGTAAATCAAGGAAAACCTTTTTATCTTCTCTCTCTTTTTATTTTCTTTTTCTCTCCTCTGAGGAAGTGAGTGCATTTTATGCTCCGTCTTACTTTTGAATTACTTGGCCAGTAGGTGCATTTTATGCTCCATCCTACCATCGGATTACTTAACCGCTAGGTGCATTTTATGCTCCATCCTACCAATTGTAGCAATGGTAAAGTATTTGCCCTGTTTTACTTAAACCTGAATTTAGGACTAGCTTAAAAGGGAATGGCTTCAGATAGGTCATGTACTTCTTAATTGTACTTCATTACTAAGTCCACAAGAATTTTCCTAGAATTGTTTCAATTGATTTCAAAAGAGTTGAGTTTTTTTTATACTAAAAAGCAGTTAAAATCTACACTCCCCCCCCCCACACTTAATCTATGCATTGTTGAAATGTAAAGAAAAGGGGGAAGTAACTAAACTATAGATGCAAAAACAAGAACAAAAAGAAAAAACAAACTTCCCTATTTTTAATCATCATAAACCGAATCCTCTGGGTTTTGTAATTGCAACTTCAGGTGCTTTCCCCTTTCATCCATCATGGGTGGGTTTAAATCTGGAATAGGGGCCTGAAAAACAAAGGGTAAAGGTTTCCTGTCAGAAATCAACAACATAATATAAGGAGCATTACCTGACTGTTGTAACTCTAGAGAACCATTCAATGCTGCAATAGTTTCCTGCAATTTAGAACTCAAGGTTAACTCCTCATTCTCAGGATGCTTACTAATGGTGATTTCCAATACATCCTTCCCATCAAGTTTAAAAATTTCTTGTGCTGAAGAATCAATCACATCAACGGAATAAACAGGACTATCATCAGTAGGATATTTCATGTCATCATAAATATTAAACTTAACAATCTTACCATCAAATTCCATGGTAAGTGTCCCCTTATGCACACCGATTTTAGTCTTGGAGGTATTAAGAAATGGCCTTCCCAACAAAATTGGAGTTGGATTGGAAGAATCATCTTCTTCCATATCAATCACATAAAAATCAGCAGGAAAGACCAGATCATTGACTTGAACTAACACGTCCTCCAAAACCCCCTTTCAACGGTCCAAGGTTCAGAGTTGTGTAAATAGAATGGGGTATGGCATTTATTGAAGCTCCTAGATCTAACATTGCTCTTTCGATTTGGACATTTCCTATTTTACAGGGGATAGTGAACATACCTGGATCCTTGCATTTATGGGGTAGTCTCTTTTGGAGAATTGCTGAAACATTTTCTCCTATATGGACTTTTTCATCGCCTTTCAGCCTTCTCTTAGTGGTGCACAACTCCTTTAGGAATTTAGCATAGCTGGGTACCTGCTTGATTGCATCAAGGACGGGGGTATTTACCTCAACTTTGCGGAATGTATCAAGAATATCCTTGTCTTGCTCCTCCTTCTTGGATTTTGCAAATCGGCTAGGAAAAGGTGGAGCAATGACTATGGCTTGGGGTTGCTTTCCGCTTGAATTTTTTTGGGGTGATGGTGTCTCCTTTTCTTTCTCTTCTTTAGTTGTATCTTTAGATGCTTCTTTACTAGGTTCATTCAGCTCCTTCCCGCTTCTCAAGGTGATTGCACTAGCATTCTGTTTCAGATTAGCTGTGGTATGGGAGGGTAACCTTCCTGATACTTGAGATTCAATTCGACTCACAGCAGTTGCCAATTGGCTGAACTGATTCTCCAAGTTTCAGATGCTTGTCCTTGTCTCCTGTTGAAATTGTTGAGTGTTAGTTGCAAGTGCTTTAGCAATTTCATCTAGAGACATACCTGGGTTGGAAGACGAATATTGTGGAGCCGGCGGTCTAGATTGATGTTGTTGTTGGAAGCCGAAGGGCTTGGTTCCATAGCTAAGGTTGGATGATCCCTCCATCCTACATTGTAGGTATTTGAATAGAGATCGTATCTCTTATGTGGGAAGCCTCCAACAACATTGGCTTATTCATAGGGTTCATCTTGAAGTGTAGGGCACATGTCGGTTGGATGACCCGTAGTTGAACAAATACCACATGTCTTTGCTTGTTGTACGTGACCTACCACCAATTTTTCCACAAGAGAGGTAAGAGTGTCTAATCTTTGATCGATGGAAGAAGTTCTTACCTCATTGACCCTCCTTGGAATGGACTCCTATCTAATGCCAAACTATTGTGCATTGGCTGCCATGTTCGAGATTAATTCTCTTGCTTGGGTAGGAGTTTTGTTCACCAACACACCTCTGCTTGCTGCATCAATCATACTCCTATCCATTGGCAATATCCCTTCATAGAAATATTGGATAAGGAGCTAGTCTGGAATCTGATGTTGTGGACAGCTGGCACAGAGTTGCTTAAATCTCTCCCAGTATTCGTAGAGAATTTCCCCACTGAATTGTCTTATACCACAGATCTCCTTTCTGATGTTAGCAGCTCGGGAGGCAGGGAAGAACTTTTCAAGAAATTGCCTTTTCATATCGCTCCATGTGGTGATAGAACCAGAGGGTAAGTAGAAAAGCCAATCATTAGCTTTATCAGCTAATGAGAAAGGAAAGGCACGCAGCTTGATCTGTTCCTCGGTAATACCTTGAGGTTTCATGCTTAAGCATACTACATGGAATTCTTTTAAGTGTTTGTGGGGATCTTCACCTGAAAGTCCACAAAAAGTAGGAAGTAAGTGGATAAGACCAGATTTGAATTTGAAAGGTACTGCTAGATCTGCATATTTGTTGCGGAGTGGTTGTTGGTGCAGATCTGGTGCGGCTAGCTCTCTAAGAGTTCTCTCTTCGATGTTGGCCATGACTTCTTCTTTAGGGTGGTTAAATGGCTCAACGATCTCTACAACCGACTTCACCCCGGGAGATGGGAGTAATGTCGATTGGTTGCGACGTTGCATGGCTTCCTTTCTTAAACGACAAATTGTGTTTTCGATCTCAGGATCATACTGGAGTTCACCTACACGAGAAGAGTGGGGCATAAACCAAGCAAAAGGAAATCTATTTAGGACACCAATCCCCGGCAGCGGCGCCAAAATTTGGTGGGTGTCAAATCCAAACAAAGATAAAAAGTCTTGCTCGAGTGAATAATTTGTATATAGTGATGACAAGGTTGTCTCTATAGGGATTGGGTGGATTTATTTCCAAGTATACGAAGTAGGGGGTTGTTGAATTAAGGAAAATAAGATGAAATAAAAGAAAATAACAGAAAGCAAGGATCAAATCGATGGGAGATAGCTTCCGATTGAAGGGACAAGTTCAGCTTTGATTCTTATCATTGATCCTCGATGCAAGGATAAATTCATATGTTTACGAATAAATTGGTTATAGCCATTAACAAGCTCTAACAGATATCCTCGACTCGTATTATTCGACAACCAAAACAAGATCTACGATTGCTTCTCTTATTAATAGGCAGTCCTAAACAAGCTCTTAGGATTTAATCTATTAATAGCATTAAAAAGGGAGAGACCCAATTCTGGTCAACGATCTCACAAGCTCGGACCGTTTAAACCAGATCATACATTTTCCTAACATAGATCAAAAACTTTTTTTGCAATCAATTTCTATTAGTTTCCACCATGATCAAACCTACCAATTATATATGAAACTGGAGGTTCAATCGGCCATAGATTATTCTCATTGAATTAGCAAGGACGCCTTCTTGCTTAATCAATAAAAATAATCTTCATAGTTAATCGCAGAAAACATATGAATACCCATAAACAATGAACTGAAATAAAAATCAATTAGATCTCACAATGTTTATAGAATCAAAACTTCCCTAACCCTTTAACCAGAAATTAAAACCTCACAGACACTTCATGATGAAATCGTAGCTTCCAGATGAGAGGGGGCGAACTCTGCTTCTTCCTCCTTGGTTGTTGATTGCTCTTCTTGAAGGCTGAAGCTCTCTTGGAGGATTTGATGGTTCCCTTGGGTGCTAGTCCACCCCCTTTATATAGACTTAGGAGGGAGCTATCTCCTGCTCCTCTAAGGAGTTCTTTCTCCATTGGGAGTTCAGTTTTCTAATGGATAATGCCTTGATTAGATCTAATCTACTCCTTTCTCTTAACTGGTAATCTTAATCTCTTTTATCCTTCTAGAAATACAATAGAAAATTGAATCTGATAGGACTCTTTGATGTTTCTTATTCTTGCATTTGTATTGGGATTCTTCAACGAATTGGGCTGCTGCAAGTCTTCTCTGCGAACTAGGCTTCTCTATGAATTCTCTTAGAATTCGAGCCCAATTTTCACCTCGACTCTTTCCGAATCTATCACAACTTAAAACATGAAAGTTGTATAGTTTTTCCTTATCTTTCTAATGCATCTTGAATCATCTCAATCGGAGTCCGGATAGGAGAGTTATGCCCAACTTATCACGCAGTGCCAAAACTATGCAAAATTACCCGATTAGCCTTGTTTTTCACCCTATGCCTTCTTTCATGCCCTAAATCAAAATACAAGAATAGTGAGTCCAATTAGGTACTAATTAAGTATAAAATACTGAATATTGAAGGATAAAAATATAATAATTTTTATTCTCATCAACTGCAAAAAGCAGTTCGGCCCATGTAGCTAATTTATGGCTGATTCAGTCATTATCATATTAAAATTAGGTTTTATATAGGTGGGATGAATTAAAGTTTGAAGTGGGCCATCAAATCTCTGTTTTGAATCGAATTAGGGTTAGAAAAACCAACCCCATCGAACCAACAATTCAGTCCAACCAGTTTAGACCAATTCTGGTGTAAATTGGCCCAAGTTTTGGTGTCTAGTTCAAGATTTAATTCAAGAATAATGATCTGAAAATAAATTAATTCAAGATAATCAAATTATTAAGAAACTAATATCAGAGGCTGCACTGTGATTTTCTTGGATATCCTGCAAACTTGCAAGGAACAGTTAATCACAGATTGCAGAATCGATATCTACAAAATCGCAGATTGCAGAACTTGTTTCTGCAGAAATTTCTTCTCCTCTATTGTGCGCTACAGTGATCTCCAGATGGAAATAAAATACAAAAACATAATTTTTCTATTATTACATCACATCAAATTCCTATACAATTTGTCTAAAAAAAAAATTTACAAACCAGAATTGAATAGAATAGAAATCACAAGGTGTGCCAATCTTGGCACCATAAAGATTCGATCTCCATCACATGTGCAGCTCAAAAATTCAAGAAAAAATCATAGAACAATTTTAGAAATTTCAGAGAATAATAATAATTTATTTTCCAGATCGAACAGGGTGGGGCAGCAAGAGCAGGAAGAAAAAAAGCATAAGGCAAGAGCAGTCTAACTGTGTTGTCTTCTCTCTGTATTCAGCGAATGTGTCTTTGGAGGTTAGTGCTGCTCTCTTATTTATAGCCTTAAAGAGAAAATTTCCTAATCCCATTAGGAGTTTCCTAATCCAAATCTTTTATTTGGATATGGACTCTTTAATGAGGGGATGAGAGATCCATCATATGGATGGCTGAACCTTGCAAGAAGGTTGGGCAAAATTTCAAATATTTCTCTCTCTCCCATCTAGGAATCGCATTCCCTATTTTAGAAAACTATATTTTCAAGAATCAATCTTGAACCAAACTGGACCAGATCTGAATCCAAAAAGGGAGGAGAGGGATATATCTTGAACCAAACTGCTTCCATTGAAGATGACATAGTGTGAGGTGAAGCATAACCAGCAGGACAACTCTTCAGCAAGAACCAAACTCTTCAACAAGAATTTAGTAGAGGGCTAGTGAGCACGACTTCATATTAATGATTCTTGATCACTCCCACAGGTGGAGATTGAACTAGGTAGGGGTGGCAAGAACAGGAAGAAAAGAGTAGAAGACAGGGGCAGTCAAACTGTGGGTTGTCTTCTCTCTTAGTTCAGCAGACTGTGAGGGTGTTTGGAGGTCCGCCTTGCTCTCCTATTTATGGCCTTAAGGACAGAATCTCCTAATCCTATTAGGAGTTTCTTAATCCAAATCTTTTATTTGGATCTTGACTCTCTTTAAGAGATAAGGATAATCCCTTATCTTATCTGCAAATATAGATTAGTCTTCGTAATCAAATTAGGAGTTTCCTGATCCAAATATTTATTTGGATCTGGACTCTTTAAGTGGATAGGGATAATCCCTTATCCTATCTACTGATCCAAATCCCAGATCCGCCCCCTATTTAATTAATCTCATTAAGCTAGTTCAAATTGGGCTGTAGGCCCATTAAGTCTATGTTCTCACTTAACTTCCTAACCTACTGCCCAGTTGAATATCATAGTATGACGTGGGACCCAAATATTGATCTACACATCAGCCACATGGGTTTAGTCCAGCCTTTGTTACAAGGCCTGGCCGAATTCACTATAGGAGACAGTGAACCCCTGAGTCCATCACCATGGGCTCTTAATGAGCCCAAAATTTACACTAAATGGTCATTGGGTCCAGCCACCTTATGAAAACCCAATGACTATGGGCAGATGCAAGATTAGCCCATCATGATCAAACATTGCCTGACAAGAGAGGACCTCTCCCTCGGCTGCAAGGAACAGTGCTGCACTTTCTACTCACATGTACTTTATTCATTCACAATAAATGTCAAAAGATACATAAATCTGATTGGAGCTAGGGGCATAACTGCCTAACAACTCCCACTTGCACTTAGGTCCAATCGGGTATAAGCCGGAGTCCCATACTTTCCACGTGTTTCTCAAACACTTTCTGTGTTAGTGGCTTAGTCAATGGGTCTACTACATTTTCCGATGATGCTACCTATTGAATCAGGATGTCCCCCATAGATCCGGTGTTGTCATACAATAGTGGAATGGGTGATGTGCTGAATTCTAAATTCTATAATGAACACTTCATTCATTAGGCAGCCTCACTTACGACAATGTGTTTGGCTCGGGTTGCGGACTATTATTCTTATTACTCAGGACTCCTGTTTGATGCTTTTCCAACAAACAACACATGCTCCTATTGTGAAGATATAACTAGATATAGAATTTCTATCATCTAGATCTAATTGGAAATTAGCATCAATATACCCCTGGATCTGTAGTGAACTACCATCGAATATCAGACAAAAATCTTTTGTCCTTTGATGGTATTTTAGTATGTTTTTCACAGCGGTCCAATGCTTCTACCCTGTGTTAGATTGGTATCTGCTTACCACACTCACTACCTGAGAAATATCAGGAGGAGTGCACAGCATGACATACATGATGCTCCCTATGGCTGAGGCATAGGGAACCTCTTTCATGCCCTCAATCTCTTCGGGAGTCTTGGAAGACATACCCATGCAGAGAGTGACTCCATGCCTGAAAGAAACATTTCCTTTCTCAGAGTTCTCCATGCTGTATCTCTTGACTAATTTGTCAATGTAAGCAGATTGGGATAATCCTTTTATCCTCTTTGATCTATCTCTATAGAGTCGAAGACCTAGTATGTAGGAGGTTTCTCCAAGATCTTTGATGATACTGAAAAGAACCCTATTTTTGTCCCCTAATTTTCATCCTTTTTACATTACTTTAGCACTTAAATGAACTCATTACTCTTGTATTTCGATTCAGGGCAATAAAGAAGGCAATTGGAAGAAAACAGGGCAAATCGGGTGATTTTGCACAGTTTTGGCGACAATCAGTAATCTGGACTCTCAATTCTAGACTCCGATTTGGACAATTCAAGAAGCATTGGAAAGATGAAAGGAAGGCCTACAATTTTTATGTTTTGGGTTTTGACAAATTCGGCCCGCATCGAGTACGAAAACGAGCCCGAAGTCAGAGCAAGTTCGTAGCCAGGCCCATTTCACAACTTAAGCCCAACACGCAGAAGTACCTTGAAGCAGCCCAAGTTCTAAAGCACCCCAACTCGAATTCAAGAGTCAAGAGTCCAAATTTCGAATGTAATCTCCAAGGAGAGAGTCTTATCAGATCTAAAGTCGTGAATGTAATCCTAGAGAGATAAGAAGATTGAGATGAGATCATTAGATAAGAGATGTAGGATATGATACGTTCAAAGAAGATCAAGACTCCCTAAAGATAAGATGATCTCCTAGAAGGAGTTGGAAAACAGCCCTCTACTTTGGCTATATAAAGAGGGGGGCGAACCAGCTCTATCATCACTCACTCCCAGATCCAAGAGATCATTAAGAAGACCAAGAAGCTCAAGAAAGCAGTTTGGCTATGGAGAAGCAAAGCATGGAGATTGCGTAGATCATGAGCAGGTAAGTTTCTTTTTCTGGTTGAAGGGGGGAGGTTCGATTGTGTCATTGTGAGGTTCTGTAGTTAATTTATTTTCTTGCTTTTTTAAATAAAAGTATTCATTGATTCTTGTGCATATTTTTATTGAATTTTGATGTTAATTAGTTTGACAAACTGAATTAATGTTGATTTTCCTACTGCTATCCATGATTTCGGTGATCCGTAATTGTCACAAATAATGGTACAAGTAGCAATTAGGTTGATATCTTTTTGAGTCAATTGTTCGTGACAGCCTTTGACCAATGTTTTAACATGGTTCAACCTAAAGGAATCGATGGAACAAGATTCAGTAATTGCAGTTATCTCCATTATTTTGGTTTAACTGTTTTCACGAATCTTAATGCTATCACTGTTTAACATGGACGCTATCGTACCCAGTTGAGTGGTGATAAGTGTTGATCGAATGCTAGGTTTGGTCAACTAAATTAGGAAAACACAAGGTTTATTATGGCTATCCTAATAAATCTAGGGTTAAATGCTTGAATTGCAAGAATGCTAAAATTTACCTAGGATCGATGGCCAATCGATTCAACCCGAACCCTTGAACCAGAATTTGGTAAGACTGATTTTCTCTTGTTCGTTCAGTTGTTATTGTTTTCTTATTCTTTTAAATTTTAGTTATTAAATTTCCCCACTCAATTACTTTATCCATTCGGCTGAGAGATTACTGATTTGCTCCCTGTGGGATTCGATCTAGTACCACTTTTTACTACAATTATTTGGTTGTGGGACTAGTACTAATTTTGAGGGCTTCGACAACCCATCAAAATTTTGGTGCCATTGCCGGGGATCAAATTTAATTTCTTAGCTATTAACTTCTCTTTGTTAACCTCTTTTGTTTTATGACTCGTGCTTCTCAATGAAGTGAACTCGAGTACAACCCCAAAATTGAGAGGACCACCCATCGTTTAAGGAAGGAGGCGATGCAAAAGAAGGATCGTTCACCTAAAAGGGTGAATTCAGTTTGTGATTTACTCATCTGTGATCTACCCATCTTCGAAGGAGAAGAAAGAATGGCTGATAGAGAGAGGACATTGAGAGAGTTAGCTGCACCAATTATGAACCAACAACCTCTATGCATCACGTATCCCACTCTTGAGGTAGGTTTTGAATTGAAATCTGGTTTGATACAACTATTGCCTCTATTTCATGGGTTTCCAGGTGAGGGCCCTCATAAGCATCTGAAGGAATTCCATGTCGTCTGTTCAAGCATGAAACTCCACGGTATGACCGAGAATCAGGTAAAACTCATAGCCTTTCCATTTACTTTACGTGATAAAGCAAAGGATTGGTTGTATATTCTTCCTCCCGGTTCAATACGCACATGGGATGAGATGAACAGGATATTTTTAGATAAATATTTCCCTGCATCTCAGGCTACAAATATAAGAAAAGAAATATGTGGAGTTTGGCAATTTGGTAGTGAGACGCTATATGAATATTGGGAAAGATTTAAACAACTTGTTGCTAGCTGTCCACACCACCAAATACCCGAATAGCTTTTGATCCAATACTTCTATGAAGGGCTTCAGCCCATGGATAGAAGTATGGTCGATGCAGCCAGTGGAGGAGCCTTAGTGAACAAGACACCTGAAGCGGCCAGGGAATTAATTTCCAACATGGCCGAAAATTCACAACAGTTCAGTGCAAGGATAGATGGCACCACTAGACGGGTTAATGAGGTAAGCCATGTCAATTTAGAAAATCAGATTTCAGATTTAACAGCTTTGGTTAAGCAACTTGCTGCAGGGAAATTACAAACAGCCAGGGTGTGTGGTATCTGTTCGATCCCTGGTCATCCTACGGACATGTGTCCATCATTACAAGATGGATCGATGCAGCAAGTAAATGCCGTAGGAGGATTCCCGGGGCAGCCCCAACGAAAGTATGATCCCTACTCCATTTATTACAATCCGGGGTGGAGAGATCATCCAAATTTAAGTTATGGGAACCAAGGAGGACAGCAGAAATACCAGCCCTAGTTTTCAGCACCCATCACGGTGCAAGGCCAACCCCCGAATTCAGGTATGCCCTTAGATGATATAGTTAATGCTCTAGCTACTAATACTCAGCAATTTCAACAGGAAACAAGAGCCAAAATTCAGAATTTGGGGAATTACAAATCAGCCAACTTGCCACTTCCATTAGCAAGTTGGAGGTGCAGAGCTCCAGGAAACTACCCTAACAAACGGTAGTTAATCCAAAAGAGAATGCAAGTGCGGTGATGCTGAGAAGTGGAAGAGAGTTGCAGCCCCAACCAAGCTCACCATCGAAGGCAACCAAGGAAGAGGAAAGACAAGGGTAAAACGACAGCCCCATTGAGGTAATATCCGACCCCCCTCTTCCTAAAGTTACTAATGTTGTTGTACCTCCTTTTCCTAGCAGGTTGGAAAAGTCCAAGAAGGAGGAATATGAGCAAGAAGTGTTGGAAACTTTCAGGAAGGTGGAGATCAACATCCCCTTGTTAGATGCAATAAAACAAATCCCAAAATATGCCAATTTTTTAAAAGAATTATGCACTAACAAGAGGAGGCTGCGAATTGATGAAAAGGTAAGAGTTGGGGAGAACGTTTCAGCCATGATCAAGAGGACCCTGCTAGAAAAACGGGCTGATCCAGGTATGTTTACCCTACCCTGTGTGATTGGTAACAAACGAATCGAGCATGCCATGCTAGACTTAGGTGCATCTATTAATGTCATGCCATACTCGATTTACTGTGCATTGAAACTAGGTCCCTTGAAGGAAACTAGAGTGGTTATTCAATTAGCTGATCGTTCTAGTAACTACCCTGAGGGGATTGTTGAGGATGTATTGGTGCAGGTTAACGATTTGATCTTTCCAGCTGATTTTTACATCCTGAAGATGGAAGAGGACACAACTATGAGTTCAGCCCCACTTCTATTAGGCCGGCCATTCATGAAAATGGCAAAGACCAAAATAGATGTGGATGAGGGTACCCTCTCCATCGAGTTTGACGGAGAGATTGTAAAATTTAATATTTTTGAAGCAATGAAATATGCTAGTGAATGTCATTCGATCTGCTCTATTGACACCATTGATTCGATTGTGCAGGAAGTCTTTGGAGAGGAAGACATGGGCGATGAGCTGGAATATAAGGGACAATTGGACAAGGAAGAGGAGTTCGATGCATCCTATGGCACTACGGAACCGGAACAAGAGGTAAGTAATTCTGATATTCAATTGAAGATTTCTCACACAAAATTGCTGCCTTCTATTTTGCAGGCTTCGGAGCGGGAACTGAAGACCCTGCCTGATCATTTCAAATATGCATACTTGGGCGAAAAGGAGACACTACCCATAATCATTGCAAAAGGGTTGACTGAGGAGCAAGAGGAGAGGCTCATCAGAGTCCTACAGGACCATACGGCTGCGATCGGCTGGACCCTAGCCGACAGAAAGGGGGTCAGCCCCTCGATTTGCATGCATAGGATCCTTTTGGAAGATGGTGCCAAATCGGTTAGGGAACCACAAAGAAAACTCAACCCGGTAATGAAAGAGGTAGTATTGAAAGAAGTGCTTAAACTGTTAGATGAAGGGATAATTTATCCAATCTCAGACAGTAAATGGGTAAGTCCTATTCATGTTGTACCTAAGAAAACTAGGATTACTGTAGTAAAAAATCAAAATAATGAACTAATTCCCATGAGGGTACAAAGTGACTGGCGAATGGTAATAGATTTTCGAAAACTTAACTTGGCCACTCGAAAGGACCATTTCCCCTTACCCTTCATCGATCAGATGCTAGAACGATTAGCAGGTAAGTCTTTCTTTTGTTTTCTTGACGGTTTCTCAAGTTATTACCAGATTGTTATTGCACAGGAGGACCAAGAGAAAACAACATTTACTTGCCCATTCGGCACCTTTGCCTACAGACGAATGCCTTTCGGTTTGTGTAATGCTCCAGGCACCTTTCAAAGATGCATGATGAGTATATTTTCTGATTTTATTGAAAAATGCATTGAAGTGTTTATGGATGATTTTACTGTTTATGGTGATTCGTTTGATGACTGCCTAAATAGTTTAAGCAAAATTCTGAATCGATGTGTTGAAACAAATCTTGTCTTAAACTATGAAAAATGTCACTTCATGGTGAAGGAAGGCATTGTGTTGGGACATGTAATTTCAGCAAGAGGAATAGAGGTCGATAAGGCTAAAATTGATTTAATTGTGAGCCTACCCTACCCTACAAATGTTAGGGAGGTTCGTTCATTCCTTGGACATGCAGGTTTTTATCACAGGTTCATCAGAGATTTTTCAAGGATTGCCCTACCATTGTCCAAGTTGCTGCAAAAAGATATGCCTTTCGATTTTGGTGATGAGTGCAGGGAAGCATTTGATAAGCTAAAAAATTTATTGACAATTGCACCCATCATTCAACCACTCGATTGGAACTTGCCCTTTGAGATCATGACAGATGCGAGCAACTATGCGGTAGGGGCGATTCTAGGTCAGCGAATTGATGGAAAAAGCCATGTCATCTACTATGCTTCCAAAACGTTGAATGCTGCACAGAGCAATTACACAACCACTGAAAAAGAACTATTAGCTATTGTGTTTGCTTTAGACAAATTTAGATCATATTTGCTTGGCTCTAAAGTGATTGTATTTTCTGACCATGCAGCTTTGAAATACCTACTAGCAAAGAAGGAGTCGAAACTGAGGTTGATAAGGTGGATACTCTTGCTCCAAGAGTTTGATCTAGAGATCAAGGATCGAAGGGGAGCTGAAAACTCGGTGGCTGATCACCTAAGTAGGTTGGTGAAGGATGAGGACTCCTCACTCATCGATGAGTTGTTTCCTGATGAGCAGTTGTTTCACATGAGAGGTATGGTTCCATGGTATGCTGACATTGTGAACTACTTGGTCACCGGAGTTTTGCCTAATAACCTTAGCAAATCCATGAAGAACAAAATCAGGTATGAGGCAAAATATTATGTTTGGGATGAACCTTATCTATGGAAATTCTGTTATGATCAAATGATTAGGAGATGTATCCCTGAGGATGAGCGGATGTCGATTCTAATTTTTTGCCATAATTATGCTTGTGGTAGCCATTTTGGGCCAAAGAGGACTGCTTGAAAGGTTTTAGATAGTGGGCTGTATTGGGCATCCCTATTTAGAGATGCATACGTGTTTTGTAAAAATTGTGAAAGATTTCAGCAAACAGGTACACTATCTCATAGGAATGAGATGCCCCAAACACCCATTCTTATATGTGAAATATTTGATTTTTGGGGCATCGATTTCATGGGACCCTTTCCTCCCTCTTGTGGTTTTTCTTATATACTTTTGGCAGTCGATTATGTCTCAAAATGGGTGGAAGCCAAGGCCACCAAGACTGATGATTCTAAATGTGTTGTAGGGTTTATCAAATCTAACATCTTCATCAGGTTTGGCATTCCTCGAGCCATCATAAGCGATCAAGGTACACACTTTTGCAATAGAACAGTAGAAGCCTTGTTGAGAAGGTATGGGGTGCATCACCAAATCACCACTGCTTATCACCCCCAGACTAACGGGCAAGCTGAAATTTCCAATAGAGAGGTAAAGTCTATCTTGGAAAAGACGGTGAATCTAGGAAGGAAGGATTGGAGTCTACGCCTGGATGATGCTCTCTGGGAATATCAAACAGCTTACAAGACCCCAATAGGTATGTCCCCTTATAGGTTAATTTTTGGCAAATCTTGCCACTTGCCGGTCGAAATTGAACATAGGGCCTATTGGGCAATAAAGTGATGCAACATGAATATGGAAGAAGCAGGGAAGGAAAGTAAGTTCCAGTTGCAAGAGCTGGAAGAGTTGAGGTTAGAGGCATATAAAAATTCAAGAATCTACAAAGAAAAGACCAAATTGTTCCATGACAATGTACTCTTAAGAAAACAATTTAAAGTTGGACAGAAGGTCTTACTGTACAACTCCCGCCTCCAACTCATGCCATGTAAGCTGCGTTCCAAATGGATGGGCCATTTTAGTGTGACTAATGTATTCCCTTATGGTGCAGTAGAGATAAAAAGTCTCGACACAGGTACGATCTTCAAGGTGAATGGGCATCAATTGAAGTTGTTCCACGAGGATGCAATTGTCTCCTCTACGGTAGACATCTCGTTGGACATTCCTCGATATTCATTGGATTAAAGAAGCAGAGGAGAACGTTGAGCATAACGACGTTAAACAATTGCGCTTGTGGGAGGCAACCCATTGTGATTTTTTGTTATTTTGTTTAAGTTTTGATTTTTTGTGTGTGTTTAGCAGGAACCCAACAAGACAAACAGGGAAGTTTGACAAAAAACCCTAGCATGCTTTCATCATCTCTTCTTAACCTTGCCTTTTGGAAACGCTATTCCCTGGAAGCTTATCCTTGAATGATTTCAACTTATCAGGAATCATGTGCCTAGGCTGAATAGATAGGATAGGATGCAAGCATGACTAACTGAATCGTTCTTGGCTGCATATGGTACCTTAGAATTTTAATCGATCAATAGGCAAGATGCATAAATATCTGTCAAACATGGTTTGATTATTCTAGAACTTGCTGTGTTAGGCAGAATGAGACCACAATCAATGAATTTATGGATCAAGTGGCGAGACCCTGTGATTCTTGTGCAAAAAAAAAAAGAAAGAGAAAATAAAATCATGACTAATGTGAGATGGAGCATAAAATGCACTCACATCTAGAAACGAAAGCAAGGGTGAGATGGAGCATAAAATGCACTCACCCTAGAACCCCAACCCCGTTCTCACCTTCAGATCCTTGGAACTCAAACTAAGTGGTGGAGATGTGATACATAGCAAGCTTATGGCAATAAGCACACATTGTTTTGATTTAAAGAAAGGTAATTGAATCTGGATGAATTGGTTTGTTAAAAGCAATGAGCACCCGTGCAGTCCAAGGAGTTTCAGCCCGGGAAGGCTTGTCTCCTTGACTATCGATTTAACTTGGGACCATGAGGAATGGTGATTTGCGATCACTCTTGGACGAGAAAAAAGGGGAGAAAGAGACGAAAAGGGGAAGGTTACCAAGTCTGGACTGAAGCATGCATTGGACCAGGCCCCGTATAGAGAAAAAGAAGAGAGATTCAATAGTTAGGTTCTCTTGTTTTGCTTGAGTTTTGCCTTGCGCGAGGACGGTCAAGGTTTAAGTGTGGGGGGATTTGATGAGACTGAAAAGAACCCTATTTTTGTCCCCTAATTTTCATCCTTTTACATTACTTTAGCACTTAAATGAACTCATTATTCTTGTATTCCGATTCAGGGTAATAAAGAAGGCAATTGGAAGAAAACAGGGCAAATCGGGTGATTTTGCACAGTTTTGGCGACAATCAGTAATCTGGACTCTCAATTCTAGACTCCGATTTGGACAATTCAAGAAGCATTGGAAAGATGAAAGGAAGGCCTACAATTTTTATGTTTTGGGTTTTGACAAATTCGGCCCGCATCGAGTACGAAAACGAGTCCGAAGTCAGAGCAAGTTCGTAGCCAGGCCCATTTCACAACTTAAGCCCAACACGCAGAAGTACCTTGAAGCAGCCCAAGTTCTAAAGCACCCCAACTCGAATTCAAGAGTCAAGAGTCCAAATTTCGAATGTAATCTCCAAGGAGAGAGTCTTATCAGATCTAAAGTCTTGAATGTAATCCTAGAGAGATAAGAAGATTGAGATGAGATCATTAGATAAGAGATATAGGATAGGATAAGTTCAAAGAAGATCAAGACTCCCTAAAGATAAGATGATCTCCTAGAAGGAGTTGGAAAACAGCCCTCTACTTTGGCTATATAAAGAGGGGGGCGAACCAGCTCTATCATCACTCACTCCCAGATCCAAGAGATCATCAAGAAGACCAAGAAGCTCAAGAAAGCAGTTTGGCTATGGAGAAGCAAAGCATGGAGATTGCGTAGATCATGAGCAGGTAAGCTTTTTTTTCTGGTTCAAGGGGGGAGGTTCGATTGTGTCATTGTGAGGTTCTGTAGTTAATTTATTTTCTTGCTTTTTTTTAATTCAAGTATTCATTGATTCTTGTGCATATTTTTATTGGATTTTGATGTTAATTAGTTTGACAAACTGAATTAATGTTGATTTTCCTACTGCTATCCATGATTTCGGTGATCCGTAATTGTCACGAATAATGGTACAAGTAGCAATTAGGTTGATATCTTTTTGGGTCAATTGTTCGTGACAGCCTTTGATCAATGTTTTAACATGGTTCAACCTAAAGTAATTGATGGAACAAGATTCAGTAATTGCAGCTATCTCAATTATTGTTATTTTGGTTTAACTGCTTTCATGAATCTTAATGCTATCACTGTTTAACATGGACGCTATCGTACCCAGTTGAGTGGTGATAAGTGTTGATCGAATTCTGGGTTTGGTCAACTGAATTAGGAAAACACAAGGTTTATTATGGCTATCCTAATAAATCTAGGGTTAAATGCTTGAATTGCAAGAATGCTGAAATTTACCTAGGATCGATGGCCAATCGATTCAACCCGAACCCTTGAACCAGAATTCGGTAAGACTGATTTTCTCTTGTTCGTTTAGTTGTTATTGCTTTCTTATTCTTTTAAATTTTAGTAATTAATTTTTCCCACTCAATTACTTTATCCATTCGGCTAAGAGATTACTGATTTGCTCCCTGTGGGATTCGATCTAGTACCACTTTTTACTGCAATTATTTGGTTGTGGGACTAACACTAATTTTGAGGGCTTCGACAACCCATCAATCTTTCATGGAGAATTGTTGTGAATGCCACACTTTCACCGTAGTTAACATTCCTACATCATTCCCAATGAATAGAATGTCATCTACATACAGAACCAAGAACGTAACCTTATCGCCACTAGTCTTCCTGTAAACGCAGGGCTCATCCGGATTTTGCTCAAAGTCAAACTGTTTGACGATAGAGTAAAACCGGATGTTCCAACTCCTAGAAACTTGCTTAAGTCTATATATGGATTGGTTGAGTTTACATACCATGTGATCCTGACCTACAACTATGAAACCTTGTGGTTGTTGCATATAGATATATTCAGTAAGATATCTATTCAGGAATGCAGTTTTGACATCCATTTGCCAAATCTCGTAGTCATGGTACACTGCTACAACTAGTAGGATCCTAATGGATTTAAGCATGGCCACAGGCGAGAAGTTTTCCTCATAATCGATTCCCTCTTTCTGAGTGTACCCTTTCGCCACAGGACGAGCCTTATAAGTCTCAACTTTACCATCTGGGCCCTTTCTCTTATAGATCCATTTGCAACCAATTGCCTTCACCCCAGGGGGTAGATCTACTATAGTCCAGATTTCATTGGTCTCCATTGAGTCCATCTCAGCTCTCATGGCATCTACCCAATTAAAGGAATCTATGTCCAACATAGCTTTCGAATAAGTCACGGAATCCTCCTCACTGTTCGTGGCTTCCCCCAAGTAACTTTCTTGGTCATTGTCATAACGAACTGGAGGCCTGGAAACCCGGGTAGATCTTCTAGGTTGGTTATTTTCTAGAACTAGTGGGACATCTTCCACTATCCATGGGCTCTCCTCATCAAGAATAACTTCCTGATGATGATTATCCAGGATGTAATCTTCTTCTAAGAAGTGGGCATTTTTGACTGCAAATCACCTTTTGCTCTCTTGGATCATAGAATAAATAACCTACAGAACTTTTGGGGTAGCTTATAAATAGGCAATGGCTGGTCATGGATTCTAATTTGTCAGCACTAGTTCTTTTAACATGTGCTAGACAACCCCAAATCTTCAAGTGTCTCACACTTGGTTTCTTACCGATCCAAAGCTCATAGGAAGTCTTCAGAATGGATTTGGTTGGAACCCAGTTCAGCACGTATATCGCAGTCTCTAATGCATAACCCCAAAGGGTGTGGGTAGTTCTGAGTGTACGAGAAGTGATCAGACCATATCCAATAAAGTTTGGTTCCTCCTTTCTGACACACTGATTAAATGTGTTGTAGCAGGAGGAGATAGTTGTGATACTATCCCATTGTCCTTTAAGTAGTCCCTAAATTTGTCAGAAAGATACTCGCCACCTCGATCTGATCGAAGGGTTTTAATTTCTCGCCCTAACTATTTCTCGACTTCTTGTCTGAATTTTTTGAACTTTTCAAAAGATTTAGACTTATGTCTCAGTAGGTACATACATTCAGTGGACTACATACATCAGTATGTATAAGGTCAAGTGTGCCTGTAGATCTTTCAGGCTTACCAGTAAATGGTCATTTCGTCATCTTATCCTGAAGGCAAGGTTCACAGGTTGGAAGATCTTCTACAATTAGAAAATCCAAAGGACCATCCTTTACCAACCTTGTGATACGATCTACATTAATGTGGTGAAGTTGGTAATGCCATAAGCACGTGGGATTAATTATGTCATGAGTCCTCCTCTTGGGGATTATTTCCATCATAGTTTCGGTAAGGTTTGTTTTTAGAGAAGGATGGAGAACATAGAGACCGTTCTCAAGTTCTCCGTATGCGAGGAATTTGTTATTTTGTTTAATAGTAATGACAATACTGAATAAGAAAGAATAACCATCCACGCACAATTTTGAGACAGAAATCAAATTTATTCTTAAATTGGGTACGAAAAGACAATCTTTAAGTACAATAGTTCCTTCTCTGAAAACTAATTCTACAGTTTCTATGGCTATAGTTGCAACTATTGCAGAAGTCCCTAAGTAGAGTGTCACTTCTCTGTCACTCAGTCTTCTGCTTATCTTGAACACCTGCAGTGAGTTACACGCATGAGTTGAAGCCCTGGAGTCAGTACACCAGGAAGCAGAAGTGACCAACAAATTGGTCTCTATGATAAAAGATTTGAAATTACATTTCTTCTTAGTCTCCAAAAATTGAGGATAGTTCCTCTTCCAGTGGCCAGTCTGCTTGCAAAAGTGACATGCATCTAAGGCCTTATCCTTCTTTTGCTTTTTAGCTTTGCTTCCTTTCTTCTGAGCCTTCCTTTTAGCCTTCCTCTTTCTCTTTCCTGATTTGCCACCATCAACAAGCATGGTATCAGCTTATCCTTCTTAATCAGTTCTTCAGCCCTTTGCAACATATTGCTGATTTCCTAAAGGCTAACGTTTAGCTTATTCATGTTATAGTTCATGATGAACTGATTGAGGGACAGAGGCAAGGAATTGAGGACAGCATCAATTTTGGTGTAATGATCTAGCCTTGACCCGAGAGCCTCCAGTTCATTGATTAACCCATCATCTTTAGACAATGGTCATGAATCTATCGGTTCTCGGTCATTTGTTTGGTCATAAACAATTTTAAGACCTTTTGTCGAGTAGAACAATTCTGCTCTTCATACATAGTCTTTAGACTATCCAATATGTCCTTGGACACTTTGATTTTATCGAATTATCTCTGTATCGAATTATCTAAAGAGGCTATAATATAACATCGGGTAAGAGAGTTTTTCTCTTCCCATTCTTGATACTCTCTTCATCAGGCCTCAGAAGCCCTGTCACCCGGATGATCCGGAGCAAGGTTCTTAGCAATTTTGTCCAATTTCTCGGACGTCAGATCTAACATAAGGTTTCGGAACCAGCCAACATAATTAGGGCCCTTAAGTTTGTTGTCATCCAACAGTTTGGTGAAGTTTTCATTTGCCATTTCTGGTAAAGGCAAGGCAGATTTGTAAGTCCACAACCTAATTGATTCATGTGTCATCACATAGATATGGCTTTTAATCTATGTTCTATTTTCATTTTGGGCATCTCTGAGATTCCCTCCAATCTCAGTGATGGAGATAATTGTGTCTCTGGAAATGTGGGAAACCACATAGGGTGCATGGAGTCAACTGTTTTAGCTGCAAAACCCCACCACCTTCTATGAAGGATCTCATCCACTCATCTTATAGGCTTTCCCTTTGGCGTCTATCAGACAAGGTTCATAGCAATTTTAGGTTAAACCTTTCTATCCAGTAAGTGCTTACCCATCATGTTGGTGAACGCCAAGGTACTATGAGAGAGTCTTACATTTTATGATAGACCCCTCCCACATCGGTATATGATGCCTCTATCATCTTATGAAGCATTCCAACCAACTACATTAGCAGATGGATAGCCAAATTTTATGGTGCATCTCCACCCACCAATACAGTCAACCTTCATAATAATGATGGAAGGCCTTTAGGGAATTCATCATATGATATTCCCTATCACATGCACTTATGTTTTATGGAGGGATCGATAAACTCCCTAAATCTGATTTAGGTCAAACAAAAGTGGCTCCCACTGGCTTTCATAAAGCCAGATTTAGATGGGCCCTTAAACGGCTAGGGTTCTACATGGTTCCTCTTGGAGAGGAAGCTGGTGTGGAGCCCACCATGTAGGGAGATCATCCAATGATCTTAAGAACACCATGACAATTATGTGCATTCAGCCATGGTGTGCGAAAGAGCCACTATCGAATCAGCATGGGCCAAGTAATTATGGCCCATGAACGTAGCACATCACACATCCATACATCACATGCATGAAATACATAATTGATCCAATCAATCAAATAACTGTAAAACCCATAATTAAAGCCCATATAATTTCATAATTTTACCAATTAATATTATCTAGGTACATGGGTTGAACTGCAAAAAGCAGTTTGGCCCATATAGCTTTTGTGCTGAATTAGGCTTAAAGCAGTTTTAACAAATTAAAACTGGGTTTTACAGTTATGGGCTGAATTGCATCCTGTTAACCATCAATCCCTTGGCCCATATAAAAACATTTTAGGGCTAAGAACAGCCCCCATCGAACCATAGATTCGGTCCAATCAGTTTGGTCTAATCTGGTTCGAATGGGTCTAGGGTTTGATGTTTAATTCCAAGATTTAATTCAAGAAGATGATCTAAAATTAAATAACTGATACAAGATAATCAAGAATCAGTAGGAGGGCTGTTCGTAAGATTGCTACCCTACAAAACAAAGATTAGTTCATAGTATGCAGTTTCCAAAACTGCAAATCGCAAATGGTTGAACCCAAATCTACGAAAATCTTTCCTTTGTGCTTTCTGCTTCATCTTCGAATAAATAAAAAATAAAACCTAATTTTCTATTAATATTACATCAGATTTGAATTCCTATATATTCTGTCTAAAAATTAAAAAAATAATTACAGACCAAGAATGAATAGAACAGCAGGGGCGTAGATTTCTTGTGCCATTAAAGAATTCAATCTCCACCATACAAATAGCCCAAAAACCAAGAAAAATATATAGAACAGTTCTAAATATTAATCAGATTAATAAAGATTTAATTTTAGATCATTCACCCAAAAACTAGGAACCGATTTCCCAGAAAAACGTTAATTGCGCAAATCGAGTAGAATGCCGTTTGCCCATTTGCACAAATCTAGATCTGGTTTAATTCAGTTCAAGCTTTAAACATGGCTCTAATACCACTGAAGGGATGATAGATCCATTATATGGATGGCCAAACCTTGCAGGAAGGTTGGGCAAAATTTAAAAAATTTCTCTCTCTCCCATCTAGGAATCGCATTCCCTATTTTACAAAACTTTATTTTCAAGGATCAATCTTGAACTAAACTAGACCAGATCTGAAACCAAAAAGGGAGGAGAGGGATATACATAATACAGAGTAATGGTAACTCCCAATGAAAGTGTTCATGCCCAAGGAGAAGACCAAAAACTGCTTCCACTGAAAATAACACAGTGTGAGGTGAAGCAGAATCAACAAGACGACTCTTTAGCAAGAACCGAATATTTCAGCAAGAATGTAGTAGAGGGCTGGTGAGCACAACTTCATATTAACTTTTCGACCATGAATAAATATCAAGAACGATCCTTGATCACTCCCACAGGTGAGGATCGAACTGGGTAGGGGCGGCAAGAACAGGAAGAAAAGAGCAAAAGACAGGGGCAATCAAACTGTGGGTTCTCTTCTCTCTTAATTCAGTAGACTTTGAGTGTGTTTGGAGGTCCTCCCTGCTCTCCTATTTATAGCCTTAAAGAGAGGATCTCCTAATCCCATTAGGAGTTTCCTAATCCAAATCTTTTATTTGGATCTTGACTCTCTTTAAGAGATAAGGATAATCCCTTATCTTATCTGCAGATAAAGATCAGCCTTCGTAATCAAATTAGGAGTTTCCTGCTCCAAATCTTTATTTGGATCTGGACTCTTTATGTGGATAGGGATAATCCCTTATCCTATCTACTGATCCAAATCCCAAATTTGCCTCCTATTTAATTAATCTCATTAAGCTAGTTTGAATTGGGCTTTAGGCCCATTAAGTCTATGTGCTCACTTAACCTCTTAACCTGTTGCCCAATTGGGTATCCTTGTATGGCGTGGGACCCAAACATTGATCTACACATCAGCCACATGGGTTCAGCCCAACCTTTGTTACAAGGCCTGACCGAATTCACTATAGGAGACAGTGAACCCCTGAGTTCATCACCATGGGCTCTTAATGGGCTCAACATTTACACTAAACGGTCCTTGGGTCTAGCCACCTTATGAAAACCAATGACTATGGGTAGATGCAAGATTAGCCCATCAGGTATTACCCTCAATGTTCTTACACTTAACCTCTCAGCCCATAATGATCAAACACTACCCGACAAGAGAGGACCTCTCCCTCGGCTGCAAGGAACAGTGCTACACTTTCTACTCACATGGATCCCGAGAAATAAAACCTTTTGCAAACATTTTGAAACCAATATATATATATATATATATATATATATATATATGTATAACCTTATAAAAATATATTTTGCAGAAACAAATTTCAATAGTTGAAATCAACTGCCGGCAGTTTAGGTTTCCATCAAAGAGAGTGCATCCCCGATCATTCACTTTGTCTAACAAAGGGGTTGATCCTATCACTATGATCACCCACTTAGATGAATTCTCGAACTGTCCCAACATACCAAGGTTTTGACCCCCACTAAGGATCTCACTAATTGGCATATCAAAGACAACCCAATCTGACACCTATTGTAGTATCATAATCGAGTCTAGGGGTCAGGTGTAACATTCTAGTTTTGCCCATCAATCTCCAAGGTCCAGGGTAATACTGGAATTTTGGCCCGGTTCAAGATTTCAAGAAAAACCCACACTACATGTGACTTAGGTCTCACCCTTGCAACTGAGACAAGCCACCCCACCCAACTTGGCGGTACATTAGTGTCAGCCTTGACAGGATAAATCTTCCTAGTTCAATCAAACGACTGTGAAGATTCTAAACTAACACGAGTCTTATTAAGTGTCCAATTGAAGGGTATTACACAAAAACACACCACAATGACATGAATCAATTTTGTACTTTATTCATTTACAGTAAATGTCAAAAGATACATCAATCTAAATGGAGCTAGGGGCATAACTGTCTTACATTTAAGTGATAAGGATAGTCCCTTATCTTATTTGTAGATAAAGATCAGCCTTCCTAATCAAATTACGAGTTCCTTTGATCCAAATCTTTCTTTGGATCTGGACTCTTTAAGTAGATAAGGATAATCCCTTATAATATTTGTTGATCCAAATCCCAGATCTGCCCCTATTTAATTAATCTAATTAACCTAGTTCAAAATGAGCTTTTAGGCCCATTAAGCTTTTAGGCTCACTTCCACTTTAATATTGACTAGCTTGGCTCTCTTTGTATGGTGTGGGACCCTATCATTGATCTACACATCAACCACATGGGTTCATTGTAGCCTCTGTTACAAGGCCTGGCCGAATTACTACTGAATACAACGAACCCCTGAGTCCATCACAATGGGCTCTTAATGGGCCCAACATTTACACTAAATGGTCATTGGGTCCAGCCATCTTATCAAGGATCAAGGACTGTGGGCAGATGCAAGATTAGCCCATCAAGTATAACCCTCAATGGTCTTACACTTAACCGCTCGGCCCATAATGATCAAACACTACCCAACAAGAGAGAACCTCTCCCTGGCTACAAAGTACGGTGTTGCACTCTCTACTCACATGGATCCTGGGAATTAAACCTTTTGCAAATGTTTTGAAACCATAATATATATATATATATATTTATATCTATATAAATATATTTTGCAAAACAAATTTCAACGATTGAAATCAACTGCCGGCAGTTTAGGTTTCCATCAGAGAGAGTGCATCCCCGATCATTCACTTTGTCCAAAAAAGGGGCAGATCCTGTCACTGCGATCACCCACTCAGATGAATTCTCGGACTGTCCCAACATACCCAGGTTTTGACCCCCTCTAAGGATCTCACTGATTGGCATACCAAAGACAGCCCAATCTGACACCTAGTGCAGTATCATAATTGAGTCTAGGGGTCAGGTGTAACATTCCAGTTTTGCCCATCTATCTCCAAGGTCCAGGGCAATACTGGAATTCTGGTCCGGTTCAGGGTTTCAAGAAAACCCACACTGCATGTACCCCAGGTCTCACCCTCGCAACTGAGACATGCCACCCCAACCAACTTGGCAGTACACCAGTGTCATCCTTGGCAAGATAAATCTCCCTAGTTCTACCAATGGCAGTGAAGATTCTAAACTAACACGAGTCTCATACGTGTCCAGTTTAAGGGTATTACACAGAAACACATTAAAATAACATGAATCAAATATGTACTTTATTCATTTACAATAAATGTCATAATGTACATCAAGCTGATTGGAGCTAAGGGCATACAGTGTCTAACAGCTCCCACTTGCACTTAGGTCCAATCGGGTATAAGCCAGAGTCCCATACTTTCCATGTGTTTCTCAAACAATTTTTGTGTCAGTGACTTTATTAATGGATCTACTACATTTTTCGCTGACGCTACCTTCAGAATCAGGATGCCCCCTCTTCCAACTATCTCCCGTAGTACATGGTACTTCCTCTCAATGTGCTTTAACTTCGAGTGGGCTTGTGGCTCCTTAGCTTGAGCAATGGCTCCAGTGTTGTCACACAACAATGGAATGGGAGATGTGCTGGATGGAACTACTCTTAACTCCTGAATGAACTTCTTCATCTATACGGTTTATTTGGCAGCTTCACTTATGGCAATGTATTCGGCATCGGTTGTAGAATTTGGAGTGGACCCTTGTTTGTTGTTTTTCCAGCCAATTGCATAGGACCCCATCGTAAAGATGTATCTAGATGTAGGCTTTCAATCATCTGAATCTGACTGGAAATCAGCATCGGTATATCCAAGGATCTGTAGTGAACTACCATCGAATACCAGACAAAACTCTTTTGTCCTCCGAAGGTATTTCAGTATCTTTTTCACAGCTGTCCAATGCTCTTGTCCTGGGTTAGATTGGTATCTACTTACCACAATCACGGCCTGAGCAATGTCCGGTCGAGTACACAGCATGGCATACATGATGCTCCCTACGGCAAAAGCATAGGGAACTTCCTTCATGCCCTCAATCTCCTCAGGTGTCTTGGGAGATATACCCTTGGAGAGAGAGACTCCATGCCTGAAAGGAATATTTCCTTTCTTGGAGTTCTCCATATTGTATCTCTTGACTATTTTGTCAATATAAGTAGACTAGGATAATCCTATTTCCCTCTTCGATCTATCTTTATATTGTCAAAGTCTGAAGATGTAAGAGGCTTCTCCAAGATCTTTCATGGAGAATTGTTGTGAAAGCCATACTTTCACCGTAGTCAACATTCCTACATCATTCCCAATGAGTAGATGTCATTTTCATACAGAACCAAGAACGTAACCTTATCCCCAATAGTCTTCCTGTAAACATAGGGCTCATCCGGATTTTGCTCAAAGTCAAACTGTTTGATAGTAGAGTCAAACTGGATGTTCCAGCTCCTAGAAGTTTGCTTAAGTCCATATGCGGATCGATTAAGTTTACATACCATGTGTTCCTGACCTGTAGCTATGAAACATTGTGGTTGTTGCACATAGATATCTTTAGTAAGATCTCCATTCAGGAAAGCGGTTTTGATATCCATTTGCCAAATCTCGTAGTCATGGTATGCTGCTACCTCAAATCTTCAAGTGTCTTACACTTGGTTTCTTACTGGTCCAAAGCTCATAAGGAGTCTTGGGAACGGATTTGGTTGGGACCTGGTTCAGCATGTATATCACAGTCCCTAATGCGTAACCCCAAAAGGATGTAGGTAATTCTGAGTGTATGAGAAGTGATCAGACCATATCCAATAAAGTCTGGTTCCTCCTCTCTGACACACCATTTAAATGTGGTGTAGCAGGAGGAGCTAGTTGTGATACTATCCCATTTTCCTTTAAGTAGTCCCTAAATTCGTCAAAGAGATATTCGCCTCCTCGATCTGATCGAAGGGTCTTAATGTGTCTTCCCAATTGTTTCTCGACCTCTTGCTTGAACTCTTTGAACTTTTCAAAGGATTCAGACTTGTGTCTCATTAGGTACACGTAACCATACTGAGAGTGATCATTGGTAAATGTTATGAAATAAACATGCTGGTTACGTGTCCTAACATTCAGGGGACGACATACATCAGTATGTATAAGGTCAAGTGTGCCTGTTGATCTTTCAAGTTTACTGTTAAATGGTTGTTTTGTTATCTTACCCTGAAGGCAAGTTTCATAGGTTGGAAGATCTTCTATAGTTAGAAAATCCAAAGGCCCGTCCTTTACCAACCTTGTGATACGATCTATGTTAATGTGGCCAAGCCGGTAATGCCACAGGCACGTGGGATTAACTGTATCACAGATTCTTTTAATGGGGTTATTATCTAACGTATTTTCGGTTATATTTGTTTCTAGAGAAGGATGGAGAACATAGAGACCATTCTCAAGTTATACATATGCGAGGAATTTGTTATTTCTTTTTATAGTAATCACATTACTAAAGTGAATAGAATATCCATCCATACACAGTTTTGAAACAGAAATCAAATTTCTTCTCAAATTGGGTACATAAAGACAATCTTTTAATGTAATTGCTCCTTCTCTGAAATACAATTGTACAGTTCCTATAGCTATAGTTGCAATGCTTGCAGAAGTCCCCAAGTAAAGAACCACTTCACCATTACTCAATCTTTTGCTTGTCTTGAGCCGCTGCAATGTGTTACATGCATGAGAAGAAGCCCCAGAGTCATTACACCAGGAAGCAGAAGTCACCAACATATTGGTTTCTATGACAAAGGATTTGAAATTACCTTGTTTCATGGTCTGCAGGTACTGAGGACAGTTCCTCTTCCAGTGGCCAGACTATTTGCAGAATTGACAAGCATCTGATGCCTAGTCCTTTCTTTGTTTTTTGGGCTTGCTAGTTTTCTTCTGAGGTTTCTTCTTTGCCTTCCTCTTCTTCTTTCCTAATTTTCCACCTTCGACAAGCATGGCAATGGGCTCATCCTTCTTTATCAATTCCTCGGCCTCTACAACATATTGCTGAGTTCCTGAAAGCAAACTTTTAGCTTGTTCATATTGTAATTCATTATGAACTGATTGTAGGAAGGAGGCAAAGAGTTCAGGATGGCATCAACTTTGGTGACATGATCTAGCCCAGATCCAAGAGCCTTTAGTTCATTGATGTACCCCATCATCTTAAGACAATGGTAATGAATTAGCTGGTTCTTGGACAATTTTGCAGTCATAAACTGCTTTAGGACCTTCTGATGAGTAAAATGATTCAACTCCTCATATATTGTCCTTAGACTATTCAAAATATCTTTGGACACTTCAATCTGATCGAATTGTCAATGTATCTGATTGTCTAAGGAAGCTATGATATAGCATCGGGCAAGAGAGTTTTTCTCTTCCCATTCTTGATATTCCCTCCTACGGGCCTCAGAAGCCCTATCACCCAGACGATACGGAGTAGGGTTCTTAGCAACCTTGTCCAATTTCTCGGACGCCAGGACCAGCATAAGGTTACGATACCAGTTAGCGTAATTTGGGTCCTTAAGCTTATTGTTGTCCAACAGTTTAGCGAATTGTCCGTTTGCCATTTCTGATAAAGGCAAAGCAAATATTAGTCCATAACCTGATTTGATTCATGTTTTCTACATAGATATGACTTTTAATCAATGTTCCATTTCCATTTGTTCATCTCTAAGATTTCCCTCCTATCTTAGTGACGGAGACTGCGAACTATGTCTCTGGAAATGTGGGAAAACACATAGGGTGCATAAAGCCAACTGTTTCAGGTGCATAACCCCACCATTTTCTGTGAAGGATCACATCTACTCATCTCATGAGCTTTCCCTTTGGCTTCTATCAAACAAGGTTCATTGTCATTTTAGGTTAAACCTTTCTGTCTAGTGAGTGCTTACCCATCATATTCATGAACGCCAAGGTACCATGAGAGAATCTTCCATTTTAGGATAGGCCCCTCCCACATCGGTCTATGACACCCCTATCATCTTATGAAACAATCCAACAGATGCAACAACAAATGGATAGCCCAATTTTATGGTGCATTTCCTCATTACTGAAGGACCCATCTTTATGTTAATGATGGAAGGCCTTTAGAGAGTTCATCATATGAATCTCCCTATAACATGCACTCATATTTCAGTGGATGGAATGAAATATTACGCCCTAGTTTTATTTAGGTCAAACCAAAGTGGCTCCCATTGACTTTCTCAAAGCCATATTTAAATGGGCCCTAAACGGCTAGGGTTCCGCACGGTTCCTCTTGGGGAGGAAACTGATTTGGGGCCCACCAAATGGAGAGATAATCCAATGATCTTATGGACACCATGGCAATGATGTGCATTTATCCATAGTGTGCGAAAGAGCCACTATCGAAATAATCATGAGTCAAGTACTTATGGTCCATGTACGCAGTACATCACACATTCATACATCACATGCATGCAATAAATTGATCCAATCAATTAGAATATCTGTAAAAACCTTAATTATTTAGATTAAATCAGTATCAGCCCAACAGAGCCCATAATGTTATCATATAACATTATCTAGGTACATGGGTTGTATTGCAAAAAGCAGTTCGGCCCATGTAGCTAATTTAGGGCTGATTCAGTCATTATCATATTAAAATTAGGTTTTATAGAGGTGGGCTGAATTAAAGATTGAAATGGGCCATCAACTCTCTATTCTGAATCGAATTAGGGTTACAAATACCAACCCCATTGAACCAACAATTCGGTCCAACCAGTTTGGACCAAATCTACTATAAATCGGCCCAAGTTTTGGTGTCCAGTTCAAGATTTAATTCAAGAATAATGATATGAAAATAAATTAATTCAAGATAATCAAATTATCAAGAAACTAATATCAAAGGATGCACTATGATTTTCTTGGATATCCCAAACCTGCAAAGAATAGTTAATTGTAGATTGCAGAATCAATATCTACAAAATCGCAAATCGCAGAACTTGTTTCTGCAAAAATTTCTTCTCCTCTGTTGCGCGCTACAGTGATCTCCATATGGAAATAAAATAGAAAAACCTAATTTTTCTATTATTACATCACATCAAATTCCTATACAATTTGTCTAAAAAAAAAATTATAGACCAGAATTGAATAGAAAAGAAATCACAGGGTGTGCTAATCTTGGCACCCTAAAGATTCAATCTCCATCACATGTGCAGCCCAAAATTTCAAGAAAAACTCATAGAACATTTCTATAAATTTCAGAGAATAATAAAGATTTATTTTCTAGATCATCTGCCCATAATTTGGGAACCAATTCCTAGAAAAAGCGCTAACTGCACAAATCGGGCAAAACGCATTCTACCCATTTGCACAGATTCAGATCTGTTCTAATTTGGTTCAAGACTTGAACCTAGTTCTGATACCATAGAAGGGATGGGAGATCCACTCATATGGATGGCCGAACCCAGTAGAAAGGTTGGGCGAAATTTCAAAAATTTCTTTACTCCCACTTGGGAATCCTATTCCCAATTTAGAAAACTGCATTTTCAAGGTTCATTCTTGTAACCAAACCAGACCAAATCTAAAACCAAAATAAGGGAGGGATATACCTGATATGGAATCCACGCAAGAATTATCCTCCCAACGTAGGTGTTCACGCCCAAAGAGGGTACCAAATCCTCCCTCCACTGAAGATGACACAGTTTAAGGTGAGGCAGGATCAATAGGTTCTTCACTAAGGACTAGCGATTCTTTAGCAAGAATCAAATAGTACAGTGAGCACCGCTTCTAGATTGTTTCTTATAGCAAGAAACCAAATCAAGATCCAATCTTGATCCATTCCAAGAACTGGATATCAGATAGGGTGGGGCGGCAAGAGCAGGAAGAAAAATAGCATAAGGCAAGAGCAGTCTAACTGTGTTCTCTTCTCTCTGTATTCAGCGAATGTGTCTTTGGAGGTTAGTGCTGCTCTCTTATTTATAGCCTTAAAGAGAAAATTTTCTAATCCCATTAGGAGTTTCCCAATCAAAATCTTTTATTTGGATCTAGACTCTTTAAGTGATAAGGCTAATCCCTTATCTTATCTGCAGATAAAGATCAACCTTCCTAATCAAATTAGGAGTTCCATTGGCCCAAATCATTAATTGGATCTTGACTCTATAAGTGGATAATGATAATCCCTTATCTTATCTGCTGATTCAAATCTTAGATCCGCCCCTATTTAATTAATCTAATTAACCCAGTTTGAAATGGGCTTTTAGGCCCATTAAGCTTTCAGGCTCACATCCACTTTAATGCTACCTAGCTTGGCTCTCTTTGTATGGCGTGGGATCCTATCATTGATCTACACATCAACCACATGGGTTCAGCCTAGCCTCTGTGTTAGACAGTGTATGCCCTTAGTTCCAATCAGAATGATGTACGTTATGACATTTATTGTAAATGAATAAAGTACATATTTGATTCATGTTATTGTGGTGTGTTTCTGTGTAATACTCTTAAACTGGATACATATGAGACTCGTGTTAGTTTAGAATCTTCACAGCCATTGGATAGATCTGGAGAGATTTATCCTACCAAGGTTGACACCGATGTGCCGCCAAGTTGGTTGGGGTGGCTTGTCTCAGCTGCCAAGGTGAGACCTGAGGTACATGTTGTGTGGGTTTTCTTGAAACCCTAAACCGGACCAGAATTCCAGTATTGCCCGGGACCTTGGAGATAGATGGGCAAAACTGGAATGTTACACCTGACCCCAAGACTCGATTATGATACTGCACTAGGTGTCGGACTGGGCTGTCTTTGATATGCCAATCAGTGAGATCCTTAGAGGGGGTCAAAAGCTGGGTATGTTGGGACAGTCTGAGAATTCATCTGAGTGGGTGATCATAGTGACAGGATCAGCCCCTTGGTTGGACAAAGTGAATGATCGGGGATGCACTCTCTCTGATGGAAACCAAAACTGCCGATAGTTGATTTCAACCGTTGAAATTTGTTTTGCAAAATATATTTATATAGAGATATACATATATATATTATGGTTTCAAAATGTTTGCAAAAGGTTTTAATTCCCGGGATTCATGTGAGTAGAGAGTGCAGCACTGTTCCTTGCAGCTGAGGGAGAGGTCCTCTCTTGTCGGGCAGTGTTTGATCATTATGGGCTGAGAGGTTAAGTGTAAGATTATTGAGGGTAATGTCGGATGAGCTAATCTTGCATCTGCCTATAGTCCTTGGGTTTTTATAAGGTGGCTTGACCCAGGGACCATTTAGTATAAATGTTGGGCCCATTAAGAGCCCATGGTAATGGAATCAGGGGTTCACTGTCACCTACAGTGAATTCGGCCAGGCCTTGTAACAGAGGCTGGGCTAAACCCATGTGGCTGATGTGTAGATCAATGTTTGGGTCTCATGCCATACAAGGATACCCAACTGGGCAGCAGTTTAGAGGATGAGAGAGCACATGGACTTAATGGGCCTAAAGCCCAATTCGAACTGGTTTAATATGATTAATTAAAGAGGGGTGGTTATGGGATTTAGACCAACAGATAGGATAGGGAGTTATCCCTATCCAATTAGAGAGTCCAGATCCAAATAAAGATTTGGATTAGGAAACTCCTAATAAGATTAGGAGGGCTGATCTTTATTTGCAGAAAGCTACTACCTACAAAACACAGAGAACAACAATCTACCTAAAAGAGAAATCTCAAGAAAAAGAACACTACTGAAATCTAATATGAATAGATCTAAAATCTAATATACAAGCTTTAAATCAGAGAAGTAGCCAATCAACTCAAGCAGATTGCACACTTCTGAAACAAGAATAGCAGCCTAAAATAGGGACAATTGGCAAGAAGAAAGAAAAATTCTGATTTTAGCAATGGAGATCAATGTACACAGATCTGAATATCAACAATGAAGGTATAAGAATTTTTTTTTTTTTTTTTTTTTTTTTTGTAAAGTATGCAGAACAAAAAAAAAAATAATCAGATCTGGAATCTATAACAACAACCTAATGCATTCTTCCTACAAAATACATATGTGAATTCTATCAAATCAGAATAGTCACCTATAGCAAAAAGAAACTATACTCTACCGAAAACAATAATCAACTAATTTTTTTTATATGTGCACAGATTTGATTTCTGATTTTAGAAATGACAGCTAATGTATACAAATCTGAACTACACCATTTTTTTTATAACATATACATAACTAAAATTCAACTACACTACCAAGATTAGAACAACAACCAAAAACTAAGCAGATCAGCAATAAGGAAGAAAACTACTGATATCAGTAATGAAGGTTACTATATACAAACCTGAATCCTACTACAAATCAGAAATCTATCAAGTCAGAAATGAAATCTATAACAGCAAGCCATAGAATTCTTCCTACAAAACATAGATCTGAAATCTACCTAATCAGCAAAGTAACCTATACAATCAAGAAGATACATTCTACAGAAACAAGAACAACAACCTAAGCTATATGCATTCGGCAAGGAGAAAGAAATCTGAAACTACTAAAACTAGCTACACTACTGAACAAGAACAACAACCTATGTTAGAGACAATCGGCTATAAGAAAGAAAATTATTTAAATCAGCAATAGAGGTTAATGCAAACCAATCTGAACTACAATGTACAGAGTTAGAAATCAGATTAACAATGGATAATAATTCCTAATATTGCTGCAATAAGTCCCTGGCAACGGTGCCAAAAACTTGGTGCGTATTTGCTACACTAGCAAGTGCACTAGCCGCTCAAGTAATGAAGTGATGAATAAAGTATCGTTTCCCACGAGGACTTATGTAGCAACTACTAGTAGTAGTATATTAGCCTACTCTTATCTGATTAGTCAAATTGTAAATCTAATGCAAATCTGAAATCCTAACTACAAAACAACCTCTAAGGAATTTGATCAAACACCTTGCATGCAATTTGAGAAGACAAGCTAATTAAGCACAAAAATGATTCAGCAATTAGTTCTCTAGGCCATTCGATTAGATTTGGATTCAGCCTTGATTTGGTGAAACCCCAAGGCAATGAACAGCATCTCTCAAGCGCATGTTCAATCTATGCATGAGTGATGGTCCTTATATATCTATCAAGCATCTAATCCTCATGCATGCATTAAGATCGCAATTTTAGGGCATCATTTCAGCTGAATGAACACCATTTCAGCTGAATAAACACCAACCGAATTATGCAAGTTATCTCTAAACTCACACTCAATTTGGTTCTTGATTAGAAGATCCAAAATTCCAGAGTCTTTCTCAAGCACTCTAGAACTTCCAAGAATGAAGAACAGCTCGGCCAAACAAAATTAATGTTGTCTGAATTCTTTCTCAAGCAATTCAGACATTATAAAATCAAGATCTGAAGTTACAGATATGAAATTACAAAACAAAAGTTCAGCTAGCACTTCTACAATCAAATTTCTAATCAAGAAACATCAAGATTGCATCTAATCTATTCGAATGAACCTCAAAAACCAATTACAAATCTGAAATTACAGAGATCATGCTTCAATTACAACAAGAAAGAAAAATTAATGGCAAAAAATACAAATCATCCCTAGCTGAATTCGATTACCAATTGTGCAGAAATCAAGGAAGAAACAACCTAGATCTCCAATTGCTTCTTCTCATTTTGAATTCAGCTTCTTCTTCTCTTGAAGTTGCTTCAATTTCCTTTCTTCTCCTCTCTTGCGCCTATCTCTCTCTTCTCCCTCCAAGAATTCGACTCTAAGAGTTTTCTCCCCAAAGGGCTTGAACCACAAGGTACTGAACACCTTCTTTCCTCCAAGAGACCTCCTTAAATAGTTATTCATTTAGCTCTCCAAGAATTCTAGAAGCTACTGCCCTTAGCCTCTCTTGAACCTTCTAAAATTTGCTGCCCCTAGTCTTCTCTTGAACTTTCAAGAAGTTGCCGCCCTTAGCTTCTCTTGGGCTGCAATTTGGGCTGCTCTTGAATTGCAATTTGGGCATCTCCCAAAGAGTGCAGCATGGGCTGCATGGGCTGAATGACCCCTCAACTGGGCTTTTATTCCAGTTGGGTTGAATTACCTCCAATTTAGCTCCTTTTTCTTGGCTTTTGGCTTTCTTTTCTCTAAACTGCTCTCCCTTGATTATTTCCTGAAATTAAGCTAAATTGGGGTAAAAACTCACACAAACCAGCATAAAAACCATGTATAAAGCCTCATAAATTATGTGTAATTGTGCACACATCAAATACCCCCACACTTAAGCTTTTGCTTGTCCTCAAGCAAAGACATCAGCCATAAACTGATCATCCCCCCTTACTCTCACCATTTACCGGATGAAATTTTTTTTTGGAAGGAGAATGCATTGAGTAGTTGGGAAACTTGTGTAAGTATTATGCTCCATTCCTCTGAACTACCATTTTTATCACATACATAAAAGCCAAGGAAGGGGAGAATATGAGAATCTTCAAGTTCTGACTTTCACCCCCATTCAATATGTAGATCAACTCCTTGACCAAAAAAATTAACCATCACTTTGAGCTTGGTCTCAAATCTGTCACTGCACCTCATTGAGTGTTCAACCGTATTTTGTCCCTTTAAACCTCAGTCGTCACCGAATTTTTTTTTTCTTTTCTTTCCCCCATTTTTTTGGTGTGAGTGCATTTTATGCTCCATCTCACATGGGGTATTATCTTCCTTCTTCTTTTTCTTTTTTTTTTCTTTTGGTGTGAGTGCATTTTATGCTCCATCTCACATTGGTCACAGGCTTGAGGCAGATAACAATACTCATATTCCAAGTTGCTAGTTTTACTATTTAGCTCAGAATAGTGGAGTCAATTGAACATTTTCTTTTGCAGTTGTTGAACCTCATGCATTAACAGTTCAGATGTGAACTAGCTCGAATGACCATTAATAATGCAATCAAGTGCCTCATACATATGAAGGTGGTTAGGGCAGGTCATGATGAAAGTCATATTCAGCTCCCTTAACCTCATGCATTGTGCCAAGTTTGATCATTCACAAGAATAAAAACTGACACATACAGTGGTCTCCCTCAACTCATTGTATTCCCTCTTTGAATTCACCTAATAAACAACAATGATCTTAAGGGGATTTCCAGTTTATTTGGCTTACCAATGCATGTATATAAGTGTTGGGAAGATTGAGGTGCATAGCCTCAGTCTAACTCCCCCACACTTAAGATGAACATTGTCCTCAATGTTCCTAGTGTTAGGGAGAACAATAAATAAATCCAGCAATGAAGGTAATAACATGAAGAACATTATCAAGTAAGGAGAGGGGTTTAGAGGACTTCCCTGAAGATCATTCTCAAATTCTGCAATAGTTCTTTTGATGGGAAGCCTCTAGCTACTAAGAATCACATTAACTAGAAAGGGAGATCAGAAACTTTATGCAATTAACATCCTAAAAAAAAACTAACTAAACTCAAATGCTATGAATGAGAAAAGTAGAAAGCAAGTAAGACAGTTTATGACTAAGCATCTGAATTAGGATGTCTCCCAATAGCCTCTTGTTCTCTTGGGTTCACCACGGTGTTGCTTGGTAGAGTGCCCGGTACCCTTGCTGAAATCAGTTGTGCCAACTGCCCAACTTGATTCTCCAAGTTCTTTATTGATGCTTCGTTATTCTGAAATCTTGCTTTAGTACTAGCTATGAACTTGGTCATCAACTCCTCTAGGTGAGATTTTTGTTCTGGCTGATGGAAGTTTTGGGGGAAGGGCTTTGGTACATGCTGATTTGGCCATGACTGATTCGGGTAGCCCCTCCATTCAGGGTTAAAGGCATGGTGGTGCTGATTTCCTTGCTGCCTTGCAAAGTTGCCAACAAAATCAACCTGTTCTGTGGACTGCCTAAACTGATTTATGTTCAGTACTGATGTGGCCTCCCCCACACCAATCACATGACACGGACTGCACATTCATGGCTGCCATCTGCATCTCATCAATTTTCTTGCTAAGTGCGCCTATTTGCGTAGATAGAGTTGTGTATGAGTCCACATTGTGAAGACCATGTTGCTTTCTCACTTGTGCTCTCTCTGAATGCTATTGGTAATTATCAGCTGCCAGGGTGAGACTTTAGGTACTTGTAGTGTGGGTTTTCTTGAAACCATGAACCGGACCAAAATTTCAGTATTGCCCTGGACGTTGGAGATAGATGGGCAAAACTGTAATGTTACACCTGACCCCTAGACTTGATTATGATACTGCACTAGGTGTCAAATTGGGTTGTCTTCGATATGCCAATCAGTGAGATCCTTAGAGGGGGTCAAAACCTGGGTATGTTGGGACAGCCTGAGAATTCATCTGAGTAGGTGATCATAGTGACAGGATCAGCCCCTTAGTCAGACAAAGTGAATGATCGGGGATGTACTCTCTCTGATGGAAACCAAAACTGCCGATAGTTGATTTCAACCGTTGAAATTTGTTTTGCAAAATATATTTATCTAGAGATATACATATATATATTATGGTTTCAAAATGTTTGCAAAAGGTTTTAATTCCCGGGATCCATGTGAGTAGAGAGTGCAGCACTGTTCCTTGCAGTTGAGGGAGAGGTCCTCTCTTGTCGGGCAGTGTTTGATTATTATGGGCTGAGAGGTTAAGTGTAAGATTATTGAGGGTAATGCCGGATGAGCTAATCTTGCATCTGCCCATAGTCCTTGGGTTTTTATAAGGTGGCTTGACCCAGGGACCATTTAGTGTAAATGTTGGGCCCACTAAGAGCCCATGGTGATGGGCTCAGGGTTCACTATCACCTACAGTGAAATCGGCCAGGCCTTGTAACAGAGGCTATGCTGAACCCATGTGGCTGATGTGTAGTTCAATATTTGGGTCCCACGCCATACAAGGATACCCAACTGGGCAGTAGTTTGGAGGATGAGAGAGCAAATGGACTTAATGGGCCTAAAGCCCAATTCGAACTGGTTTAATATGATTAATTAAAGAGGGGCAATTATGGGATTTAAATCAACAGATAGGATAGGGAGTTATCCCTATCCACTCAAAGAGTCCAGATCCAAATAAAGATTTGGATTAGGAAACTCCTAATAAGATTAGGAGGGTTGATATTTATCTGCAGATAAGATAAGGGTTTATCCTTATCTCTTAAAGAGAGTCCAGATCCAAATAATGATTTGGATTAGGAAACTCCTAATGGGATTAGGAGAAGCTCTTTTTAAGGCTATAAATAGAGGAGGAGGGCGAACCCTAATAACCCCAATCAGATTACAGATTCAAGAGAGTAGATAGCTCCAATTAGACTAATGTCATCTTCTGCTCTTGCATCCTTCTATTGCTGCCGCCATAGCCAGTTCGATCTCTACTTGTAGGAGCGATCAAGAAGTGTTCTTGATATCAGATTTTGGTGAATAACAGATCTGGAGTCGTGCTCACTCACCCTCCACCGAATTCTTGTTGAAGAGTTTGGTTCTTGCTGAAGAACCACCTGTTGATTCTGCTCCACCCTACGCTGTGTCTTCTTCAGTGGGAGCAGTCTTTGGCGTTTTCCTTGGGCATGAACACCTTCGTTGGGAGTTATTGTTACTCCATATCAGGTACATCCCTCTCCTACCTTTTGATTTTAGATTTGGTTTGATTTAGCTTCAAGATTGATCCTTGAAAATGCAGTTTTCTAAAATAGGGAATGCGATTCCCATATGGGAGAGAGAGAAATTTTTGAAAATTTTCCCAACCTACCTGTAGGGTGAAAGGATGGTAGGATCCATCGTATGGACGCCATAAAGATTGCGGAATGGGTGGGCGAATTTCAAAAAAATTTCCTACCTTCTTTCAACTGGGAATCGTATTCCCTAATTTAAGAATACAACATTCAAGGATCCTACTTGAACCATAATCAAACCAGATCTAAACCAAAGAGAAGGGAGGGATTATACCTGATCCAGAGAAGCAGTATCTCCCAAAGTTGGTGTTCACGCCCAAAGAGGACCCCAAGATCCACTCCTACTGAAGATGACATAGCAATAAGTGGAACGGAACTAGCAGAGTGTGTTCTACACACTGAGTCCTTCGCAAGAACCCTCTGGAAACTCTGAGCACCAAATATTTTCAGTCTTTTCTGCAAAACTGATGTCAAGAACTAATTTCTTGATCTCTTTCTTCTTCAAAGATCGAATCTTGTCAGAAAGAATGGCGGGTCTAGAGGAGAACTCCTGAAGTGAAGATGGCTGAAATCGCTTCTCTTCTCTCTGGAGTGTGTATGAGATCCAATCTCAATTCGCATGATGGTTTTTGCACACAAACCCTAGGTTTGAATTCTGATTAATTTCTGTTAGGGTTTCTCCTCTTTTCTTCATAATTAAGAAACCTCCTAAGGAGGAGTTATCCCAATCCAAATCAGTATTTGGATAAGGGATGATCTTAATCCTATCTGTAGATTAGGTTAGCTTACTCCTGATCTTATCAGGAGGTTACCAGATTCAAATCTGATTTGAATATGGTCTCCCATAGTGGGTAAGGTTAAAGGCCCAATCCTTTTGCTAACTTTAATCCCAGATCCGCCCCATAGATGGGTGATCATATCAGCCCAGCTTGAAATGGGCTTTTGGCCCATTAAGTGTTCAGTGCTTAACTAGTTTCCAATCTACTGCCCAGTTGGGCTTCTTTGTATGGCGTGGGACCCAAGCATTGATCTACACACCAACCACATGGGTTCGGCCCAGCCTTTATTACAAGGCCCAGCCGAATTCACTGAAAAGCTCAGTGAACCCCTGAGCCCATCACATGGACCCTATGGACCCAACACTTACATTAAGTGGTCCCTGGGCCAAACCATCTTATAAAAAACCAGGAACTGTGGGCAGGTGCAAGATTAGCCCATCAGGTACTATTCTAAATGGCCTTACACTTAACCTCTCAGCCCATAATGATCAAGCACTGCCCGACAAGAGAGGACCTCTCCCTCGGTTGCAAGGAACAGTGCTGCACTCTCCACTCACATGGATCCCAGGAATTAAAACCATTTGCAAACATTTTGAAATTGTACATATATATATATATATATATATAATTTTGCAAAACAAAATTCCAACGATTGAAATCAACTGCCGGTAGTTTGGTTTCCATCAGAGAGAGTGCATTCCCGATCATTACCTTTGTCCGACGAAGAGGCTGATCCTGTCACTATGATCACCCACTCAGATGAATTCTCATACTGCCCCAACATGCCCAGGTTTTGACCCCCGCTAAGGATCCCATTGATAGGCATATCAAAGACAGCCCGATCCGACACCCAATGAAGTATCATAATCGAGTCTAGGGGTCAGGTGTAACTTTCCAGTTTTGCCCATCTGTCTCCAAGGTCCAGTTCAAGGATCCGAGTAATCCTATACTGCATGTGCCTTGGGTCTCACCCTGGTGGCCGAGACAGGCCATCCCAACACTTTGGTGGCACACTAGTATCAGCCTTGGTAGGATGAATCTCCCCAGACTCATCCAATGGCTGTGAACATTTAAAACTAACACGAGTCTCAATAAGTGTCCAGTTTTAGGGTCTTACACAGAATTATACCAAATAACATGAATCAAACATGCACTTTATTTATTTACACTAAATATCAAAAGTACATCAATTCAGATTGAAGCTAAGGGCATACAAAACTGTCCAACATAGGGTTCGGTTATCCATATGATGGATCTCCCATCCATTCACTCTGTTACAAGGTTTGACCAAATTCACTACTGAATACAGTGAACCGCTGAGTCCATCACTATGGGCTCTTAATGGGCCCAACATTTACACTAAATGGTCCTTGGGTCCAACCATCTTATGAAGGCCCAAGGACTGTGGGCAAAAGCAAGATTAGCCCATTAGGTATAACCATCAATGGTCTTACACTTAACCTCTCAGCCCATAATGATCAAACATTGCTCGACAAGAGTGGGCCTCTCCCTCGGCTGTAAGGTACAGTGCTGCACTCTTTTCTCACATGGATCCCGAGAATTAAAACCTTTTGCAAACATTTTAAAACCAAAATAAATATATGTATATCTCTATATAAATATATTTTGCAATACAAATTTCAATGGTTGAAATCAACTGCCGGCAGTTTTAGTTTCCATCAGAGAAAGTGCATCCCTGATCATTCACTTTGCCCGACAAAGGGGCTGATCATGTCACTATGATCACCTACACAAATGAATTCTCGGACTGTCCCAACATACCCAGGTATTGACTCCCTCTAAGGATCTCACTGATTGGCATATGAAAGACAGCCCAATCTGACACCTAGTGCAGTATCATAATCGAGTCTAGGGGTTAGATGTAACATTCCAGTTTTGTCCATCTATCTCCAAGGTCTACGGCAATACTGGAATTTTGGTCCAGTTCAGGGTTTCAAGAAAACCTACACTGCATGTACCTCAGGTTTCACCCTGGCAGTTGGGACAAGCCATCCCATCTAACTTGGTATTACACCAGTATCAGCATTGGCAGGATAAATCTCCCTAGATCTATCCATCAGTTGTGAAGATTCTAAACTAGCACGAGTTTAATATGTGTCCAGTTTAAGGGTATTACACAAAAACACACCATAATAACATGAATCAAATATGTACTTTATTCATTTACAATAAATGTCATAATCTATATCATGTTGATTGGAGCTTAGGGCATACACTGTCTAACACAAAGGCCAAAGGGAAAGCTCATAAGATGAGTGGATATGATCCTTCACAAAAAGTGGTGGGGTTATGCAGCTGAAACAATTAGCTCCATGCACTATATGTGATTTTCCACATTTCCAGAGACATAACCGTGTCTTCGTCACTGAGATGGAAGGAAAATCTCAGAGATGAAGTAATGGAAATGGTAGATAGATTAAAAGCCTTTTCTATGTAAAAAACATGATTTAATTTAGGTTGTGGACTAGTAATTTGCATTTCCTTTTATCAAAAATGGCAAATGGGCAATTCACTAAACTGTTGGACGATAATAAGCTTAAGGGCCCAAACTATGCTAACTGGTTCCACAACCTTATGTTGGTGCTGACGTCCAAGAAATTGGACAAGGTAGCCAAAAACCATGCACTGGAACGTCCAGGTGATAGGGCTTCCGAGGCAAGGAAGAAAGAGTATCAAAAATGGGAGGAGAAAAATTCTCTTGGCTAGTGTTATATAATAGCCTCCTTAGAAAATCTGATCAACGACAGTTCGATTAGATCGAAGTGTCCAAGGATATCATGGATAGTCTAAGGACGATATATGAAGAGCATGATCATTCTACTCGACAAAAAATCTTAAAATTGTTTATGACCACTCAAATGACTGAGAACCAACAGGTTCATGACCATTGTCTAAAGATGATGAGCTATATGAATGAACTGGAGGCTCTTGGTTCAGGGCTTGATGACGACACTAAAATTGATGTTGTTCTTAACACTTTGCCACTATCCTTCAATCAGTTTATCATGAATTACAACATGAATAAGCTAAAAGTTAGCCTTTAGGAACTCAACAATATGTTAAAAAGGGTTGAAGAACTGATTAAGAAGGATAGGCCGATTGCCATGCTTGCTGAAGATGGCAAATCGGGCAAGAAAAAGTGGAAGGCAAAGAAGAATCATCAGAAGAAGGTTGGCAAACCTAAAAAGCAGAAGAAGGACAAGGCATTAGATGCATGTAACTTCTGCAAGTAGACCGACCACTGGAAGAGGAATTGTCCTCAATATCTAGAGACCAAGAAGCAAGGTAATTTCGAATCCTTTATCATAGAAAATAAATTGTTGGACACTTTTGCATCTTGGTGTATTGACTCCAAGGCTTCTACTCATGCATGTAACACTTTGCAGGGGTTCAAGACAAGTAGAAGGTTGAGTGACGGAGAAGTGACTCTTTACTTGGGGACTTCAACAAATGTTGCAGCTACAGACATAGGAAGTATAGAATTTTATTTCAGAGAAGGAGTTATTTTACTTAAAGACTGTCTTTATATACCTAATTTTAGAAGAAATTTGATTTTTGTTTCAAAATTGTATATGGATGGTTATTCTATTTTATTCAATAATGTGATTACTATTAAACAAAATAAAAAATTCCTCACTTACAGAGAACTTGAGAATGGTCTCTATATTCTCCATCCTTCTCTTGAAACTAATTTAATCGAAAATACATTGAAAATAATCCCCAAGAAAAGAATACGTGATACATTTAATCCCACGTGCCTGTGGCATTACCGACTTGGCCAGATTAACATAGATTATATCACAAGGTTGGTAAAGGATGGTCCTTTAGATTTTCTAACTATAGAAGATCTTCTAACCTATGAACCTTGCCTTCAGGGTAAGATGACAAAACGACCGTTTAAAGGTAAGCCTGAAAGACCTACAAGAACACTAGACCTGATACATACTGATGTATGTGGTCCCATAAATGTTAGGACACGTAACTAGAGCATTTACTTTATAACATTTACCGATGATTTTTCACGGTATGGTTATGTGTACCTAATGAGACACAAGTTTGAATCCTTTGAAAATTTCAAGGAGTTTAGACAAGAGGTCAAGAGACAGTTGGAGAGACATATTAAGGCCCTTCGATCAAATCGATGAGGCAAATATCTCTCCGATGAATTCAAGGACTACTTGAGTGAAAATGGGATTGTATCACAACTAGCTCCTCTTGCTACACCATAATTAAATGGTGTATTAGAGCGGAGAAATCGGACTCTAATGGATATGGTCAGTTCACTTCTCGTCCACTCGGAATTACCTATATCCATTTGGGGTTACGCATTAGAGACTGCGATATACATGTCGAACTGGGCTCCAACCAAATTCGTTCCTAAGACTCCATATGAACTATGGAGCGGTAAGAAACCAAGTGTAAGACACTTCAAAATTTGGGGTTGTCTGGCACATGTAAAAAGAGCAAGTGCTGACAAATTGGAATCCAATACCAGTTGTTGCCTATTTGTAGTCTACCACAAAAGCTCTATAGGTTATTTGTTCTACGTCCCAAATGAGAAAAAGATGTTTTATAGTCGAAATGCCCATTTCTTGGAAGAAGACTATATCCTAGACAATCATCATCAGGAAGTTGTTGTTAATGAGGAGAGTTCAGGGGTAGTGGGAGATGTTCCACAGGCTCTAGAAAATAACCAAGCTAAAAGGTCTACCCGGGTTTCTAGGCCTCCAATTCATTATGGCTATGATCAAGAAAGTTACTTGATGAAAGCCATGAACAGTAAGGAAGATCCCGTAATTTATACAGAAGCTATGTTGGACATAGATTCCTTGAAGTGGCTAGATGCCATGAGAGTTGAGATGGGCTCAATGAATACCAATAGAGTCTGAACTCTCATAGATCTACCCCTTGGGATAAAAGTAATAGGTTGCAAATGGATTTACAAGAGGAAGAAAGGCCCTGATGGGAAAGTTGAGACCTACAAGACTCGTCTTATGGCAAAAGGGTACACTCAGAAAGAGGGGATCGACTATGAGGAAACATTTTCGCCAGTGGCCATGCTTAAATCCATTAGGATTCTGCTAGTTGTAGCAGCACACCATGATTACAAGATTTGACAAATGGATGTCAAAATTGTGTTCCTGAATGGAGATCTTACTGAAGATACCTACATGTAGCAACCATAAGGATTCATTGTTGCAGGTTAGGAACACATGGTGTGTAAAATCAATCGATCCATATATGGACTAAAGCAAGATTCTAGGAGTTAGAACATCCGGTTTGACTCTACCGCCAAACAGTTTGACTTTGAGCAAAATCCGGATAAGCCCTGTGTTTATAGAAAAACAGTGGGAGATAAGGTTACGTTCCCGGTTCTGTATGTAGATGGCATCCTACTCATTGGGAATGATGTGGGAATGTTAACTACGGTGAAAGTGTGGCTTTCATAGCAATTCTCCATGAAAGATCTTGGAGAAGACTTTTACATCTTGGGTATTCTTCTCTATAAAGATAGATTGAAGAGGATAATAGGATTATCCCAGTCTAATTACATTGACAAGATTGTCAAAAGTTATAGTATGGAGAACTCCAATAAAGGAAATGTTCCTTTCAGACACGGAGTCACTCACTCCAAGGGTATGTCTCCCAAGACTCCCGAAGAGATTAAGGGCCTGAGACAGATTCCCTATGCCTCAGTCGTAGGGAGCATCATGTATGCCATGCTGTGCACTCGACCTGACATTGCTCAGGTAGTGAGTGTGGTAAATAGATATTAATCAAACCCAGGGCATGAGCACTAGACAGCTATGAAAAACATACTTAAATACCTTCGAAGGACAAAAGAGTTTTGTCTGGTGTTCGATGGTAGTTCACTACAGATCCTAGGGTATACCGATGCCGATTTCCAATCAGACCCAGACGATAGAAAGTCAACATCTGGTTACATCTTTACGATGGGGTCCTGTGTAGTACGAAAAATAGTCCACGACCCAAGCCAAGCACATTGTCGTAAGTGAGGCAGCCTAATGGATGAAGTTGTACATCTAGGAATTTGGAATTCAGCACATCACCCATTCCACTATTGTGTGACAACACTGGATCTACGGGAGATTGTTGTTAGAGAAGACATCCAGATTCAGAAGGTAGCATCAGTGGAGAATGTTGCAGACCCATTGACTAAGCCACTAACATAGAAATCGTTTGAGAAACACGTGGAAAGTTTGGGATTGAGGCTTGTACCCGATTGGACCTAAGTACAAGTGGGAGTTGTTAGATAGTGTATACCCTTAGCTCATCATATTGATGTACTTATTGACATTTATTGTAAATGAATGAAGTACATAATTGATTCATGTTATTATGGTGTGTTTCTGTGTAATACCCTTAAACTGGACAATAATGAGACTCGGGTTAGTTTAGAATCTTCACAGCCGTTGGATAGACCTGGGGAGGTTTATCCTACCAAGGCTAACACTAATGTGCTGCCAAGAAGGTTGGGGTGGCTTGTCTCAGCTGCCAAAGTAAGACCTAAAGCACATGTAGTGTGGGTTTGATTGAAACTCTGAACCGGACCATTTTCCATATGCCCTGGACCTTGGAGACAGATGGGAAACTGAAAAGTTACACCTGACCCCTAGACTCGATTATGGTACTGCACTAGGTGTTGGATTAGGCTGTCTTTGATATGCCAATCAGTAAGATCCTAAGAGGCGGTCAAAACCTGGGTATGTTGGGGCAGTTCGAGAATTCACCTGAGTGGGTGATCATAGTGGTAGGATCAACCCCTTTGTCGGACAAAGTGAATGATCGGGGAATGCACTCTCTCTGATGGAAACCTAAACTTCCGGCAGTTGATTTCAAGTTTGTTGTGATTTGTTTTTGCAAAATATATTTATATAGAGATATACATGTATATTATGGTTTCACTAAATGTTTTGCAAAAAGGTTTTAATTCCCATGATCCATGTGAGTAGAGAGTGCAACACGGTACCTTGTAGCCGAGGGAGAGGTCCTCTCTTGTCGGGCAGTGTTTTGATCAGTTTAGGCTGAGGTTAAGTGTAAGACCATTTAGGGTTTATACCTGATGGGCTAATCTCATGTAAGTCCATAGTCCTTCGGCCTTCATAAGGTGGCTGGACCCAATGACCATTTAGTGTAAATGTTGGGCTTGCTAAGAGCCCATACTGATGGGCTCAGGGGTTCATCATATTCAGTAGTGAATTTGGCCAGGCCTTGTAACAGAGGCTAGGCTAAATTCATATGGCTTATGTGGAGATCAATGATGGTGTCCCGCGTCATACAAAGAGAGCCAATCTATCCAGCATTCAAAAGGAAGTGAGACTGAAAGCTTAATGGGCCTAAGGCCCAATTTGAACTGGGTTAATTAGATTAGTTAAGAGATGGTCGAATTTGAGTTTTGATCTACTTCTAGATCAAGAAGAGGATAAGATATGTCTTATCCACTTAGGAGTTCTGGTCCAAATAAAGATTTGGATCAAAGAACCCTCTCCCGATATGATTAGGAAGCTGATCTAAGAAGGATTATAAGTAGAGGGAGAAATCCTTCTGTTAAACACTTTTTGCAAATCTCAGATCTTCTCTCTGTTCTTTCTGCCTTACCCTATTCGATCTCCAGTTCTTGGAGTGATCAAGATTGGATCTTGATAATGTTTCTTGCTAGAAGAAACAATCTTGAAGCTATGCTCACATCCTTGCATGATTCTTGCTGAAGAATTGGGGAGCGGGCATAATGGCTAGGATACGATTGACCTTCTACTGCATGGCCTGGAACTAGGTGGTGTTGACTGTAGCCTGTAGCTGAGTTTCACAAGGTGTAAATGTATAGAATGAGCAGGATCCCTGAAACGGGGAGCGGGCTTTAGAGCAGTTGGATGCGTTCTTTGGAATGATTGTGTTTAGTGCATGTTTAGGAGGTTAGGGAATCGAGTTTTTGTATGGTTCCCACAGATGACACCACTTTGATGCTATCCAATCCAAGGTGTTTTGAACCGTGGTTATAGTCAGATGGTCTTGCCAACTAGACGAGGCCGAGGTGGAAGGAAGAAGCTACAAACCGAAGTCTACAATCACAAGAAGATTCAGAGGCCCAATGAGTTATTCCCCCGGTAAGCACTCTGGCACTCAAGTTAGTGGCAAAGAGATCAGTCAAGACGAATCGAGGTATGTGGATCGGTCAAGACCGAAGTGAATGCAAGAAGGGTCCTTGATTGAGTTCTGAGTCCAAAAGTCCATTAACTTGAGCGTGGCTTACCTATTTATACTTGGATGCCCGTGTTTTAATCGAACAGGGCTTCCAGGGTTGTCGGGATGAGGTTGTCCGCCGAGGTCTTTGGGGTTTCTTTCTTCCCTAGTGGAGTCCGCTTCCTTGTCCGTGTGGGACTTGGTCGTACCTATCCTACACACAGTTTAGGGTGATGATTTTGACACGACACTAAGAGGGTGGCCACAGAATCAGTCACGTGGCACCCTAGGCCAGCTTAGCAACCACTCGTACAATGAAGGAATTAAATTTGTCTTCTTTCTAAGCTTAGCACTAGGATGTGAACAATATTCAAAAATTCAAATTCGAATTCCTGATTTAACATAATCAAATCGAATTTCGATAATTTGAATATTTCCAGATATCAAAAGTTTCCCTTATCAGCTAGAAATCAAAAATAGATTGATTCAATTCGTTAATTATCCGATCGAGCGATTATAAATGTATTTTAAATATATAAATTATATATTTAATAAATGTGATATCAAGAAAAAGTTGTTAGCAATCAGTTGTTAGCCTTTATTGTACTGATTATAAATATATTTTAAATATTTAAATTATATATAATATATGTGATATCAAGAAAAAGTTATCAACTATCAGCCTTTGTCGTTTTTGTCTAATTGATACTCAAAAATTTACTCGACCCAATAGTAATTCCATGTACATTTTGGACAAAAATAGGGGTTTCTTTTTGGACTCACTCCATTTTCCCATCAATCAATGATCCCTCCCTTGTCTCTTCTTTTATACTTTCTCATCCTTTTACTCTTTAAATTTTGAATGGAGGAATCGTTGTTGCACATGCATTACTGGCCTCTTCTATTTTGTGGAGGAGTTGTCGCTGTGCATAACATTACCCGTCGTTGCTATTTTATGGAGGATGTTGCTGCCAAATATGAGGCCAAGGGAAATAATGGGATTTTATTGGTGTCTGAGGCTGATAGGTCCGATTTGTAAACAAGAGAAGAGCACACGTCAAAGGCCCTAAGTGTTATCCCTCGGGTGGAGACTCCAACGGTCAAGTTTTCCGAATGCTTAAGAGGGGTTGGACCAGGCAAGAGACAAGAGATCAGAGCTTAGTCCTTAATCGCCAAGGATGATTCTCTTGGGATTCTGAATATGCTTACCTTGAGATGAGGCAAGAGATGAGAGCTCAGTGCAGCCAGGATTTGATCTCAGTGCGGCCAAGATTTGATCTCAATGCGGCCAAGGATTTGACCTCTTGGGGTTGGACCAGGCAAGAGACGAGAGCTTAGTGCGGCCAAGATTTGATCTGGACAATGTCACGTGGAGCGATCTAAGGCCTGCCAAGTATCCCTACATCACTTGCCCCCCCACTCTTGAGGCTGTAGTGGTCGAGGATGGATGGCGTGTTGTGCGGAGACCTCGACTTCGGCCGAATAGAGTACCATGGAGTTGTGTGGAGGCGTCAGCCTCAGTTGTAGAGGGCTCTTCTTGGTGGTTGTGTGGCAACTACTTCTCTATTCTTTCTCCATCTCAGTGGAGGATCGTTATGGGCTGAGAACATGTAACCATGGCCAATATGGGTGTGGGGCATCCGCGTTCATCAGCCATGCCCCATACGGTTGTTGATGTCATTTGGTGCATGTTCGTACATGGGATAGGCATCGGTGTTGACCGGTCAAGGCCATACATGAAACAGTTTGGAGGAGTGGCTGGTTTGGGTTGTAGGGATGCTGAACATGGGATAGGCATCGGTGTCGTTTTGTCTTCCCTTGGTCGATGCCACATGTAGCTAGTCGGTTCAAGCTATCAGATCGGCTAGTCTGCGGCAATTGGATCAAAGAGATCTAAGCCGTATATTTTCCTTTAAATAGGGATGCTAGTTGAGCGACTCTTCACCATTTGCTCAAACCTTGAGTCTTCACTTATGATTATAGAGACCTCAGCTACCAATGACCGATTCATTAAGTCTTCTTTCTTCGAACAAACTCTAGGTAAAGGACTTCTGTATTCAACATGTTGCGCTCAGAATGTCCTCCCAACTGGAGTGACCTTAGCAGTTCTCTTTCCACCTCGACCAATGAGGCGTAGACTCTCCGGATGAAAGTATTGGCCTCATGAGGCTTAGGGCCAACGCCACGGGGAATGCCCCTGAGCTTCTTAAAGTGGTGGAGTCAAAGGAGGTTGCGGAGCCTACACCCGAGGAGCGGGATGAGGCTGACGCCGAGGTGTGACATTGGTGTGCCACCCCCGCTTTGACTTCGATAGTGAGCTCAACAAAGAGCAAGTGAGGACTCTATCCGATATGTATCATATCCAAGGGGGCTATAGGGTTAGAGTCCCTTGTGTTGGTGATAGGCTGTGTCATTCTGCCGAGGGGGAGGTGTGTGTGCACGAGCACTACCTCCACTTCGGCCTTCATTTTCCCTTGCCTCCTCTTGTCCCAGAAATCCTTAACTACTACAACATTTCCATTAGCTAGCTTTCTCTAAACGCAATTAGGACCATAGAGGTCATATTGGTGATGGCTCTCCTCCAAGATGTGTTTGTAACCCTGAAAATCTTCTAGAGTTTGATCCCATTGAGGATGCATCCTGACGGGGAGGGTCTATGGTACTTCCAAGGCCGATGGGGTAGGGTAGTGGACAACCCGTCATTTGTCCCCAACTAGAAGAAGAAGTTTTTCTTCATTAGTTGTCCATAAGGATAGTCCTTTTGGTTTGATTGGGGAACGCCAGACTCTTTGGTGGAGAGGATCAGGATGTACAATGGTGAGGAGGAACCGACCATGATGAATCGGATTTGGCTAACTATGACAATTCATGCCGGACCCTTGGTGTTGGATGGCCTCAATCCCGCCCCCTTGGTATGGGCATTCTTGTTGTTGGCTAGTTGTCACTTGTTTATTGTTCATTGACTTTCTTCTAACGTTGGTCGTCTTCCTTGGTTGTAGAGATGGACGGCGCTTGAAGGAGAGACTTTTGCAAGCAGCAATGGAAAAGTCCAAGAAGGGCCTGGCCGAGTGGCCTTCACGGAGCCCGAGTGAGAGGGAACTACCTCGGCCAAAGGGGAATTCCAAGGCCGAGAAGAGGAAGGTGGCCACACCCAAGCGACTGGCCGATGCCCTCAAGACCCGAGGGCGAAGAAAGTTGCGGTAAGGGAGCGTCAAGCCATGGGTGCTATCGGGGGATCTTGGCAGTCAGGGCTGCACTACTCGGACCCACGGCATGACATCCTACTAGCAGTGCGTCAGGTGTTCTACCTGAATTGGAGTGTTAAGGAGGGCGACTCTCTAAGCAATGCAGGCGTTGGCCGTGTCTTTATCACCGGCATGCTTCCTGTTGGGGATCGACAGTCATGGACCTAGGTTTCCCCTCATAGCCATTAATTACTTCTTCGTATGTTTTAAATAAGGACTTCTCCGTGCAAACATGGATTGTGGCACTTGAATCAAATCACCATCCAAAAGGCAATTCTACCATGTTTATTTTAGTGATCATGGCCACTAGTTGGTCTTCTACCATATTTTTGGACTTGTTTCCACCTTTCCAATGTCGGTAGACTTGAGCATAGTGCCCCTTCTTTTCACAAACATAGCAGGATCCCTTCTTGTTATTGCTTTTCTTAAAATTCTTGTCCTTATTCTTCGAGACTCTTCTTTAATACAAAGGTGCTGCTGAATTTGTTATAAGGTAAATTCTTCTACCTTGTACAAAAGCTTCTTTGTACAGGGGTGTGCCATCTGAAGAGGCTCTTTGCAAAGTCATGAATTTAAACTTTCTGACTATTCTTTGTTAGTTAATAGTTAATGATTGTTAACATTTGAACAATTTGATCATACCTAATCAATTCTAGGGGTGTCCATAAGAAACCAAAGAACTGATCCGAATCGAAGAAACCGATCTGGAAAATCTAGTTAACTGAACTAGTCGGTTCGGTTTTGATTTAATTTAAAAAAAAAAAAACAAAGGATTGGTTCAGTTTTTGGTTAACCTATAAAAAATAGGCAATTAACTGAACTAACCAATTTTTATATATATTATATATTTTGATTTTATTTTAATATGTTTCCGCCCTAATGGCCCAACCCAGCCTAGCCCCCAACAATCCTCTCTCTTGGTCCAAGCCCAAAACAAAAAGGAAAAACAAATGTTTTCTATAAAACATTTGAACCCTAAAACCCTCTGGCTTCTTCTTTCTTCTTGTTTAAATGGTAGAAGCCAAAAACCTTAGCTATTACTGTTGCTCCTCTCCCGTCACTGTCGCCGTCGTCCTTTAGTCAGTTCTTTTTCTCCCCCATCCCCACCACCGCTGTCCAGTCCGGTTATCTACTTATCTTTCTTCTTGTTTCTAAAAGAAAACAAGAATAGATCAACAAACACTCGGTGACTCAGACAGAACCGAACCATTTCTCCTCTCCCGTCATAGTCGTCGTCGCCTATCGGCCGGTTTTATTTCTCCACCATCACCATCACCATCGTCTGGTTCTCTTTCTCCCCCATTCTTCTCCTTCTCTGAATCTGAATCTCTGGGCTCTGGTTTTCTTCTCCCTTATAGTTCAATAATGGTAGACTTGCAAGTAAATGATTTTTTAGTTAAAATAGTTTATATGGTATTTGTTTAAAATATGGATGTCTAAATGATACCTCTTAATCTCTTAAAGGTTATAGTCTTACGAAATTTTTTTAGCTAAATAGTTCAATAGTTGCTTACTTGATTTGTATATTCTTGTTTTTCTTCTTTCTAAAATTTCCACATTAACATTAGTATTTAGTAAGAAAAACATATATTTTCTCAAAACAAATGGAAGTATGGAACAAGCTTTGTATTTTTACTTAAAAAAACAGGTTCTTGAACATATTTTTTGGGCCTTGTTTTCTTTAAAATTCAACAATGGATGTTTGTTTATACTTTTCCATTGGGGAGGATGTTTGTTTATACTGTGTTTGGTTTCTTTAAAACCAAGTAAGAAAGAGAAAGTTATGGGAAAAGTCCTCCAGTGAGACTAATTTTAGGAAATGGCTTGAAGGACTTTTTCATAAGTCTCCCTTTCTCTCTTGCTTTTCTTTTTCTATGAATTATGATAATTCCTTTCTCAGTAATTGGGGGCTTCTTGGGGCCCAATTGTATTAAAATGAAACAAGTTGTTTGTTAATTTGCTTTATTTTACATAAAGAAAAAAAGAAGGGAAAGAAATACTGAAATAGAATGTTGTTTGTTAACTAGTCATTATGTATATGAGTTTCTCTTTGAAGACATGTTTACAATAAGTTGGACTAGTTTGTACAATATATTTGCATAAAAACAATAAAATATGAATGAATATTTAAGCTAAGATTTAATACTTAATTCATTCATGCTTATTAATTCTTATTTGTCCTTTTTCTTTATTAGATGTCAAGTATGGGTGATAATAACACAAGCACAAATCCTCCTCCTAAACCTCAAAGTAATAATGACAATGTATCAAATCCACCTATTATGGAGGTTGATTCAAAGGCTAGTGTTTCTTCTACTTCTAGAAAAATATTTTGGGTGTGGGATCACTTCACTAAGATAAATTGTCAAGTTAAAAGTGATCAAAGAGCATCATGTAACTATTGTGGTAAGGACTTAGTTTGTCCTAGTAAAAGTGGTACAAGTGTCTTGGTTAATCACTTGACTAGATGTAAGAAGTATCCTTTAAATGCGAACAAGAAACAAAAAACTTTAGAGCCTTCATACCAAAATGCAAAAGAGGGGGGGGGGGGGGGAGGACCACACCAATACTTGTAACTTACAAGTTTGACAAAGAAGATTGTAGAAGGGAACTTGCTAGAATGATTATTGTAGATGAATTGCCCTTTAAGCATGTGGAACGAGAGAGGTTTTGTGACTTTTGTGGTACCATGCAACCACGATTTACAGTCCCTTCACGTCAAACAAGAACTAGAGATTGTTATGATCTCTTTATGGAGGAAAATAGGAAGTTGAAGAAATATTTTAAGAAATTGTCATCGAGGATCTGCCTTACTACAGACACATGGACATCTTATCAAAATCTTAGTTATATGTGTCTTATTGCTCACTTCAAAGATGATGACTGGAGATTGTATAAAAAAAGTTTTAAATTTTTGTCCAATTTTCAGTCACTTAGGAGAAGTGATTGACAAGGCAATTAAAAGATGTTTGCTTGATTGGGGCATTGAAAGAGTTTTTACTATAGCAATAGACAATACAAGCTTAAATGATATGGGAATTCAATACTTGAAAAAGAGACAACAGTTGGAAGGGAAGTGAGTTCTTACACATGAGATGCGGTGCACATATTTTAAGTTTAATTGTCAAAGAGGGGTTGTCAGAGTTGGATAAGTCTATTTTTAAGATCCATTCTACAATGAAGTATGCAAGGTCTTCTCCATCATGATTGCAAAGGTTTAAGGATTGTGTAGAGAAAGAAAAGATAGAGATTAAGAGTCTTTTTTGCCTAGATGTTGATATTGAAAGAATGGTAGGATCCATCCAATGGACGCCATGAAGATTGCGGAATGGGTGGGTGAATTTCAAAAATTTTTCTACCTTCTCCCAACTGGGAATCATATTCCCTAAATTTAGAATATAATATTCAAGGATCTTACTTGAACCATAATCAAACCAGATCTGTACCAAAAGACAAATGGGAGGAATATACTTGATCCGGAGAAGCACTATCTCCCAAAGTTGGTGTTCACGCCCAAAGAATGCTCCAAGATCTGTTCCTGCTGAAGATGACACAGCTGTCGATGGAATAGAACCAGCAGGGTGCGTCCTACACACTGGATCCTTCACAAGAATTCTCTGGAAGTACTAAACACTGAATCTTTTTCAGTCTTTCTTGCAAGACTGATGTCAAGAACAGATTTCTTGACTTTATTTTCTGCAAAGATCTAATCTTGCAATGGCAGGTGGCGGCGGCAGGAGGAGATCTCCAAAAACAAAAAGGGTTGAACTACTTTTCTCTTTTTCTGGAGAGTATGAGATCTGATCTCAATTCATAGGAACCTTTCTTGCGATTTTTCTTGGTTCGAAAATCTGTTGTATTTCTCTCTCAATTGGTTAGGGTTTCTCCTCCTTTCTTCTTGATTAAGAAACCTCCTAAATCAGGAGTCATCCCAATCCAAATCAGTATTTGGATAGGGGTTTATCTTAATCCTATCTGCAGATAGAGTTAGGTTACTCCTGATCTTATCAGGAGGTTACCAGATTCAAATCTAATTTGAATTTGGTCTCTAAGAGTGGATAAGGCTAAAGGCCCAATCCTTTTACTAACTTCAATCTCAAATTCGCCCCATGGATGGGTGATCATATCAGCCCACCTCGAAATGGGCTTTTGGCCCATTAAGTGTTCAGTGTCTAATTACTTTCCAATCTGTTGCCTAGTTGGGCTTCTTTGAATGGCGTGGGACCCAAGCATTGATCTACACACCAGCCACATGGGTTCGGCCCAGCCTTTAATACAAGGCCCAGCCGAATTCACTGAAAAACTCAATGAACCCCTTGAGTCCATCATATGGACCCTATGGGCCCAACACTTACATTAAGTGGTCCCTGGGCCAAGCCATCTTATAAAAACCCAGGGACTGTGGGCGGGTGCAAGATTAGCCCATCAGGTATTATCCTAAATGGTCTTACACTTAACCTCTCAGCCCTTAATGATCAAGCACTGCCCGACAAGAGAGGACCTCTCCCTCGGCTACAAGGAATAGTGCCGCACTCCCCTCTCACATGGATCCCGGGAATTAAAACCATTTGCAAACATTTTGAAACCGTACATATAAATATAAGTATGTTAATTTTGCAAAACAAAATTCCAACGATTGAAATCAACTGCCGGCAGTTTGGTTTCCATCAGAGAGAGTGCATTCCCGATCATTACCCTTTGTCCGACAAAGTGGCTGATTCTGTCACTATGATCACCCACTCAGATGAATTCTCAAACTGCCTCAACATACCCAGGTTTTGATCCCCGCTAAGGATCTCACTGATTGGCATATCAAAGGCAGCCTGATCCAGCACCTAGTGAAGTGTCATAATCGAGTCTAGGGGTCAGGTGTAACTTTCCAGTTTTGCCCATCTATCTCCAAGGTCCAGGGCAAGACTGGAAATCTGGTTCGGTTCAAGGATTCAAGTAATCCCATACTGCATGTGCCTCGGGTCTTACCCTAGTGGCTGAGATAGGCCATCCCAACACTTGGTGGCACACCAGCATCAGCCTTGGCAGGATAAATCTCCCCAGACTTATCCAACGGCTGTGAACATTTAAAACTAACATGAATCTCTATAAATGTCCAGTTTTAGGGTTTTACACAGAATTAAACCAAACAACATGAATCAAACATGCACTTTATTTATTTCCACTAAATAACAAAAGTACATCAAATCAGAGTGAAGCTAAGGGCATACATAAACTGTCTAACAGATATTAGGTGGAACTTTACTTACATGATGTTGGAATCTGCTTTAAAATTTCAGAAGGCATTTGATTTGTTAGAGACTGTTGATAGTAAGTATGTAGAGGGGCTTACTAGTTCAAAAAATAAGCGTTTGTCTAATGATGATGATTGGGAATATGCTCGGTGTTTGCTTCCTTTTCTTAAAGTTTTCTATGAAACTACATTGAAATTGTCTGTGTCACTTTTTGTAACTAGAAATAAATGCATGAAAGAAATTTTTGGTATTGGGCTTTTATTTCTAGGAGGTGTATCAGTGATGATTTTAGTGTTAGTTTGATGGCTTTCAACATGAAAAAGAAGTTTGAAAAGTATTGGGCAAATGTGAGGAATATCAACATTACGCTATTCATTGCAGTGGTTCTTGACCCTCGATGTAAATTGGAGTATGTGGATTGGGTTATTAATGAATCCTATGATGTTGATAATGCTCAAGTATTGAGAGAGAGGGTGAAGCATGTTTTGGTCTCCATGTTTGAGTTGTATAGTTCATCTAAGTCATCTCATAATGTTCAATCAAGCAATCAAATTCAAGACACAAATGAGATGGAAGTTGATAGTGTGAAAGATGTTGTTGATTTTATGAATGCAATGTATAAAAAACAAAAAGCAAGCCAAGGAGGTGTAGATACCAAAATAGAATTGGATAAATACTTAGGGGAGGAATGTGAAGATCTGAAAAATATGCCATTTGACATATTGGCTTGGTGGAAAATTAATTCATCTAAATATCAAGTGCTTTATATGATGTCTCAAGATGTGTTAGCTATGCCTGTATCTACATTTGCATTTGAGTCGGCTTTTAACACTAGAGGCCATGTGCTTGATTCATTTTGTAGTTCTCTAACACCAAGAATGGTGGAAGCTATCATTTGTGGACAAGATTGGCTACGAAGATCACATGGCTACCTTCACTTAGAGGAGAGCTTAGAAGAACATGAGAGTATGGAATCAAGTAAGCCTTTTGTTTTCTATTTTATTTTTTCTGTTCATTTTACTTTTGTTATATTTATTCTAATTTGTGTTTGTTTTAACCTTTTTTGTAGAGATATCATGCTTCAGTAAGGAGCATCCTCTTATTGCTATTGATGATTGAATGTTTATGGTTGTGATCTTGTGGACCTCATTGAATTTAAACTTTCAAGGTTGTGAACTATTGATTTGTGAACCTTGTTGAATGGCCAAGTATTGAAAGAAATATCTTATTGAATGTATTTTGCAGAGATATCTTATTAAATGTTTTATGTTGGTTAATAGTTTAATACTTTTATGATATTTATGAAGGGATGAGAGATCCATCACATGGACGCCCACAAGTTGCGGAATAGGGTGGGCGAATTTCAAAAATTTCTCTCTCTTCAACAAGGAATCGTATTCCCTATTTTAGAAAAATCATATTTTTCAAGGATCAATCTTGAACCATGAATCGAACCAGATTTGAAACGAAACAGTAGAAGAGGGATATATATGATACAGAGAAATAATATCTCTCAATGGAGGTGTTCACGCCCAAAGAATATCACCAAAGACTGCTCCCACTGAAGATGACACAGTGGATGGAGGGGCAGAATCAGCAGGGTCCGTCCCACGAACCGAATTCTTCAGCAAGAATCCAATGGAGGCAGTGAGCACAACTTCCTATCAGCCTTTCTCCAAAGACTGATATCAAGAACACTTCTTGATCTTCTCCTACCAAGGAGATCGAACTAGCAGTGAGGTGGCAACTGGAGGAGAACACAAGAGCAGGAGATGGCGTAGATATCTTCTCTCTTGGTTGTCTGAGATTTGATCTCTAGATGCTTGGATGATGTGGATGGTTCGCCCCCTCCAATCTTTACAAGCTTAAAGAGATCAGCTCCTGATCCTATCAGGAGTTTCCTAATTCAGATCATTATCTGAATTTGGACTCTCTTTAAGTGATAAGGATAAGACCCTTATCTTATCTGCAGATTAGATCAGCCTTCTCCAGATCTTATCAGGAGGTTTCGAGATCTGAATTCAGATCTGGTCTCTCTGAGTGGATAGAGTCGGACTCTATCCTATCAGCTGATTTAATCCCAGATCCGCCCCCTCTATTTAACTAATTAAAACAGGCCAGTTTGAAGTGGGCTTTAAGCCCAATAAGTCTATGTGCTCAAATTGCTTCCAAACTGCTGCCCAGTTGGGCTTCTTTGTATGGCGTGGGACCCAAGCATTGATCTACACATCAGCCACATGGGTTCGGCCCAGCCTTTGTTACAAGGCCTGGCTGAATACACTGTTGTGGGCAGTGCACCCCTTGAAACCCATCACATGGGCCTCTATTGGGCCCAACATTTACATTAAGTGGTCTCTGGGCCAAGCCACCTTATAAAAACCCAAGGACTGTGGGTAGATGCAAGATTAGCCCATCAGGTATTACCCTCAGTGGCCTTACACTTAAACTCTCAGCCCATAATGATCAAACACTGCCCGACAAGAGAGGACCTCTCCCTCGGCTGCAAGGAACAGTGTTGCACTCTCTGCTTATATGGATCCCGGGAATTAAAACCTTTTTCAAACATTTTAAAAATCGTAATATATATACTTTTATATCTCATATAAAATATATTTTGTAAAACAAATCTCAACGATTGAAATCGGCTGACGGCAGTCTCATTAAGTGTCCAGTTTAAGGGTATAACGCAGAAATAAACCACAAGAACATGAATCAAATATGCACTTTATTCATGTACAATAAATGTCAAAAGTGCATCATTTTGATTGAAGCTAAGGGCATACAAAGACTGTCTAACAGCTCCCACTTGCACTTAGGTCCAATCTGGTATAAGCCGGAGTCCCATGCTTTCCACGTATTTCTCAAACACTTTCTGTGATAGTGGCTTCGTCAATGGGTCTACTACATTGTCCGCTGACGCTACCTTCTGAATCAGGATGTCCCCTCTACCAACAATCTCCCGCAGTACATGGTACTTCCTCTCGATGTGCTTTGACTTCAAGTATCATGGCTCCTTAGCCTGAGCAATTGCTCCATTGTTGTCACACAACAACGGGATGGGTGATGTGCTGGATGGAACTACTCCCAACTCGTGAACGAACTTCTTCATCCACACGGCTTCTTTGGCAGCCTTGCTTGCGACAATGTATTCGGCTTCGGTTGTGGAGTCTTCGGTGGACCCCTGTTTGCTGCTTTTTCAGCAAACAACACACAATCCTATCGTGAAAATATATCCAGATGTAGACTTTCTATCATCTGGATCCGACTAGAAATCGACATCAATATACCCTTGGATCTGTAGTGAACTACCATCGAATACCAGACAAAACTCTTTCGTCCTTCGTAGGTATTTGAGTATATTTTTCACAACGGTCCAGTGCTCCTGCCCTAGGTTGGCTTGGAATCTGCTTACCACACTCACTGCCTGAGCAATGTCAGGGCGAGTGCACAGCATGGCATACATGATGCTCCCTACGGCAGAGGCATAGGGAACGTCCTTCATGACCTCAATCTCCTCAAAAATCTTGGGAGACATTTTCTTAGAGAGAGTGACTCCGTACCTGAAAGGAATCTTTCCTTTCTTGGAGTTCTCCATGCTGTATCTTTTGACTATTTTGCCAATGTAAGCAGATTGGGATAATCCTATTATCCGCTTCGATCTATCTCTATAGAGTCGAAGACCTAGTATATAGGAGGCTTCTCCAAGATCTTTCATGAAGAATTGTTGTGAAAGCCATACTTTCACCGTAGTTAACATTCCTACATCATTACCAATGAGTAGAATGTCATCTACATATAGAACCAAGAAAGTAACCTTATCCTCACTGGATTTCCTGTAAACACAGGGCTCATCCGGATTCTGCTTGAAGTCAAACGATTTGACAGCAGAGTCAAAACGGATGTTCCAACTTCTAGAAGCTTGCTTAAGTCCATAAATGAATCTGTTAAGTTTACATACCATGTGTTCCTGACCAGCAGCAATGAAGCCTTGCGGCTGCAGCATATAGATATCTTCAGTAAGATCTCCATTCAGGAACGCAGTTTTGACATCCATTTGTCAAATCTCATAGTCATGGTATGCTGCTACAGCTAGCAGGATCCTAATGGATTTAAGCATGGCCGCAGGCGAAAAGGTTTCCTCATAATCGATGCCCTCTTTCTGAGTGTACCCTTTCGCCACCAGACGAGCTTTATAGGTCTCAACCCTACCATCGGGGCCCATCTTTCTCTTATAAATCCATTTGCAACCAATTGCTTTTACCCCGGAGGGCGGATCTACTAGAGTCTAGACTCTATTGGTCTCCATTGAGTCATCTCAGCTCTCAAGGCCTCCATCCACTTCTAAGAATCTATGTCCAGCATAGCTTCCGCGTAAGTCACGGGATCCTCTTCACTAGTCAAGGTTTCTACCAGGTAACTATCCTGGTCATAACCATAACGGACTGGTGGCCTGGATACCCGAGTGGATCTTCTAGGTTGGTCACTACCTAGAACTTGTGGGACATCTCCCACTGCTCCTGAGCTCTCCTAATCAAGATCTACTTCCTGACGATGGGTGTCCAGAATGTAATCAGTTTCCAAGAGTTGTGCATTCCATCTACAGAACACCTTCTGCTCACTTGGGTCATAGAATAGGTAACCCACAGAGCCTTCCGAGTAGCCTATAAATAGGCAACGGCTAGTCTTGGATTCCAACTTGTCTACACTCATTCTTTTAACATGTGCTGGACAACCCCAAATCTTCAAGTGTCTGACACTTGGTTTCTTTCCGGTCCAAATTTCATATGGAGTGTTTGGAACCGATTTGGTTGGAACCCGATTCAGCACATAAATCGCAGTCTCTAATGCGTAACCCCAAAAGGATGTGGGTAACTCTGAGTGTATGAGAAGTGACTGGATCATATCCAATAAGGTCCTGTTCCTCCTCTTTGAAACACCGTTAAGTTGTGGTGTAGCAGGAGGAGCCAATTGTGATACTATCCCATTGTCCTTTAAGTAGTCCCTGAATTCGTCAGAGAGATACTCGCCACCTCGATCTGATCGAAGGGCTTTAATTTCTCTCCCTAACTGTTTCTCAACCTCTTGTCCGAACTCTTTGAACTTTTCAAAGGATTCAGACTTGTGTCTCATTAGGTACACGTAACCATATCGTGAATATCATCAAAAAAGGTGTTGAAATACACGTGTTGATTGCGTGTCCTAACACTTAGGAGACCACATACATCACTATGTATAAGGTCAAGTGTGCCTATACATCTTTCAGGCTTACTGTTAAATGGCCGTTTCGTCATCTTACCTTGTAGGCAAGGCTCACAAGTGGGAAGATCTTCTACAGTTAGAAAATCCAAAGGACCATCCTTTACCAGCCTTGTGATTCGGTCAACACCGATAGGGCCAAGTCGGTAATGCCACAGACACGTGGGATTAACTGTATCACGGACTCTTTTCTTGGGGATTTCAGCTGACGTAGTTTCGGTTATGTTAGTTTCTAGAGAAGGATGTAGAACATAGAGACCATTCTCTAGTTCCCCGTATGCGATGAATCTGTTGTTTCTTTTAATAGTAATTGTATTACTAAAGAAAACAGAATAACCATCCGCATATAGTTTTTAGACAGAAATCAATTTTCTTCTTAAATTTTGTACATAAAGGCAATCTTTGAGTACAATTGTTCCTTGCAGAAGTCCCCAAGTAGAGTGTAACTTCTCCCTCACTCAGCCTTCTGCTTACCTTGAACCCCTACAGTGAGTTACACGCATGAGTTGAAGCCCCAGAGTCAATACACCAGGACGTAGAAGCTACCAATAAATTGGTTTCTATAACACATGATTCAAAATTACCTTTCTTGGATTCCAGGTAGGCAGGACAGTTCATTTTCTAGTGGCCGGTCTGTTTGCAGAAGTGACAGGCATCTGATGCTTTGTCTTTCTTCTGCTTCTTACCCTTAGTGGCTTTCTTCTGAGGCTTCTTTGCCTTCCTCTTTCTCTTGCCTGTCTTGCTAGCTTCAACAAGCATAACTACAGGCTCATCCTTTTTAATCAGTTCTTCCGCTCGTTGCAACATGTTGCTGAGCTCTTGTAAGCTGACATTCAACTTATTCATGTTATAATTCATGATGAACGGATTAAAGGAAGGAGGCAAAGAATTAAGGATGGCGTCTATCTGGGTCGCAAGATCCAGCCTGAATCCAAGAGCTTCAAGCTCATTGATGTAGCCCATCATCCGAAGACAATGGTCGTGAACTTGTTGCCCTTTGGACATTTGAGTGGTCATGAACCTTTTCAAGACCTTTTGGTGAGTAGAACGATTTTGCTCCTCATACATTGTTCTTAAACTATCCAATATGTCCTTGGCGAGATCGATCTGATCGAACTACCTCTGTATCGGATTGTCTAACGAGGCAATGATGTAACACCGGGCAAGGGAGTTTTTCTCCTCCCAGTCCTGATAGTCTCTCCTCTGGGCCTTAGAAGCCCTATCACCCGGACGCTTCGGGGCAGGATTTTTAGCCACTTTGTCTAACTTTTCAGAAGTTAGAACTAGCATAAGGTTCCTATACCAGTCGGCATAGTTTGGGCCCTTCAGCTTATTATCATCCAGAAGCTTTGCAAATTGTCTGTTTGCCATTTTCTGATAAAAGAGCAAACATCAGTCCACAACCTAATTTGATTCATGTTCATTACATAGATATGGCTTTTAATCTACGTTCCATTCTCATTTATTCATCTCTGAGATTTCCCTCCCATCTCAGCGACGGAGACTATGAGTTGTCTTTGGAAATGTGGGAAATCACATAGGGTGCATGGAGCCAACTGTTTCAACTACATAACCCCACCACCTTTCTGTGAAGGATCATATCCACTCATCATATGAGCTTTCTCTTTGGCCTCTGTCAGACAAGGTTCAGAGCCATTTTCAGGTAAACCTTTCTGTCCAGTGAGTGCTTACTCATCATATTCGTGAACGCCAAGGTACCGTGAGAGAGTTCCCATTTTCTGGTTAAGCCCCTCCCACAACGGTCTATGACGCCCCTGTCATCTTATGAAACACTCAGACAAGCCCAACAACAAATGGATAGCCCATTTTCTGGTGTGTTTCCTCATTATTGAAGGACCCATCCTCATGCTAATGATGGAAAGCCTTTAAAGAGTTCATATGAATCTCCCTATCACATGCACTCATATTAGCTGGAGGGAACAGTAATTACGCCCTAGTTTTATCTAGGTCAAACCAAAGTGGCTCCCACTGACTTTCATAAAGCTAGATTTCGGTGGGCCCAAATCGGCTAGGGTTCCGCACGTATCCTCTTCAGGAGGTGTGGGGCCCACCACTGAGGGAGGTCATCCAATGACCAGTAGGGACACCATGGCAATGATGTGCATTCAGCCATGGTGTGCGCAAGAGCCACTATCGAATCAGCATGGGCCAAGCACTTATGGCCCATGAACGTAGCACATCACACATCCATACATCACATGCAGGGAAGAATTGATCCAATCAATTAAATATCTGTAAAGCCCATTTGAAGCCCAATTTAATCCATAATATTAACCATTAATATTATCTAGGTATATGGGCTGAATTAAGGTTGATCAATTCGGCCCATATAGCTTTATCCACGAAGTGGTCTTTTAGCAGTTTTAAGAACTTAAAACTGGGCCTTTACAGGTTGAGCCGAAATAAACATTTAATTAATTATCAATCCTCATGCCCATTAGTGGGAAAGATAGGGCCGACATTCAGCCTTGATCGAACCCTAGATTCGGTCCAACCAGTTTGGACCAAACTGGTTCGAACGGGTCTAGGGTTTGATCTTTAATTAAAGATTTAATTCAAGAATTAATCTGAAATTAAATACTGATAAAAGATCAAGCAAGAATCAGTCAGATAGGGCTGTTCGCACATTCCATCCTGCAAAAAAGAGGTTAGATCTCAGTTTGCAGTTTCTCAAACTACAAGTCGTAGATAGCGTTTTTCCCATCTGCAAAATCTCCTTCCTGCGCCGCCAGCTTCAATCCAAAATAAAATAAATAGAAATCCTAATTTTCTATTAATATTATATCAGATCGAATCCTATACATTCAGTCTAGAAAATAAAAAAAAAATTATTTACAGACCAGAATGAATGAATAGAAACTGCAAATCGCAGGTTCACTACGCCAATCAAGATTTCGATCTCCAGTTGTACGAATAGCCAATAAATCAAGAAAATAATAAAGAACAATTCTAAATAAATTCCAGATTTATAAAATTTAATTTCAGATCATTCGCCCATTAACTAGGAACAAATTTCCCAAAAAAAACCCTTAAACTGCGCAAATCGGGTAGAACACCTTCTGCGTATTTGCGCAGGTTTCAGATCTGGTTTGTTTGGTTCAAGACTTGAACCTGGGCTCTGATACCACTGAAGGGATGAGAGATCCATCACATGGACGCCCACAAGTTGCAGAATAGGGTGGGTGAATTTCAAAAATTTTTCTCCCTTCAACTGGGAATCGTATTCCCTATTTTAGAAAAATCATATTTTTCAATGATCAATCTTGAACCATGAATTGAACCAGATTTGAAACGAAATAGTAGAGAGGGATATACCTGATATAGAGAAATAATATCTCTCAATGGAAGTGTTCATGCCCAAAGAAGATCATCAAAGACTGCTTCCACTGAAGATGACACAGTGGATGGAGGGGCAGAATCAGTAGGGTCCGTCCCACGAACCGAATTCTTCAGCAAGAATCCAATGGAGGCAGTGAGCACAACTTCCTATCAAGAACACTTCTTGATCTTCTCCTTCCAAGGAGATCGAACTAGCAGTGAGGCAGAAACTGGAGGAGAACGCAAGAGCAAGAGATGGCGTAGATATCTTCTCTCTTGGTTGTCTGAGATTTGATCTCTAGATGCTTGGATGATGTGGATGGTTCACCCCCTCCAGTCTTTACAAGCTTAAAGAGATAAGCTCCTGATCCTATCAGTAGTTTCCTAATTCAGATCATTATCTAAATTTGGACTCTCTTTAAGTGATAAGGATAAGACCCTTATCTTATCTACAGATTAGATCAGCCTTCTCCTGATCTATCAGGAGGTTTCCAGATCTGAATTCAGATCTAGTCTCTCTGAGTGGATAGAGTGGGACTCTATCCTATCAGCCGATTTAATCCTAGATCCGCCCCCCTTTATTTAACTAATTAAAACAGGCCAGTTCGAAATGGTCTTTAAGCCCAATAAGTCTATGTGCTCAAACTGCTTCCAAACTGCTGCCCAGTTGGGATTCTTTGTATGGCATGGGACTCAAGCATTGATCTACACATCAGTCACATGGGTTCGGCCCAGCCTTTGTTACAAGGCCTGGCCGAATACACTGTTGTGGGCAGTGCACCCCTTGAAACCCATCACATGGGCCTCTATTGGGCCCAACACTTACATTAAGTGGTCCCTGGGCCAAGCCACCTTATAAAAACCTAGGGACTATGGGCAGATGCAAGATTAGCCCCTCAGGTATTACCCTCAGTGGCCTTACACTTAACCTCTCAACCCATAATGATCAAACACTGCCCGACAAGAGAGGACCTCTCCCTCGGCTGCAAGGAACAGTGTTGCACTCTTTACTTATATGGATCCCAGGAATTAAAACCTTTTGCAAGCATTTTAGAAATCGTAATATATATACTTTTATATCTCATATAAAATATATTTTGCAAAACAAATCTCAACGATTGAAATCGGTTGCCGGCAGTCTTGGTTTCCATCAGAGAGAGTGCATCCCCGATCATTACCTTTGTCCGACAAAGGGGTTGATCCTATCACTATGATCACCCACTCAGATGAATTCTCAGACTGTCCCAACATACCCCGACAAAGGGGTTGATCCTATCACTATGATCACCCACTAGAGCTAAGCAATGTTTAATCCCCCTTGCTATTCTCTTGTCAAAAAAGAAATAAGGTATTCAGACTTAAGAAACATTTTTTATACTACCAGTTAGTCTTATGGATTTGAAGTTGAAGACTTGAATTATTATTATTTTTTTATTATTCCATTTCTCTATAGGTTCTAAAATTATAATTGCCTTGCTGCAAATCAGTCAAATCTGTAATGGCCAATACCCAATAATTCCATAGGTGCTAATCTTGGAACAGGTATTTCAGACAAACTGTCTTGAATTAGGAATGAAATTAAGAAGCATGATCTTTTTTATAGATAAAGAAGCATGGAACTTAAGAAGAATTTTTTTGGATATCATGTTGTGTAGGTTTTTAGACAAACTTGGCTTGAATCAAGTTTTTTTCTTTGTTATTTTTGTCATTTTAGATAGGAAACAATTTTTAGTAAAAATAAAAAAAAATAAAAAAATACCAAAAATTGAAGACCGATTAACCAGTTAACTGTTAAACCAGTTAACCACTTGTTTTGGTTCAGTTTCAGTTTAGATTGATACAAAAATTGGTTGTACCAGTAGAAGAGGTCGCACTCTGTGCACCCATGGGTTCACTAGACGAGCGCACCCGTAAATGAGAGGCAAACACGTGTTAACCATGAATTAATGGAAGTTTTCTCTGTTATTAATAATTTGGCTGGTTGAACTGGCTATTGTTGACTCTCCTACAGTTAAACAGCTCATAAAGGACAAGAAAATATTTAAAGGATTTCTTTCAAGGGATTTCATTCAAACTCCCTCAGTCCCCCCATTTCCTCCACTTCTCTGGTTCTCCCAGTCCCACAAATTTGAACGTATATTCCTGACGGAGAAGAAGAAGAGAAGAGGAGGCTATAAAACATTTCGCTGAAGCTTTCACCGCCGATGCCCGCCGGTGTGTGGATAGGGTTCGGTGTAGGAAAGCAGCAAAAACTCTACAAAATGGAGGGAGAATGAGGAGGAACATGTGGCCTGCGTGTTAGTCCTGCTTTCTCTTTCTTCTTCTTCCTCTTCTTCCCATCTTCTTCTTTCTTCTTCTTCTGAGAACCATTACTCCTCACACCGGCAATCATTAGTCGTTAGAACAAAGCTAATCTCCCCAAGCCCTAACCCCTGTTTCAGTACATTAAATACTCCTATTACCATATCCTTTTAAAAAACCCCTATTTCTGGTCGACGTGTCCTACCTGTTTGTCCTTCAGATCGGACCTACCACCGGAGAAGATGAAGAAGAAGAAGAGAAGAAGAATAATAGAGAGTCAAAGAAGAAGAGAAAGAAATATGTCACCGTCGATTTGCCACCGGAGCTCTATCACCGCTGATGGACATGGGTTTCTCTGTTGTATGGGTAGGGTTCGGTGGAGAGAAAGAAATGAAAGAACTGGAAAAAGAGTCGATGAAATTGGGAAAAAGGGGCTTTTTGATTGAACATTCGATCGGTTTGTGTTCTTGCGAACTAGTTCATTTCCCCGCAAACACGCGTTAACGTTAGGCATATCGATGTGTCGATACACCATTCGCGGGTGCACTCGTCCAGTGCACCCATGGGTACATAGAATGCAAGCTCCCAGTAAAAGTCACTTGGCGCAAGTAGAACGCTTTGAAAAGGAAAGGGGAAGATGAGAGAAAATGTGAGATGTTGTAAGAAACTTACAATCCGAATGTAGTAGGCAGGTTAGGTAAGCACAATAAGTGAACACGTAATAACTGTGTGACACATGTCCTAGTTAATGTGCCATTCATCCAAACATTTTTGTTCCATTAGACAGAAATTATTCATTATTTTATTATCTTTGTCAAAATAATTAAAAATAAAAATAATGAAAAATAAAACCTAAACGTGTTGGGAGTTGGAACTCATTTACATTTTCCTTTTTCATTGTTTTTATTTTAATTATTTTGACAAAGATAATAAAATAATAAATAATTTTTGTCTAACAGAGCAAAAATGTTTGGATGAAAGGCACATTAACTGGTGGGGCCAAGTATTTAGGGATAGTTGTAACTATGGGTCAGTAAGTGGTCTATTTAAGTGATAACTAGTTCTTACCAAATCAACATTTTTTTGGCAAAATTCCAATTTTTGGGACCGGTTCCTAGTTTTTTCGGTCTAACCATCCGGTCTGGTTCAGTTTTGAAAACTATGGTCTTAATGTTAATTTTTTTATTAATTTTTAAAATTTTATGATTTGTAATTATTTTTGAATAAAGTTGGTTAAAGGTAAATTTGGTTTTTAATGATAACTAATGCATTACATCAACATTTTCTATTTAGAATGCTAATAGAAGGAAAATATTTGCATATTTTTTCAAAACAATATGGGTTATTTTTGTTAAGGACAAGAATATATATAGGGGAGGTTTATAGGATTGTTAGAAAACCAAAGGAGGTTTTTATAATTTTCCCTATTTTTAAATAGAACTTAAGCTGATATAAAATCAATTAAAACTATATTTAAGGTTAATAAATTTTTATGATTTTATTATTAATCCTTATTAAATTTAATTAATTATACTATTTTTTATTTTTTAATGGAATTTGAGTGTTTAAGTAAAAATTAATGATAAAACTAATAATTGTTAGATAATATTTTTATCTTATCACATTTTATTAATTTATATGTTTTTTATTATATTAATAAAAATATTTTTATCAATAATAATTAATAATTGTTTCTAGGGAAAATTCTCGATTAGTACCCTATACTTTTGGCCTAGTGCCACTTTGGTCCCCGAACCTTAAAACGTAACAATTCAATACCCGAACTTTCAAAGAATGCTAATCCAGTACCTATTGTTAACCAATCGTTAAGTGGCATTTGAAAAGGCACAAATGCCCTTCAAGTTCTCATTATCAACCATCCAAATGTTGATAAAAAATAAATAGTCCCAAATCCTTGCCTATTCTATTCAAGAAAATTGGGGTCACATCTCAATAGGCATTCTAGTGACCCCAACTTTCTTGAATAGAAGAGGCAAGGATATGGAACCGTTCATTTTTATCAGCGTTTGGATGGTTGGTAAAGAAAATTAGAGTGACACTTGAAGGGCATTTGTGTCTTTTCAAATGCCACTTAAAATATGGTTAGCGACAGGTACTAAATTGGCACATTTTGAAAGGGTACTAGATTGTCACGTTTTAAAGTTCGGGGACCAATGTGGCATTAAGCCCAAAGTACAGGGTACTAATTGGGAATTTTCCCTTATTTTATCTTATTTAACTAATTTAATAAATTATTTTTAATATGGTTAATTAATTTTTATTATTTCGAATGGAATATAAATGGCTTATAATTTTTGTGATGTTTTATTCAATGTTTTCAACTTGTTGTTGACTCAAACAGTTAAACAATGCTAACCATTACTTGGCCTTATTTCTAATTTTTGGTTTCCTAAAACATACTATTTTTTCAAAAACCTTTGATTTAGTCAAAACCTGTTCAACCTAGGCAGTTGAACCATTGACCCTTTTGATTTAGTCATTGGGTCATGGGTTACAATATACAATGTACTGAAAACTTCTAAAGGACTTAGTTGTTAGATTGGAGTGATCTTTTTTATTTTGGGTAACTTTTCATGATATTTGCAACCCTAATATATAGAAAAAAAAAACTTATTTTGTGGTCTTAGATTTCAATTTCTGGCTCTTTTATTTATAAGAAATTAAAATTAAAATAAAAAGTACAAATTGAGCTTAAAATAATACACACAAAATATAATCATATTATATCATATTATACATATACAGATGGATGATGTGCCATGGTTGGATTTGTCCAACTTGAATAGTTGAGCCATTGACCCATGACCTAGAGGCAAAAACTATTCAGCCTCAAAGTCGATTTTTAAAACACTAGTTTTATTTGTTGAGTGAATTAAATAATATTTATTCTGAAATATAAATTGTAATTAATTATCTTTTAAATTAAAAAATATTATTTAGCCTAATAATAATATATCATTGAATATCTCCATTTCAATATAATTATTTTTATTGATAATCATAATTTAATATAAATGTATCTAATATATAAAATTATAATTAAATTGAAATGGATATAGATATGGATAAAGTTAATGAATTTTAAGCAATTTAGTGGAGTACTGAAGATGAGAGAGAATTAATGGCATGAGTTATTGAATGAGAGAGTTAATAACATAATTAATGAGAATAGCTAATTAAAGGAGATGATGAAAAGAGGATAGGGAGTTAATACTAAGTTAATGGGAGGAGATAAAAGTGTTACAACTTATTGGCCACTAGAGATATTTTGCTCAATTTTAAAATTAGAAATTTTCAAAAAAAAACAAAAAAAAAGATGAGTGCTTCTCAAAAGCAACTAAAAAAAAACGATAAATGCTTCTCAAAAATAACTAGAAAGCTGGAAAGTGCCAACTTGGCACATTCCATTTTAATATATAGATATAGATTCTTCTCTTAATCAGATTATTATGAGAATTATCCTTGTTAAATGAGTGTTATCTCTTGAAAGTAGGAGTGTCAATCGACTATTTTGGGTTGAATCCAATCCGATCCAAACCTTATCAAATCAGATTTGGACAGTTCATATTTGGATTGAGCCAAGCCAAAATAAATTGGTCCATATTCTTATTGGTCTGAATTGGACCTAAACCAAATTTCCAATAATCCGATCATGAGGCCAAACCCTTGTCCAATTTAAAATCGACCAAAACTGAAGCTGACATAAAATCACTTTTATGAAAGTACTTTTATAAAAGTAACTTTATGAAAAGTACTTTTACGAAAGCACTTTTACAAAAATACTTTTACGAAATCACTTTAACAGAAGCAGTTTTATAAAAGCACTTTTAGGAAAGCCCTGTTTGATGATTAAGTGGTTGTTAAAAGAAGTACCTGTTGCACAAGTACTTTTAGAAGTACTTATTTTAACAACCACTTAAGGTTGTTTGATGACCCACTTACCAAATCACTTATTATGTTTTTAAGCACCTATTGGGGTGGGGATGTTTGGTAAGTTACTTTCCCCATAAGTGATTATATTGACACAAATAACAATTTTAGCCCTCACTTCACTCATACATATATACAAGTCCAAAGGAAGGTGCCGATCACTCCCGAGGAAGGTGGCATCGTTGGTATGTTCGACCCTGTTTGAGTAAGGAAGATGCTTATTTTCCACTTAATGTGTGGTTCCAACACTTTTATTAAGTACTTATAAAAAAAGTACTTGTTGAAGTGAAATCAAATAGGCACAAAAGCACTTTAATAAAAACACTTTTACAAAAGTACTTTTACACAAAAGCATTTTTACAAAAGAACTTTTATGAAAGTACTTTTATAAAGGCACTTTTATGGAGGTACTTTTATGAAAGCACTTTTACAAAAGCACTTTCATGAAAGAACTTTTACGAAAGTACTTTTATAAAAGCACTTATACATAAGTGTTTTTGTAAAAGTACTTTTACGAAAGCATTTTTAAAAAAAGAACTTCTATAAAAGTACTTAAGTACTTTTGCAAGAGCACTTATATGAAAATACTTTTATAAAAGCACTTCTATGGAAGTACTTTCATTAAAGTACTTTTACAAAAGTACTTTTATGAAAGTACTTACTTTTATGAAAGCACTTTTACAAAAATGCTTTTTCAATGCCAAAAGGGTATAATTTTGTAATTTTCAAATTTCTTCATTTTAATATATTTTTGTAATTTTTATATGTTATTTTTTATATATAAATTTTTATATTTCATTCAGTTTGGATTGGATCCAATCCAGTCCATTTACATTTTAATGGATTGGGTTGGATTTGATTTGTATTGGATTTGGACTGAATTGGGTCCAGTCCATTTGTAAGTGGACTCACATTGGACTGGATCGGGTTGGACCAAATCCAGTACATTTGACACCTCTACTTGGGAGGTTTTCATCTCCGTTGAAGTAGATGGAATTTGCGTTACGTCTTAATTGGAATCGGAGCGGGTAATGTATCCTAGTTTTGAGCACTTACTTGCTCAACTGCAAGGAAAGGTTTGGATATTAACGTTGAACCAAGAGAAGATGGGGGAGAGAATGACCCAAATGTTTGAGTCCCTCTTTACTCATGCCGATCAACCTGAAGCTTCCGATTCACCACACAGGTCCAATAGAGAGCAACCACAGTAGAAGCCGTATCATTGGACCTTTAGTTCCCACCTTGCCAAGAAAAACTTGACGATGGAGTTTCTCCGGTATCTCTAGTTCTATCATTTGCAGAGAAAAGTCTCGGCCCCAATCATAGTGGCTCTCACTGTTGTATCCACCAAAGAGACCACCGAAGCAATTTCAGATGAAGCGGACTGTCTCCAAAGTTTCAAGACCAAAAAGGCGGCCTCTACTACTGTCGTAGAGCCAGTAATCAAATTAAAACAACATTTAGACGATGTAATGACAACAATGTTGAAGCCACTGAGGGTGGTGAGAATGGGACAACGGAATGAAGGGAAGAAACCCAATCTAGGAGGAGCGATGGGAACAAGGTCGACCTCAGAGAAACTGAAGCAACCTTCACCCAAAGCAGATTGTTGGATTCTGACCCACATTATGCAACTACACTTTAGCCAGAACAAAACTCCATCTTGCAGTCTCAATAGGTGCATGTAATGGCATCTCTGCTTGTGGATTGGGATCCGAATGTTGTCTCTGGCGTTAGAGAGGAAATTAGGTTCTTTATACATATAATGCAAACTAATTTCATAAGAGTTCCAAGCTTGCAAGCAAAGATCGGGGAGATGAGCTATGTGTTGAGTGACGTTTCCCTATACTTTAGAATAGAGATGATGAAGGAACTGGACATTCCTTGGGTTCTTCCTTGGACTGTGGAAACCGGTTTGATCTTCATTCGGTACCACAGCAATTTCACCCATGATACCATTGGTTAGCGGTGGCAATTGGGCAGGTTGGGTTGGATTTGGTTTGGGTTGAGCTTCAATCCAACCCATCTAACCTGTCAACCCATTAATGACCCAATTATATAAAATTAAATGGGTTGGATTCAACCCAAACCCGCCCAAACCCATTAGTCTTATATTTATGTACTTAAAACTAAAAACTACCACTTGACAAACAAATTGGTCATAGCTTTGTGATAATAATAGTTGTTATTTACACAAGTGATGAAGGTTCAAATCACATTACATGCATATTATTTTGTACACAAGTGGCGAAGCCATTGACTATGTTCGGGTTTTGGGTTTGACCGAACCACTTAGCTTCAAATCGGTCAGACCAACTTGAACTATCTAACTGGATTTGTCTTCAAACAAATCACATTAAGAGTGGTTGAACCGTTTGGATTCGGATCAGTCCAGTCGGACCATATTGGACCGATTCAGTCAATGGCGAATTGACTCGGACCGGCCATATCAGGTTGAGCACAGATCAAGGACCGAACCGGCTGATTCAAAGTAGGCCAAGGAAAACGCATTAGGCCGACCCATATCCAAGTCATGTCGCCCATATTCGGGTCGGGTCAAATCAGAATGGGTCAAAGCAGGTGGGTCAGGTTGCTTCATGCCATATCGAACTGGATCTAGGGTTGAACCGGTCCGCCCAAAACTATTCCATATTCGGGTCGGCTCAGATCACCTCAGACTAAATTGGGTTGGGTTCGGACCGAGCTGATCAGCCCAAATGAATCAAACCGAGGTGATTGGGCTGAATTGATCTGTATTTGTCCGGATTCAGGTTGGGTTGATTTGGATTTACGTCGATTCGGATGGATGAAGTGTGTTGATTCGAGGCAAAACTAATTTTAGTAATTAATTAATACATTAATTATAAATTATTTCACTCAAATGAAAAAAAAAACTAGGGAATTCATACTTGTATCTTTAATGATTAACCCAATGGTTATCCACAACCCAACCCAATCCATTTTAATTGACCCAATGGGTGATCAATCCATTTCCAACCTGCCAAGTAAATGGACAGGTTGGGTGGATTACATACTGGGTGAGTTGAGTGGGTTCAGCGGATTGGGTGAGAAATTGGCACCCCTACCATTGGTATTGTACCTGATGGCATTGAAAAGAGTGAGAAACAAGCATTTACTCTTGGTAAGAGAGGTATCCCCGCTCCAATAGAAGCAATGAGGACTGTGGCCATTTCTCCGATCAAGTTACTCGCCAATGCCTCAGTCGATGTTCTCCCTTACCTTACCTAATGCCTTCTATAACATGATTTCAATCGCCTGATACCTAAATTGGATCTCAACCCCATCAACCACTGCAACGAGCTCAATGCTGGAGATGTTGCAGATGTGTATGCAGTAATGCAGGACCTGCAAAATGCAAATTGTTAGTGGGGTTATTGTCCTTAACGCTTAATTTACTTGTAGCATCCCAATTATGGAAGAAGTACCTCCCAATCTATATAAGTCAAGAAGCGTCCGAGGAAAACTAATGTCATAGAAGGTACGCTTGATTTCTTCAACTTCCTGGAGTCAAATTGAATCTAACTGATGAAGGGCACGCCATCACGAAGCCTAGAGATGGTGAGAAGATTTTGAGATGGTGGTTCCGTGATTCGTGCATGAGCAGCAAATGTCACCTTCCTTCCTTATCTGTTGTTTCAGTGTTCCTGGGGCCCACAAGTGAAAATGCTGGGGACTGGAGAATCCAACAAACTTGGTTGGGGAACTTGAAGCCCTCTATCCTGCCGGCTGCCATAATGTTGTTTTGGCCAAAAATGATCCTCAGAATCTCAGATTACAAGCATTCTTTGGGTTGGATGCCCTGGTAAGCCTAGTGGGCAAGCATTTGCAGAAGTTAATCTTCGGGGAATTCAATCCAGGTGAGGAGAGATACCCATGACCTGAGGACCTATTACAAGCATGGGGGAGACCTTGAGGACAAGGTCAATTTCAAGGGGACCAACCATCCAGGAATTAGAGGTGTTGAGATTTAAGTGTTTATGTTGAGCCGGTTAGAGGCCATGTAAGTCGATTAATTGGGTCCATAGTGGATTGAGCTGGAACACATATCAAGGTGGGGCCAAGCCAAGTATTTAAAAGATAGTTGCATCAATGGGTCAGTAAGGCTGTGTTTGGTTTGAAAGAAATGGTTGGGAAAGGAAGTGAAAAATGAGAAAACTTTTACATACTTTGTATAGGTTTTTCTGCCCTTCCTTCCTTTCCTACTTTTTCTTTCACACCAAACACAGCGTACGTGATCTATTTAAGTTGTAATTTTTCCCTGCATAAGTGATCTATTTAAGTTGTATTTTTTCTCTTAATCAGATTATAATGAGAACTATCCTTAGAGTTATCTCTTTGAAGGTGTTCGTCTCCCTCCAAGTAGACGGAATTCACATTACGTCCTACTTGGGATTGTAATACAACACTTTGTTCCATTAATGGAGATCTTGTTGAGGAAAAATTGATTGTTATCCTAACCCAGGTGGCCAGTACAATCAACCTTCACCTGTAATGAAAGGGACCTCTTCTCTGGGCAGGACTACATTGAGAATTCTCATTGGGAAAGCCTGTATTTAATGAGATCAAGGAAACCTATTAAAACAGCTACCAAGCCAAACAGGCAGGAAACTGCAAAAATTGGTAATTTGTAACTGGATTTGACCCAGGCCTCTACCAATTTAAACAATAGGTATTTAAAGAATTTTTAAATTCTCACTCAGGTAACTAGGTACCACCTCTCAAACATATTGTAACTCAAAGCTACAAGTGATTTTTTTTAAAGCAAAAACCTGTACCTGAACAGTATAGGCCCTTTGGTGGGAAAATACATATGAAACAGAACCCTCAATTAAAGAGTTGCAATAGTGCAGAAAGGAGGGTGATATGTTTGATTTAATGCACATGAATGAATAGCAGTAGCTGAGATGGTCATCGCATCCCTCAAAATATGGAGGCACAGAATCAAATCCGTGTAACTGCAGACTCTCCCTGATACTGTCCCTACCCCCCTTAATCCTCCGTAGTACAATAATAAGTTAAAAGGCAGCCCAATGCACGACTGTAGTACAATAATAAGTTAAAAGGCAGCCCAATGCACGACGCTCCTGCCAATGCGGGGTATGGGGAGAGACAGATGTATACAACCTTACCCCTGTACATACATACAGAGAGGCTGTTTCTAAGATTTGAACCCTGGTCATCCAGGTCGCAATGGAGCAACCCAACAGTTGTGCCAAGGCCCACCCTCATATGTAATACCAAAAATAAAAAACAAAAACAAAAATGCAGAATACAGAGAGAGAGAGAGAGAGAGAGAGAGAGAGGGAGAGATCCACAAACATATAAATTATGGGCTAACATAGATGTTCCAGAAGTTTATAAATCAAGTTTCCATAAACATATAAATTATGGAAACAAGTTTGTAAATCAAGACCTAATGCAAACATATAATAACTTAAGCAAGCAAAGATGTTCCAGAAGTTTGTTCTTTGCTTTCACACAACCATGTTATAATAAGATAAGTACCTCAAAATTGTGCACTCTAAAATTCAAGATTGATCAATCAGAAAATAGGTCTTCAATTACCTCCCATAAAGTAAACTTCTGAACAATAAGTAGCTTTGCTACTTCTTACTGAGTATGCCAACTTTTAGCAAGACCTATACTTAAGTATGAAATATCAGTTTGAAATTCAATTCTCATCATTCAAAAGCTAAAGAACCTACTCTGGTACTTCAGGCATCGTTTCTTGGTAGGAAAACATTTAGGGCAGTCACTTGGAAAGCCTATCTTTCAATTATATTAGTAACTCATAAAGTAAATAGTTTTTGAACTGAAGATCATAAATGCCCATACCAACCAAAATGAGTGCCATCTCTAAGACATTACTTTTTCATCTTTTCATTTAGTTTAATGCCTACTTTTAAGGATGTTACTAACTCAACTCAAGATGTGAAAATAATTTTTGAAAGGAAGAATCTGCAGCTTTCCTTAGTGCCTAATTAGTGCATCCCAATCACATGTAAAAACAGGATGCCCTTACATGTTTCCCTTGTTCCCCACTAACGAGTTATCAAGCATGATAAATACCATATGTTTGGAAGAGAGCATGTAGTAAAGGCATTTTTCAACACTAATCATTTTCAACTGGAGACTTCATTTTTTGGAAGTTGGAACACTGATCTAACAATGTTTATAGATTAAATCATTAAACAGGGTATAAATCGAACAATATGCATAAGTATCATTTTCATGTTAATAGCTGTATGTGTATTTGGTCTTAGTGTGCACTACTAACAAATTTGAGATTTTCAGAGAACACCAGTACAATACAAAATGGCAGTTTGCAAAATGGTTGAAATCCATGGACTAGCCACTCTGTTTTGCTACAATACTTGGCTCACTTGAGCAGCATTGGAACTTCTGAAATGGTGAAAGTCACAAAGAATCCATCTGGCACCACACTAAAGTCAAACAGAAATTCAAAACCCTGTTGAATCCACGAAATACAAGATAGACAAAATCCCATTTTTGTTTAATTTGGGATGAAGTATGTGATTATTGGTTCAAACTTGGGATCAAAATAATAAAGATTATCAGTTCAATCTGTACAACTCAAACCAGATTAACAGGCACCACACTAAACTAATTGAAATTCAAAACCCAGTTGAATCCACAAAGTACAAGATAACTAAAATCCCATTTTTGTTTAATTTGGGATGAAGTATGCGATTATTGGTTTAATATGTACAACTCAAACGAGATGCTGGGCTGTCCAAACCAGCCAGGTTATTTACACATTTGTTTCCTCTGATGATTTTGCACACAAAGAATGTCTCCCCTTATATTAGTTGATTTTGCACACAAAGAGTGACTAGGAACATGATATTAAAGTTCCAGAGTTTGTTTTTTTTTTTTTGATGAATATTAAAGTTCCAGAGTATTAGTTGCTTTTAATTTATCGACTTTGAAATTTATTGATTTTGATTGAGAAAATATAGTCAATTAGTTCTCTTTTTACCATCAAATTGGAATCTCATCATAGATTCGATGGATATGTCCCAATTTTGATTAAAGAGGATCATGAACTGCTCTAATAGTCATCATGGTTACTTGAGAAGTGCAGTGGATAAAGATAGAACAAAAAACAACTCTTAAATTAAACATGTTAGAAAATTTTAGGCACTGCAAAAATCATATGAACCAAAAAAAAAAGGAAAAATATATAAAAGTGGATATATTAGTAAACCATTCAATAACAATTGCATAGAAAAGAAGAGGCTGATAGAATAAGTTCATATTTACAATAATCAGAGAAACACAACACACAATCCAAATGTTGAGTGATCAAAGATGAAAGAGAGAAACAGATCAGTTTTATTCACACTGCAGGCACCCCAAACAATTCATTACATGCAGAAGAACTCATTATTTCCATCCTATAAATCTAAGAAAATTGCAAAAAATACAGATGAAACTTAAAATAGAGATCTTACAGGCATGAACCAGGAGCTTTTCCACAGTATTCTCCCTAAGTTCTCCAGACCAGCGTATAGAGCATGAGATAAAAAGAGAGCAAGAGATAACCCCAGACCCCAGTAACAAAGACTAACCATGGTAGTCCAACCTCATAAGCCACAAAACCTCCCAATTCTCTTCTATCACAAGCCAAAGTAGCAGTTCTGAAACACTATTCTTCAACCAGGATCACCAGGAGAGAATTCAAGCCCTGAATCCAATCACATTGAAAATACTGATTTCTTCGCCACCTGGTTATCAATCGCTATAATAACCAAGCTCCTGCATCCAATTCCCAAGAATAATGATTCATTGCCGCAAGAGAGTGATCTCAGCCACTTCTTTGAAACAAAATCTGCACGTCTCCAGCTTATTACCAATTCAGTCTTCAATTCAGCATTCATGGTCTGCCCAAGGTAGCAATCAACGACCATTCTTCCCACGAAAACAGAGAATGAATGCATCTTTGCATTTTCAGGTACAAACAGGAGTTCCTTCAAATTCAACCAAAACCATAAGCCTGAAATTCCTCCTCCAATTAGGCGTCTATATGCAAAGATTGTCGGCACATTTATAAACCCTAGTTCCTTACTTAACAAAATCCCAAGCCTTAAAAAACAAAAAGAAGATTGGAAAAAAACTAAACCGTAATTTTGACTGAAGAGAGAATGATAAGTAAGAAACGTAGTAAAACCCTAATCCATTGAAATTCAGAATTCATTCAAATTTCACAAACCCTAATTTGTTCCTTGAATCACCCAAACTAAAAACCTTAACTGTAACCCTAGAGTTTTCCTCATGAACACACACGGAATCACACAACCAAAATCAACGAGGCTCATCCTCTCTCCTCCCCGACGACGCCGGCGCAGCAGACAACGAAGCCAGCAAATTCAGATGCCCCTGTGCAATCGGAAGATAATTCCCAACCCTTGCCGCCGATGCCTCACCGATCGGTTGCTGTGGAAACCGCCCCGTCATCGACGGCTGCGACGCCGCCGCCACCGCGGCCTGCGCCTGCACAACCATTTCCTGTGCAGCTGCGAAACTCCACACCTGACCGAAATCCGGCCTCGCCGGGACCGCCCAGAACCCACCAGTGGGCCCCACAGCAACTGCGGCTGCGGTAGCATCATCCTTTCCACCGTCATCCGCATCATCGTCCGTCCTGAGCCGCTTACCCAGTATGAACGGTGTAGGCCCCAGCAACGGAGGCGTGGGTTTCTGATCAAGAGCTGCCGAAATCGACGTTCCCGATGAACCTCTAACCGAGACTGACACGGACGAGAAGCTCGCAGGAGTGGTCCCAGTACCGGTGGCGGCGATAATGGATGGCTCAGCTTGACGAAGTAGCCACTCAATCGTCTGACCATCGGATTTATGACCCAGTTCTCTAGTTAGCTGGAAGACCCTAGCTGCACAGATGATCGGCATGCGTATGCGCCGCCCTCGTCCGTCGACCTTGCTGTGCCGGTCCTTCGACGGGGGCTTCTTCACCGCCAGAGCTCCATTACTGGGTATCTGCTGTTTCTGCGCGTCAATAAGCGCCCCGTTAGTCCCACCGTTATTCGCTCCCTCGGTTGTAGACATCGCTCCTCTGTGTCCTGCGTGTGCTTCTGTCTTGCGTGTAGAGATGGACAGATAGAGAGAGAGAGAGAGAGAAGATGACTGAGGTTGGTTTAGCTTTGCTGATACGAGCTGGTGTGCGCTTGTCGACGTGATCGAAGCTAGAGAGGGGGGGCTTCTAAAAAAATCGAAGCTACAGAGAGAGAGAGATGGGGTTGGGTTTGGGAGGAAAAAGAGAAATCTAATCATTGAGTAGCAGGAGCGGGTGGAGACAGGCGGAAGGGCACATGGGGTGGTGGGGCCTACTCGCATAACCCCACCTCACCCCTCTCTCTCTCCGGTCACCACTCACCACTCACCACTCTTCTTATCTATCTCTTTCTCTCTCTAAAACACTGTAGAACCCTGTCACTCTTTCCCTCCTCCTGTTCCGGTGATGCAGTTAGTCATCAGAAATTGACACCTGGTTGACTGCGAAATTACGGAAAAGCCACCCAGTTCCTCTACCAGGGATCATTTCGCCCAATTTTTTACTGTTTTCGAACTTCGATGGAGATCACAAGGGGGAGAGCGATGCAAGGGAATTTTGGTCGTTTCAGGTCGGAACGATGTGCTATTAATTGTTTGACACCGCTGTACCATTAATTTACGGAACCGCCACTCTTGACTCTTGAATCAATCCATTCTGTTTGCAAACAAAGAGGAAAGAGCTCGGTTTACTCTGGTCTGGGACCCTGGGGCCCATGACCCGCCACGTCTCCCACATTTTCTGAACCATTTAGTTAAGTCCATTACTATCACCCATGGATGGGTCCCAGTCCTACGATTCTGTACCATTAAGTCCATTATATCACCCACGGATGGGGGTCCCAGTCCTACGATGAGGTTAGAAACAGAATGAAAATAATTTGGTCTGTCAATGAGTTATCCGATGTCTGAACCGACCGAAGCGATATCGCTTCTACGATAGCAATTACGGGTGAAGATGGGTCGGTTTGGTTCATATTTTTTAATGAAAAATTGAAGGTTGATTTTCCAAAAAAAAAAATTCTAGATTTTTGGTATTGGAACCTATTATGTGAAGTTCGATTTTAGGGTCGGTTTTGAGTGGTTTTGGGATCAGTTTTAAGATTTATCCGTGGAATTTCTTCTTTCTTTATTTCTTTCTTCAAAATAAAAGGAAGAAGTATATTTTTTAAAAATTTAATTTTCAGTAAATATAATATATAGTTTAAAATTTATATTATTTTTATTGATTAAATTGAGTTATTTTATATGTAAATTATCATGATATGATTCAAAACTTATAATTTAAATTTAAATTTTGTGAATACTACCTTTTGCATTATTTATTGTATATGTCTAAATATTAAAATGAAAACAAATGATCAACTAACTTAAGTTAATCAATGGTTAAGTGAGACTATGGCCTTTGTAACCATGAGTTCTTTGGTTCAAATCTTCACATCCCTAAAAGTATTTTTGAAGTTTATTTCAATGCAAGTTTGATTCCAAAGCAGGTTCCACCAAGGGTAACCAGGGTCATTTTATCGGGTTAGTTTAGGTAGGGTAAACCCCTAGAATTTGGAACCGACTTGGGTGTGAATCAGTTCCAAGAACTTGAAACCAAACCCTACCTTGTAACAAATTCGGTAGGGTCGGTTTAAGGCTGGTTCGAGATCCGTTCCATTTAGTTTTGAACAAATAAAAAGGATAAATTACAAGGACCTCCTGTACTATGAGGTCAGTGACAAAAACACCTATACGTTTTTTTTTTTTTTTCGCAACAAAGACCCCTGAACTTTGGTAATTAGACAAAGACCCCCCTCCCCCTCCATTAGTGTTTTGTCAATTATCATTGAAAAAGATTCTCATTTCGAAGTTACAAGAGTTTTAAATCTCCAAATTACCCATTTAATAATTATTCAAACAATTTTACCCTTATTATTATTATTATTCATTTTTTTCCTTATTATTACTATTCTTATACTTTGCCTTACAGACTTATTGCCCTTTTCTTTCTCCCTCATGGTCAAGTTTCAGAAGCAAAGGGATTTTCTTCATAGCGAAGTTACATCGGTGATCACCTATACATGCAAAGGCGAAGGTGGGTGTATCCTGCGGAAACTCTTCCTACTTCGTTGAGTGTACTTCCTCCCTGTTCTTGAGTTTTCCATCGTTAGGGTTTATCAATTCTCATATAGGTTCTCAGAGGGATTTTCTTTATAACCATCTAATGCAGTTCGTGTTTGTGTCGCTGATCATGCAAAAGTAATTGGTTTTTTAATCCACTTCCAATATGATATACAATATTGTTAGGGTTAGTCTATGTAACGAATAAAATCTTTTGGTTTTCATGTGGTAGCCATTAATTTGTTTATGGGTTTTTTGGAACATATGTCCAGATGCTATCAATGATGTTCACTCTGTTGTGATTCACTTATTGAATCATAAGATTGACTTGATGTCTACTTACCCCTACCCTGTTTTTGACTTAGCTAACTAATTTTAGCCTAATTCTAAGACTATAACTTGCCCGAATCCAAACATAGACTATAACTCAATGAGTCATAGTATTTTTTTTTTGTGTTTTTCATTTTCTTTAGATTGTGTTTTCTAGTTAGGCTAGCAAGTTATGGTGAAACAAGGACTTTCTATTTCCTAACAAACCAGTCCAAGAATCATTCTATAGATCTTAGAGCTTTGTGAGAGAGTGAGTTTGTTATGAGTAGGATCCATATAAGTTTAGTTAGAGCCAATATAGGAGTCTCATGTATATTCAGTCAACATGAAAAAAAAAAAATGAGCATATCTGTTAAAACTTGAGGTTTCATGTATATTCAACTAACATAAACCTGTATATGCAGATTCTGTAGGTTGTATGTATGTTGAGTAGATAAGTTTAAATGAATTTTGTTAAGCATTTATACAACATTACAAGTCTGTAAATATACCTGTGATGGTGGGTCACCATTCCCCAGCCCCTAATAAGCATTCCCATCCGATATCACATTTCCGCCCCACAACACATCCCCGCCATGTATTGGGAGCATCTCCCGATGATGACATCATCAGGATTGGTACTATCATCGGGAGATGTTCATAATACACGGCGGGGATATGCTGTGGGGCGGCTCCTGGTGGGGTGGAGATGTAAACTCTTCTCATCCGCACTTAGCATGCCTACATGGAATACATCATAATGATTTGTTAGATGGTACAACAACAATCCAACTTCAAGGAGTTAGCTAATAAATGATACCTGAATGTGAACATTTGTTAACTCAAATGGTGTCACTGAAGCACTGCCCCCACTCCACCCATGTACATTTGTGCTTGACTGAGTTCCCTGCATAGAACAACACAAGATCCATAATCCAAGGGAGCAAACATTGATGAATAGCACAGGTATGGTTGTGCTTAACATGACAAATAACTTGTCAAGGGAGGATTATACCTATGCAGGTGAGGGTTGTAAAGGAGATGGTGTTATTAGTTCTCCACCCTACCCACACATCCTCCCCTACCATGAGTGGTGATATTTTGACCATTCTGTTGACCCCTACCCCTACCCATACCTCTTTCTCCACCATGGGTAGTTATATTTTGACCAACCTATTGTTCCCCACCAGTGCCCACATCTCTTCCCCTACCATGGGTGGTGATATTTCACCATTTTCCTGTGCCCCACCCCTAACCATACCTCTTCCCCTACCATTTGTGGGGATATTTTGGTGACCTATGCAAAAAATGCTTAATTAGTTTGTGCCAACAAACATTAATAAATAATACATGAAGGAGATATAGTTGAGAATGTCTTGGTAGTGGCACTCCTCTACCCCTACTATGTTCTTAAGAAACATGTGAATAAACTTGTTGTGAAGAAACACCACCACTTGTAGCATTGACCATACCACTACCTCTATGATGAGACACTTGGTGAAACTGTAGTGCCAATACCATCTCAAAACCCATTATTCGCACACTGTTGCTTGGTTGCCCCTCTTGTACATAAAACAACATCAATGTGTGTCAAAATAACACACCACACAATCTAAATTGCGAGTATCACAACTTGTCTCACCAATTGGTTAAGTGGAAACCAAGAATCTATTTTTTCCTTATGGAGTAATTTTTCCTTAATTGACATTCCGAAGCAATTTAAATGGACAATACCACCAAACAAACCTGTATAATGTCAGGGATCTAAAGTTTAAGAATTGGGTTTTGTTTCATTTCAAATGTATGATTTTTAATTTCTCAAAGTGTCATGTTTTGGATCCAAATTATACAAATTTGAGTTATTTAACCAAACCTAAAATGAAACACAAATGAAATGGATTACCTAGTGTGGTTGTCCTCACATTGTACCCACACCATTGCTCTGATGTCTACCTCTACCCTGACCCTTGCATCTTTTGTGGTTGTGCCCTTTAACCCCCAAATTGTACACTTCATCATTCGGAACCTCCTAGAAACATGGACCCTAGAAGTGACATCATTTGGTCCCTTCCTCTTGGCCTGGTAGTTTGATTAGGATACATTTTGTCCTTGGCCACTGAGATTCATGGAACACTGGTAAAACATAATGACTATGCCTTCAAGCACCTCTCATTAGTGTACAATGGATCAACATAGTCATATATGCTACATTGCTACCTTGTTGTAAATGAATGTATGAAACTACATGACAACATGGCAGCCCTATTAGTGACCATTCCTTACAACTACAAATCTTGGCCTACAAATTCGCACCACTCTTCCCTTGGAATGTTTAACCTCAAAATTCCCATTGTGAGAAAACATACAGAAGTAATTCCTAGCCTGTGCCCGGACATTGTCCAACTTCTTCTAAACATTAGGAAATACTGGCTCATGTCCCTTTTCAACTTATCCTGCCTTGTTTGGACCAATTTCATCATTTTCCTTCAAATGGTATCAATTAGAGTGATTATAGGCTTATCTCTGCTATCCAAAATCCCCTTGTTGACTAACTCAAAAAAAAAAATGTTGTAGATATCATCACTTCTATTCCTAGGTCCAAATGAAAATTCAGGCCATAAGTTAGAAGACACAACCCTTAACCACTCATAAGCATCCCTACTCAAACCTTTCAAATTATCCATATGCCATTGAAACTCGGGGATAGTGTATGTCATTGCAACTCCCTAGAGATCCCTAAGATCCTTTCCCTTGAACTAATCCTTGAAGTTTGCATAGATGTGTCTAACACAAAACCTATGATTAGCTCCTTGCATTAAAATCAAAAACCACACCTTCATATGCCTTTTGTCTGTCAGATATGTAAATTCAACCACACCTCTTGATTTCCAATGCAGTCATTTAATAATCTCAGAAACCAAATCCAAGCATCCTTCACATCGACTTCTATAATAGCAAATGCTATTAGAAAAGTACCATTATTACCATCTAGCCTAATAACATGTAAAATTTGCCTTGAATGGGGTTCTTTCAAATGGCACCCATCCAGTCCTATAATAGGGCAACATCCATCTTTAAGTCCATTCTTCATTGCAACTAAAGGAACAAAAAGTCTTTGAAACTCCCATTTACACCCTTTACCTGTACAATCTTCACAAAACCTGATCTAAATCATACTTCTGGGATATGTCTATGAAATGGCTTTACAATAATCCCTCAACCTACTGTATTTTTCAACATGCACCCCTTCAATATCAACAACTACCCACCTCTTTGTGTGGTAAGCTCTAGACCTAAAAATGTCAACACTAAATTATCAGAGAGTTTCATTTTGCAAAGCACTAGCCTTCCAGTCTGGATCATTCCTGAACTTGTCTTTGTATTTATTTACCAATCATGTAGATGTCACCCTTGCATTTGTATATACATGTTCACATGTATGCTTATTTCTGAATGACTTTATTTGAAAGACTTCTCTACTTTGCAACCAAGAAGCATGGACACGCCAATCATACTTATCTTTTTTATAAGTAGTTGTAACCCTGGTACCCTTATATTTTACATACTTGAAGTCAAACCCATTGATAATTGCATAATCAACCAAAGCCTTCGTAAATGTTACAGGATTAGAGAATATCATGCCCAAAACCAACTATGGATTCTCCATTCGCCTATCAATGAAAGATTCAAATCTAGGTCTTTCTTCTTCATCAGACCCATGCAAACTTTCCAAATCAATTGGCTACTCATAATCAAACAATATCTCTGACCCAATAACAACATCAACATTATCATTAGGAACTTGACATCTTCTGACTTCATCTCCCTTAACCTCATCATCAATACACTCTTAATTATCATACTCAACCTCAAAATTATTTTCATCTTTATATTCCAATTCATAATCAAGGTCACCCTATTTATCAGACCCATAATCTGCTTTAGAGTCAATGCCAAAATCACAATCATCATTAGCACCATACTCTAGTTCATCCACATGATCAGATGCAACTGGTGGTGGCTCATGACCATATAAACCAGCTTATGGCATCCTAACTTGAGACAAATTTATGTCAGTTCTCTTACACCCAATTACATAAATATTAATATATCTATGTCTCTCATAGACCCTACACATCTCTAGGATATCATCATCACATTTCAATCTTACTAACTCACCATCTAGGTTTACACTGAGCTTCTTATATACACTTCACCGATTGCAGTGTACCCAAGATCTTTCACCAATAGTTATATCTCAATGAGTGATAAAAGGTCACCATCAACATTGTGGTTCACAAATAAATCATCACTACCATATATTATTGGTGGTATGTTCAAAAAGAAACCACCATGGTGTATATTGATAGCGTATATCCTACCTGACATTTGGACCAAAAAACAAACACCACTATCAATGTTAAAACTATATTCAACTTTATATTCCTTCAAACTTTAAAAAGCCATTAGCTAAAGTAAGATAGACAACATTTAAGTGTAGTAAAAAGACTAAGGTTGGTTCTTGAATATATAAAAAAGATTTCATGCTCCCTAAATATATAAAAAGATTAGGGGTTCCCCCCATGGTTTACTTCAACATTTTTTGAATTCACTAAATATATATTTGTAACTGATATGAATATTGTTTAACAATATTGTTAGATCATGATTATCATTATGCATGAACAATTCCATTCTAGAACAAGAATAAATCTTAGAAGGAAAAGTCATCAATTTAGGATGTTACCCTCAATTGATGATGTATGATACCGTCACATAATATATAAGTTGATATACCTTACAACAACAATATACAAGTTGCATAATCCTATGACCTGTCCCATATTACATAAATTCAACTCATACAACAATATATAGGTCAAAAAGGGTCAGGTTCACCCTAAGTACCATAACTATACTCATACATGTTGCATAATCCCATGACCCATCCCATATTAGGCCATATCAAAACACACACATAAATACTCAAAGAGAGAGAGAGAGAGAGAGAGATAGTTTGGCCATAAAATGGTGATGCATTATTATCATTATCAGCACCCAATTTTTTGCTCAACCCCTTCACCCTACCTCTTTGTACCCTTCTCTTAGACCCAAAAACTTTGAAACACAACTAGGTTAACTTGACACTTTCCAAAATCCGAAATACCCTCATTTGACACAATCGACAAGATGAATAAGAACCTTGAGATCAACATCAACGTCTGATTAGACATCATCCCTATACTTGGAAAACTACAACTTAGTTACACATCAGTTTTTAGGGCTGTTCATAAGAATGCCCAACCCGACCAAACCGACCAACCCGGACCGACCCAACCCGAGTCGGCTGGGTTTTCATCCGTACCGGTCGGTTTTGGTTGGGCACATACATAAACCGAAATCTCAGGTCAGGAACCGACCCGAACCGAACTAGTATTCTACTAGTTTGGTAGTTCCTACTTCCTAGTTTGAGTAGTTTCCTAATTCCTAATAGTCTTCTACTTTTAGACTTCTACTAGAACTAGAACTCTAGAAGGCCCATTAGGCAATTACAATTAGAATTCAATTAGGCATCCTTTTTTAGTTTTTTACCTAGATTAGAATTTAGAAGGTTTCTAAATTTTTATTTTATTGATTTACCTACCTAGATTTACCTAGTTTTTTACTCTAGAAGGCCCATTATTGACACATGTTTTTACATGAAGAATTTATTGATTTTATTCTTTACCTGAATTAAATTTAGATTTATCTTGGACTCTTGAATATCAAATTATCAACTAATTCAGATTTTTTTTGGCTTTGTACAGGAGTAAAACCGAAACCGACCCAACCCGACCCAAACCGACTAGGTTGGTTTGGCCAGTCAGTGGGTCGGTTTCAGTTCCCACCTTAGCTAACCCGACCAGGTCGGGTCGGTTGGGAAAATCCCAAGAAACTGACCCAACCCGACCAGTGAACACCCCTATCAGTTTTCATGACTAAATTGCAAAGATCCACCATTCATTACACCAACTTTCTTTCTAACGGCCTTGATTTATGTGATATTCAAATTCAAACTCTTCCAAAATCAAATCCAACATATCCATCACCCCAAGATCATTAGGAAACAATTAACTAGTGAATCCCAACATGAATCTATAACAACCAACCGCAAAAACAGTAAGATCTCATTCTGATGGACCTAAATGATTACCAATATTGACCATATCTTTCTTAGATCAGAACTATCCACTTGGCTCCTCACCCTAATACATACCTACCTACCAAATTGTAGCTCAAAATTCCCTCGTTTGACCTTCCATCAAGCCTAGATCCTATTTCAACAAATCTCATTAATTAAAGCTTACCATCTATCATCCCAACTTCATATGACCAATCAAAACTTACCATTGTATTTGAAGAACCAAAAAGCCCTAGCATATCAAGTTTCATGACTAAGCACCTCCATTTTATTGTTGAAAAAGTAACATTTCATTTCGGGCCCTCTTATTAATTGGAAAACCATAAGCTAAGACCATGATCTAAACTAAACCTGTTATCCACACCTCTAATCAAAGATCCATCACTTCCATCAGATTCAGGATGATAAAAAATGCCTACCCACCAAATTTCAACCTAAAATACCCCCATTGTCCGATCAGCAAATCTTATTGATTTAAACTTGTCAGCCATAGATCTCAATCATACCAATCCTATTTGTCCGATCAGACCTCACCATTGTGTTTTGAGACCCAAAAAACCCCAGCACGCCAAATTTCATGACCAGATTCATCCATTTGACCATTAAACTAAGAAGATACCATTTCAACATACCAGATTAAATTGCCACATCATCTGTCCCAACCTGAAGCCTCAAAAGGGTGATGGCTGATGTCAGATCCATTCTTGACTCATTAGAACACTTGGACCAATGAAATAGAGCCTAATAGACCCAAAAAGCCCAAGATATCCTTACTTAAAACCAAGAAAAGATAAAATAACATTTTAAAGTTCATTAAATTTACATTTTCTGCCACTAACAGCCCCAAATACGAGACTGCCATAACATGCACGCTCCAAGCTCCCATTGGACGCACAAAACCTATGAAAAACAACCCCAAATCAAAGAAAATGTTTCACCAAGTAGGAAAGCTTAACTAAACATCTATTTCTTTGAAAAATCTTTGCCTATTTATCTGAAAAACCTCTATTGAATCCCAAGCACTATAGCTGAATGAATTCAGACCTGACCCCCAGTGATTGTTGTCTTTTGCCCTTCAAGGTTGCCACATAACATTTTTAGGACTCTTATAAGTCCCTGCACACTACTTAAACTTCGTATCTGGTGGGGAATTTCATGGCTAGGTGGTATATGGATACCACAGCTCGGAGTGAGTGCAAGAAGAGGTATCCAAGAATGGCATTATAGGGGGATGGTGTTTCAACAACCAAAAAATCATGATTTAAGGAGATCCTATTTAATGTGGTCCTTTCTATAACCGATATGTGGATTCTCCTGAGAGGGTGGGCAACTTCCCCATTAAAATGGACTAATGGTATGTTAGTAAGGATGAGGTCCTTTTTGTCCAATTTCATTTTTTTGATGGCCTTTAGGAACAAAATATCCATCGAGTTGTCACTTTGACCAAGATGTGCTTAACCTCATAGTTGTAAATGATCAACTTGACTAGGAGGGTGTCGTTATGGAGGTAGTGAACTCCTCGAGTGTTGTCTTTGATAAAGTATATCACCTCCTTGGTCCTTAGTCTCTTTGGAGGGTTCTCTTCCTCATTGTTCAGGTTGCACACTGATGCTCTTCCAGTCGATGAGTTACAACTTGCCACTGTTGACCTACTGGTGATCATGTTGACCACCTCAATGAATGGTTGTTTGGTCTATTGGGGTTGGTCCCTTGGTGGGTTTTTCGGCGGCTCGACAACCTAGTTCTCCTTCTTGATAAACTTCAAATATCCACATCGGATCAACTCCTCAGTCTCATCCTTGATGTTTTGACAGTCTCTGTGCCGTGCCCTTTCTCTTTCTAGAAGTGGTAGTACTGGTTTTGGTTCTTATTCATTGGATTTTCTTTTAGGCGAGGTGGCCACTTCAAGTAGTCGGCCAACTTGATCTCCATCAGAATCTCCCCCTCCTTGTGCTCAATGGTGTGTCATTCCTATACTTCATAGGAGGAGTCCCAAAATGTCTTGATAATGACCTAGAGTGTTTGGGGGACGACTTGGAATGGGTGGCCTAGTGACCTGAAACACCTGGATGGCCTATTGTCTTGCTGTCTTTTCTTGTTGCTACTTTCACCTCGGTGATCGTCGAATTCCTTCCTCTTTCCCATTCCGACTAGCTCTTCTTGTGTGCAAAGCGACTCATCATCGTCCATTTGTTTCTTGGCCTATTTGAGAAATTTCCCCATATCCTTTGAGGTATTCTTTGCTAGCGAGAACCTTAAGTGTGGATCTCAAATACTGTTAATTGCCACGGTCATCTACACAGTAAGGCCGAGGTTCTAGATTTGTAGGGACTCCAAGTTGAACCTCTACACGCATTTCCATAGATTCTCGTTAAAGCACTGGTAGACCATCACGAGGTGCTCGATGGTCCCATAGATTCTCGTTAGAGCACTAGTGAAGTGGGTGGTGAATAGGTTCACAAAATAGTCCCAAGTCTTAATGGAGACCGGTGCCAAGCCTGAATACGACATTCAAGCAGCTTGGCAGAATGTGGTCGGGAAGGTGAGTTACATGCTAGCCTCGTTCACTCCGTGCAAACTGCATCATCACTTGGAAGCTGTCTACATGGTCGATTGGGTCACCAGTTCCATTGTAGGTCTCAAGGTCTAGGGCCTTGAAGTCCTTAGGTTGGGGGTTGACAAAGATCTTGGCTGATAGGGGGATGCCCAAGTGAATTGGGGTGTGCCCGAGGTGTTTGACCAATTGGCTTCCTGGTCTTTGATTGGGCTCATTTAGTGATCTTCCAATTTCAAGCCGAGCTGGCTCTTGGTGGTCTCACGTCTAGGACACCTCCTATGCTTGCTCTGCTTGGACCCCAATGTTGAACCAAGTTGCCCGACCTAATGGAGGTGGTTGGTTTACTACCCTCCTCGTCAAGGACATAAGTAGTGTCCCATGCCTCGGAAGTTCGAGTCCTAGCGAGGTCCTCCGCGATGTTATGAGGTTGACATCTGTCCTCTAGTGGGGTAACTGGCTGATTGGCATTTTGGTTCTGCTTTCGGTTCTGAGGGAACAATGGTGTCTACAATGGTACCTGGGGCTGCATTAACCCGAGAGTGGCAAAGTGCTACTCCAGGACGACATGTGAAGGTTAATGCTTCGCGCATACTGCATTAGTTCCTGGAACTACTGATGGTCCATGCCAACAAGAACCATTGAGAGCTGAACTGCTTGTATTTGTCCCCCCCCCCCCCCCACCCCACCCCCAGCAAAGGTTCCATTGAAATGAGTTGGTGAGAAAACTGAACTAGCTTTTCGCTTGATTTCCTACAGAAAACACCACTTGATGTAGCTCAAATCATCCAACTTCCTTATTGGAGGACAGCTTGGACATACGTATGCTGAGGTTGGAAGACCAATCTGCAAGATACAAAGGATTAGAGCACCCGAGGGCTTGGACCCAGGCTGGACATTCTAATGCTTAAGTTAGCCGAGTTGCTGAGTAAGAAAGCAAAGAGATTAAGAGAATCAGAGTGCTAATTTGCACGTAATCACACGTACCTCTTAAAGGCATGGAGGTGTCTTTATATAGTTTTCAGGGTCCAAGAGCGGTGTCTGAGATATCTGGTGGTGGTAAGGCTTATCAACCTGTTATATTCAGGGCATGTTCTATCATCGTTGATGATGATCGTCATCCAATTCCCTATGAAGTGGACAGAACTGAGTTCATCCCTACTAGGTGGGTGACATGCCACCATCTATTTCGGAACCGATAGGCGTGCCAACTAGGTAAGGACAACTTGTTACATAGGTCGGAACCTCGGATGTTGGCTGGGTGCTCAAGTTGTTGACTACCCAGGTTGGGGAGGACAGGTCAGTATCTGAAGTCATTGCTTCACTTCTCCAAGGTGATGCACTTAGTCCTGCCATGGAACGATCTTCTAGTCTCAGCTTATCGGTTGAGGTCTAGTTCGGATTGGTTGGCTTAGGCTGGTCCGGTCGGGTACAACTTGTCTACACATGGCGCCGAGGTGTTATAAAATGGTTCTGGCTCACTATGTGGCTCTATGTGATTGGACGACCAAATCACCCCTCATCAACTATCGAGTTGGAGCCACCCAAAGTTACTAGTTTGATGTTGGGCCTTTCTTTTGATACTGAGTTGGGCCACTAGGGTATGTTTCTTTTGGAATTTCTATCAAGTCGGAGCCCCTAGAGTTACTAGTTTGGCATTGAGCCTTTCTTTTGAAATTGAGTTAGGTCACTAGGACACAAATTTCTTTTGGAATTACCATTGAGCTGGGTCACTATGCCTAAGAAAGTGGTCTGTGATAGACAAGATCTTTACCAAGAATATCTCTCAAAGAAACCCAAGATTGTGAGGAAAAATCCTAATGGTGAATTCGAATTTTTCCATCTTCTTTTGCTGAATTCTTTCTTGCAATTTTCTATCAATAGAGTTCTATGCAAGAGTGTCTAGGTTAGGTCGACCCAATAGGTTTTAGACCTATAAGAGTCTATAAAACCATCCCTAGTTACTTTCCTAAAACAATTAGGAAAGATCCAATCCAATTGGAATTCTAATTTAGATAGGGCTTTGACTAGTGAAACTAGTTACTATTCTAACTAAAACATTTTTTTTTAATTTGTCTCAGACTAGGCAACTTATCTCATTCCAAATTAACAAAAACATGTGGTTCACACTTAAACTAAGTGGGACTTCTACATAGACCAATTTAGTTTGTCTATACAAGTTAATTTGCAAAAGTGTATTGAGTCTAACAATTGGCACATTAAATGTCTGACATTTAAACTTGAGTCTCAACCACCCTACAAGCCCAAGACTATTTATTTGGGTTGAGTTAATGTTCACTAGGTTTTCATCCTAATAAGACACTTCCACATAATCTCTTAGTCAACAATATCAAATGCATTGTTGATAGGAAAGGACCTTTTCCCCAACTGCAAGGTGTAGTTCCATACTCTCAACAATATCAAAATAAATCATTTACTAATATAAATACAGTTTGCAAAAAAAAAAAAGGTTTCAAAACAAATTGAAATCCAGTCTTAAAAGTTTTAGGTTTCTACCAAATAGAGTGTAAAGCAAGATATTCTCTTTGTCAACAAAGTAGATAATCCTCTCACAATGATTACTAACTCAAGTACCTTCTATATTTACTCCAACATACCTAAGTATTTAACTCTAGAGGGATCTCATTAACACTTAGTGAAGTATCATTAAGTTAAAGATTACATGCAACTTTCTAAATCAGTCCACCAATCTCCAAGGTCTAGGAGCAAGCAAGAAACGTCCTCATTTAGTGTTTCTTAAACACCCACTCATTGTAACTTAGACCTAACGCAAATAGTTAAGACACACTACTTCACTAGTCTAGTAGTACAAGAGTGTCAGTTTTGGCATAATAAACTCCCTAAGTTCATCAAATGGCTGAGAACATTTAAGCTAACATGAGTCTTAAAATTGTCCAATTAAGGGGTATTTCACTTAAATATAACAAATTACATAAAAAATTAAATTAATGAATTTATTCATCAATAAATATCAATGTACATTAAATTATTAGGGCCAAGGAAATACACTATCTAACAAAGTTTAAACATTTATCAAAAAGAAAAGAAAATTAGGTTGCACTAATTTTTTATAAAACTATTAACTAGATGAATTTTGACAATTGCATTTAACACACACACAAACACACGCACACATATATATATATATATATATATATATATATATATATATATATATATGCATGCATGTATGTAGTTGGTTTTCTTTCAAAAAGGCTTACCAAAACCTATACAACAAATGCTTTGTACATTCCTTTCATTGAGTTTTAGGACAAGGAATGTTGGGTTGCACTAATACAGATACATTTCCATAAACATTATTAGAATTAGAGTTGACTTCTTGTCTATGACCCATTAATGATAGTTTTATGGACTTCAACAATATTTCAATGCAACATACTTAGAACCTACAATTTGACGTAGTGTGAAGGACAAACTTACTCTGAACCATCCCTTGTGATAAACAATTCTTTCTGTTTATTCTTCATTTCATTCTATTTAAAACAATATAAGGGGAGTTGCTTTCTCTATTTTCCAAAACAATTTCATTTCTCTAGTTTCTTTTTTTAATCATCCTTGATAAAAATTTAACATGTTTGTCATGGTTATTCTTATTGCACATCAATCCGAATTTTTTAAAATTAACTAACTACCTTAACATTCTTTGAAACAAATCTAAAGCATCCAAAATGAAAATAAAGGTAAAAGACTTAAACCTCCCCTGAGATTTCACCTAAGGTGGCGTTTGATAAATCTGAAATCTGAAAAGTTAAAAAGATATTAAAAGTGTCTGAAATCTTAAAAGAGGCATAGATGCTTTTCTACTTTTTAGAGGCTCTAAATAGATAGGGTTGTTTGCATTGGATCAACCCTTCAGCATTTGAAATTCCTTGGTTTTACTATTTTAACCCTAAAATAGACTATTTGGTAATTTTGAGTTCAATTTGCATTATGTCATAAAAAACAATTTATTAAATTCAAAATAATATTAAAAATGAGTAAATTATAAAAAAAATAAAAAATAATTTATTAAAATAAGAATAAAATTGAAAAATACATATAAATTTATAAATTAAAAAAATATTAAGAGTTAAAATAATAATGAATTATCAAGAGAATTATGGCATTCTAGGGCTTGAATTCACAAAGCCACTATTGCTCTTCTCTGATCCATCTTATTTCTTCTATGTCCCAATCCAACGGATTCGAAGACAATGAAGAAGCGAAAATTGTAAATCTCTTGAGGGTGAGTGAGGAGAACTTACGGACTTGAAATGAGGTGAATTTGAGCTTTGGAGGGTTTTGAAGCCTATGAGATAGGATTGGAGGTGGCTAAGGAGGGTGGAGTCGGAGAGGAATGGAGGACACCATAGAAGGCCAAACGCTTGTCAGTGTGAATTCGCAGGGCTAAAAGCTAGAAACTTTCTTTAGAAATCTTGCTCTTTGGGTCTTATTCCTGGTCTTCTCCGATTTTAATTTTTTAAATGTGTTTCTCTTCAAAACTCATGGTGAGCCCAGGTCGAGCAGATAAGTTCCCACCTCCATTGACGAGGTTTGGCAGAAAGAAGAATGATGTCGTTGAAACCCAAGAACCCTTTTCACCCAAGGACACTTGTATGGGACAAGTTCGTGTAAGAAGATCCAAGCAAGTTGTGACTAAGGCCGGCCTCACTGATGCCGCAATTAGTCCCAAATGCACCTGCCGATGGATCCAAGAGGCTCTGTTTTGTAATTGTTCCGCTAAAAGGCTGAAACCTAGGACATCTAGTTCAGTATGGCGAAGATGGCTTTTGTTTTTCCAATTAGGTTATCGAAAGAAGGTCGAAGACCCTACAAGGAGAGAACTGGAACCATAATATAAGAGAGAGGGAATTTCAAAGAGAGAGAGAATATGATTAGCCAGAATCATATTCTGTTAACCGAATGAATTCCACAAAGAGAGAGAGAGAGAGATGGAAGAATGGGATTTCCATCGTCATCTCCCTTCTAGTGAGTTCTCCATCGCTGGTGACAATAGGATTTCTTCTGGTTCTCCATCGTTGTCTCCCTTCTTGTTCGATGGAAAAATTGATTTAAAATATTAAGGACATTTTAGACTTTTGGCCATGTCTAGAACGCATATGACCGTGTTCAGTGCCTAGCTTGGGTCTTATGGTTTCAAATCTAAAAATGCAACTCAGATCTTTTTTTCAGACTCAAACCCACACATAGGTGGCGAATGAAAAGTAACATTTTCAGACTTTAGAAGTCTGAAAAGTGTTACCAAACGCCAACCTAAATACTGAAACATCCTCTAATTTTTTAAATTGGACTTAAAACCTCCCCTTTTGGATAACATAAGTGGACAAAAACCTCCCATCCATCAATTCTCCATCCACATTTGTTAGCACGTGGATTTAAGCTTTTTGAAAATCTCAAATTTGCCCTTAATATATCTTTTGATGAGATGGATAAAAAGACTTTTACATCCATCGTTGTTCTTCAAATTTTCTAAGAGAACAAATTGTGGTTGTACACAAAGTCTCTCCCTCCCTCTCACACACACACTACTGGTTTAAGGATCCATTAAGGCTTTTCAATTCTTACTTTATTTATTATTTATTGTTGAAATCTTTGCTTCTATGTGATTTTTCATTTGTTTATTGATTTGAATGAATTGAATCAATTCCTATGCCTTGGTTTGGATAGGACACTCATTAATCACATGAACTACTTTGAAATGGGCACCTAAGAAAACCCAAAAAGCTAGAACCACGCTATGTTTACCTCCACCCCGCTCCTTTTAAAGGACACCTTAGCCATCCTCAAAGGCCCATAGATCAGATTGTGAGCTCTCTTTCATATTTGGTTTCACTTGGTAGGGGCAGAGCTTCAACCTACCTTCCACCCAAGCATTGGATATAGAAAAACCATATAGTTGCCTAATCTAGAACTGGTCATAGTTTTCCAAGAGAGCTTGGAAAGGGCCTAAGGAAATTTCTCTCTCTCTTCCTTTTTTTCATGATCTTCCCCCATTTTTCTTCCCTTCTCTCCCCTGTTTTTTCAAAACCAAGTTATGAGGAATTTCTACAAAACCAAGCATAAAAAAGAAAGAAAAAAATCATGGGGAGTTGCAGTTCCAAGATGCATATGGAATTGCAAATGTAACTGTGATTGCAATTCTAAGATAAGAACGAGCCTGCTTCTGCAACTACAAAAGATGACAGGAGTGGAGAGTTAACCATAAGATTAGTATTTGTTTTCATAGAGAAGAAAATACACTTGTATAATGCCACTAGAGCTTTATAAACAGCAAGTGGATGCAGTGGTGGTGTGCATGGTAATAAAGTTTTCATTGCTTTAAGGTTGAAGATGATGGGTGTTTTCTTTAAATAACAGATTAATTTAATCCCATATTTAGCCCAGGGATATATTAGTCATTTTTCTTCCTCAGTTAAAAGATAACAATTTATAAATATGTGAGGGGAGGTCTAAGTCCAATTTGAAAACTTAAGGGATGTTTCAATACTTAGTTGAAATCTCAGGGGAGGTTTAAGTTTTTTACCTTGAAAATAAAGATTTATATTATAGTTCCTATATTGTATATATGTACTCATATAGTTAATTAATTGCTCATAGCTCACTTCCTTATTAGGTACACATATCCATTCCGATGAGTAAAGGTTATAAAATATGAATATCTGTTATGTATCCTAACATTCAAAGGACCACATACATTTGTGTGTTAGGTTAAGTGTGCTTGCTATTCTTTCAAATTTATTAGTAAATGGATGTTTTGTCATTTTACCTTATAGGCAATGCTCAAAAAGTTGGTGGATCTTCTATTGTGAGAAAATCCAAAGGACTATCCTTTACTAATATTGTTATATGTTCTATATTGATGTAACCAGGCTAGTAATGCCACAAATAAGTAGGATTAATAATCTCATATATATTTTTCGTGGGACGGATATAATATATAAAGACTGTTTTTAAGTTCTCTATGTGCAAGAAACTTGTTATTCAATTTTATTGTAATTTTATTGTTAAATAAGATATAATAACCATCCTTACATAATTTAGAAACTAAAATCAAATTTATTCAAAGGTGAGGAACATAAAAATAATCTTTAAGTAATATAACGTCTTCCCTAAAGACTAAAACTATTGTTCACAAAGCAACAATTACAACTATTGAAGATGTCCCCATGTAAAGCATGACCTCGTTATTACTTAGTCTTCTACTTTCCTTAAAAACTTGCAAAGTATTACATGCATGAGTAGAGGCCCAAAAGTTAATACACCAAGATATAGACCTAAGTTTCGAACATACTTTCTTTCTTGTTTTTAAAGGAATCCAGATAGTGAGGACAATTCCTCTTCTAGTGTCTTGTCTGCTTGTAGAAGTAACACTTATCAGATGACTTGTCTCTTTTCTGCTTCTTGGGCTTGCTGACATTATTCTAAGCATTCCTCTTTCTCCTTCATTTCTTTTTGCTAGACTTAACACCTTTAACAAGCATAGCTATTGTTCTTTCCTTCTTTATCAGTTCCTTGACCCATTACAATATATTCTCGAGCTCTTGTAAACTAGCTTTTAGCAAAGGGGTGAATTTTTTTCTCCCAAAAAACAAAAAAAAAAGAAAAAAAAATCTTTTTTCTCCTTGTCAATAGTTCCTCCTTATCAATTGATTGCTAAGATTTGAACTCAATTTGTTTGAGGTAGTCAACTCTACTTTTTTGGGTAATCAACTCATCTTCTCAGAGTAGGCATTTTTTCATGCCTCAATTGTATAGTTAGTCGACACATCTTTCAGGGTAGTCAACTACTTTTCAGAGTTAGAGCAAATTTACCTAACAAACAACTAAACACTTAGAAACATTAGAGGATTATATCCAAAGGTTTAGGAACACTTCCATTAGCTTTCAACAAATATTTTCTTGATTTTTATTTCTTGTTCAAGCTCAAGAAAGCCTAGCTAGGAACCAAACCAATTATAGTTTATGGTTTCTAAGGATGATATATTGGGTTTAGTCTTGTTGAGCATCTATAGAATTCATTATACAAATGATTACATTAAGACCCTAAAAAGATAAAAAACAATTGAGTACAACTCAATGTACTCATTAAGATCTTTAGTAGCCTCGACTCTTGATTTCTTAGAGCTTTCTTAGGTGGAGAAAAGTTAATGACTGAATAGATGCTCATTGAAACATAAGCATCCAAGTCAACAAAGTTTCCAGTCCATCTTTTCTAGCATTGCAGTTTTAATAATCATTTGGCACAAAGAAGCTTACTAAAGATTATTGTATACTTAGATATACCATTAGTACTCTTAATGAATTTGTTATCATTAAAACACATAGGTCAACAATATATGTCATGTCTTGTTAAATGGATTAACTTATTTGTGCATCAATGATATGAAATGTTTATGTAACATATCATTCAGGAGAGTTGTCTCGATACTCTCTATTTGTGCTTAAATGTTTGTTGTCATTTTTTTTGTCAATGGTTTATTATCATCAAAAGGGGGAGAATGTTGACCTTATATGTTTTAATGATAACAAACTCATTGGGAATACTAATGGTGCACAAAGTATGTAGCTAATCCAAGTGAGTTTCTTTGAGCTACATTTGATATAAGCATCTTGCTAAAGAAGAATAAGTGAAGCATTGCTTAATTTAGTTGATTGAGCTAAACATCATCAACACCATCACCACTCTCACCAAAAGTTGAGAAATGCTCCAAGATTGAAAATGAACCCAAGTGAGCTTCTTCTTTGAGCAACATTTGATATAAGCATCTTGCTAAAGAAGAAGTGAAATTATTGCTTAATTTAGTTAATTGAGTTAAACATAACTTTTAGGTTCTTGATATAATCAATTGCTTGAGATGCACAACATATGATGTTCAACAAGACCAAACTCGGTGAAATCAAGTTTTAGAATCATAAGTGTTTAGCTATAAATAATTAACTACCCAGAAATGTATAGTCAACTACCCTTGATAGCTAAGTTCACTACCAAGCAATAGTCAACTACCTAAAAATGTATAGCCGACTACCAATGGGGGCATAAAAAGCATTGGACATAAATTGTAGTCAACTACCAAAATATGTATAGTCAATTACCCTTGACATCCAAGGCATAAAATCTCTTGGAAATATTCTATACTAAACTACCCAAAAATCTGTAGTCAATTACCTCTAACAGGCTAAGTTTGAAAATGCATACCAGAAAACTAATTGGAGGAACCAATTGACTATAGGAGAAAGAAATCTTCCTCCTTTCGTGTGGTGGAAAACTACAAAGCTATTGTAGTTGATTACTTTGATTTCCTTTTACTATTCAAAGTCATAAATGTCTACTTTTGATTTTAGAATGCCTTTTATCTTTACTGAAGACACTTTGAATCATTTCCATGAATGGTAAAAGTCCTCTAACAGCTAGAAAACAATCATTTGCTCCCCATCCTCTATAAATAAGAGGTTTTGGCTTGAATTAAACAACATGCAAGGAAAACAACTTGTGCATACATTGTATATAGTGTATAGTTATTTTGTAAGAGTAAGTTAGTGAGAGTATTTTTCCTCTTGAAGAGATTTTTGAGCTTTAATAGCAATTATGAATCACCAAATATTCTTGCTTTTTTTATTCCAATCAAATCCATTGTAAAGATTAGAAATAAAAAAAAATCAACAAAAGAAAAGTAAGTGGACCTGACCCATTGAATCATGACTATATCAGCTATTCTGATATTAAAATTCAATAGAGATGAAAATCAATGTGAAAAAAAAAAGATTAAAATCCATGTTCTTGTACGTTTCACCAAACTATAGTGAATTTCTTCAATGTGCTAAGCATCTTTTGTTTAATCTCTTGCTACTAAATACTTTATGTTGTATCTTGTTATATCTATTTATTAAGAGGCTTGAGTGTAGGAAGTGTTCTAAGGTTGAACACATTAGAGATTTGATTGAAACTTGTAAGGCCTATCAGGTTTGGTAGAGACCTTGAAGATATACCAACAAGTTAAGTTTGGCATGAACCCATGAAGTTCTATTAAGTGGGAGTAGCACTCATAAGTTTATTCAATGTTGTAGGAGCCTTGAAAAAACTATGTCTGTAAAGGCTTTGTCGGTGCTTAGGAAGTCCAATGGTTTAAGTTAGTGGGAATCCTCAAAAATGTGTCTAAAGTAGAGGATGTAGGTAGGATTTTCCAAACTTCTATAAAATCATATGTACACTCTTATTTTGCTTTTCTTGTTCTTCACCTTTTGTTTTCAAGTTTCTTCAGTTACTTTGTTACCAACTATTACTAGCATCTTGTCAACTGCCTAAACTTGAACATCTGGTTATCTTGCTATTCTTGTTCTTTACTTTTGTTTGTTTTCTTTATAACTACAAGATATAGATATCTTAGTGCAATTATTGATCTATTGACCATAATAACTTTCTACTAACTGCAATAATATATTACTTTCAATAGTATTAAACTTTATTGTTTACTAACATTTACTAACCGCTAACTGCTTTACATTTCCATTGTTATAGTTATTTGTTTCTATTGTTTACATTTATTGTTTAACTACATCAACTTGTTCTTCAATTCATTATAAACAACTACTTGTTTATACTTGAGATTATTTTTAGTAGTTCTTTAACTTATTTCTTGAATCTTTACTGATTTTTTCTAATCTCAAGTTTGTACACGTTCATAAACTTGCAACTATTACATCACATTTATTATTTATTTGTATTTCAATTGCAATTTACTTTTAGTAGTTGCAATTTACATTACAATCAACAATACCAGCATTGTAGAACATGTACATATCATATAATAACTTTACAATTATATAACAAACAATCTTTGAGCTTCTAATATACTAAAATTTCATTACAACACATTAAATTGTTGTTATATCATTGAGTTTGATAGATTATTGATATATTGTTCATCTTATGATTCTATCTTACTGACGAAAGCATGAAAATGTATATATAAAGTGTGCTCAACAATTGGCATTTGTAAAATAAAGAGCTTAAAAGTAATATTTTTCCATAATAATTTTATTATTTGTGCAATTTTAATGCTGGAAGAATTAATAATTGAATGGAGGAAAGCCCAAACATAGGTCCAAGAAACCCAAGCCCAAGTTCCATGACCCAAGTATGAGTGCTGATTCGTTTCTCGTTTTACTCTGAACAAGGTCTGGTATTTTGGGCATATCTTTCTCTACAGATGTCGAAATTCAATGATTATTGAATATATGGATAGCTAAGAGATAAGTCTACAATTCGTCTGTTGATAACTTTTTCTAAATCAATCTCTATCAAAGCGAAAATTGGGGGATAAGACACGGGTCTGGACTGAGCAAATTGAGGAGCTTGGCAGCACAATAAAAAGGAAAAATCTGACCAAAAAGGGGGACAACTTCGAGAGGTTATTTTGGCATTGTTTTCTCAATCTTTCACAGAAGAGAAGAGGGGAGAATGATGTCCAAGCGCGGCTAAAGCTTCAACAAGGCTAGAGAGGATCTTGATCGATGAGTTTTACTTGTTATTTTACTTTGATTCCTTGAGAAATTTTAGTGTTTAATTTTGTTCTTGAGAATTTTTTTTTTATTATTTTGATAAACCCAGAAGTTATATTCTTCAAATTTCCATATAAGATTAGTCGTGCTCTTTTTATGTGCAATTTGTTAGAAAATAATTGATTTGGTAGATTTATTTTATGGGTTGATCCTTGACTGCAATACTGTCAATCTGATATATTGTCAATCTTGGGTAGCTTGTAAGAATAGATCATTATGTTCTTCATTGAAAATTAATTCTCTCAGAACAAATACTTTTGTTCTTGTCATTGGTTTCAAAGTTATATTTTTCCGATTGTTTGTTTGGGATGTAGAACTTGCAATTGAGTAATAAATAGGAATCAAAGTCGAGACCAGTTAAGCAAATCGATCAAGTGAATCTTGAAACCTTGTTCATAACAATACTACTTTTCATCCTTTAATCATCATTACTTTTATTCAAATATTTTTTCTCTTCTTTGTATTTTTAGAAAATCATTTTTTCTAGGTTATTTACCCTTAGCGATAACTCCTTTTGTTAGTTTAATCAGGTTCTCTATGGATTCGACACCTAAAGCTACGCTTCAACGACCGCTTAGCCAAGGGTAATAATTTTGGGCGAGACACAAAATTTGGCGCTGTTTCTAGGGAAGCCAAACCAACAACTGAGTTTGAACATTCTTTACTTCTCTTTTATTTCCTTTGTTTGTTTCGTTTTCTTTAGTTTCATTTTATTTTTTTTATCTCATTTTCCTTTTCTTATTTTTGTAAGTTAAAAAAATAGGAACTTAGGATGTATGAATAGACCAAGGGGCAAAAGAGGGAGATTCGCTAGAGAGATACGAATAGACCCACCACCACTCCCTGAAGAAGAAGTAGCATCTAGTTCGTCCTCTGATTCTGAAACCATGAGTCAACACGAGGACAGCCTTGTTATGTCTTTAAAAGACTACCTACGCCCCACCTAGGCAGCCACACCATCATGCATCATGTTCCCTCCGTATACACCACAATTTGAGTTCAAACCTGGAATGATCCAACTCTTGCCTAATTTTCATAATTTAGACAGTGAGAATCCATATGTGCATATTAGGGAATTTGAAGAGGTAGTGACCACCTTCCATAACTGAGCTGATATTGTAAACATTGTTAAGTTGAAATTTTTCCCTTTTTCCCTGAAAGAGAGAGCTAAGAGTTGGATATACTCTTTGAGACCGAGATCCATAGGTACATGGGCAGAGATGACCCAAGCTTTCTTTAACAAGTACTTTCCGCACCATAAGACCAACAATCTTAAGAGACAGATCTCAACATTTTCTCAAAAGGATAGTGAAACCTTATACCAAGCCTAAGAGAGATTCAAAGAGCTACAGAACCTGTATCCGCACCATGGGTACGAAATTTGGAGGTTAGTTAGCTATTTCTATGAGGGTTTAACCATCAGGGAGCGCCAATTCATAGAAATGATGTGTAATGGGGAGTTTTTGCAAAAGGATCCTAAAGAATCCATAGATTACCTGAATGAGTTAGCTGAGAAAGCCCACGTGTGGACTGGGCTTAGTACGTATTGATAGTACTAATAGGTCACGTCCAATTAGGATTTACCATCTTAAGGAGGAGGACAACCTCAATGTCCAATTAGAAGTTGTAACTAGAGAACTTGACACCTTAAATATGAGAAATAATAAAGTTACACACACGGTTGCCAGGGTAGAAACTCAAACTTCATGTTTTGTCTTTGGGGGATTGGATCACTTAGCTCAAGATTGCCCAACCTATGGTGAGATGAGAGAGGTTTATGAAGAATAGTGTAATGCCTTAGGAATGTATAGGAAACCTTTCTCACCCTATTCAGAAACCTATAACCCTAGCTGGAGGAACCATCCCAATTTTAGTTGGAAGGCTGATCAGAATCAACCCACATCGTCCAACAATAAGTCGAGTGTAGAGGTGCAACCATCCAGATTTCATCTTGTACCTCAACACAATGCTCGACCAAATAGGAATCCTTTAGAGGAAACACTTCAAGCAGTTATGGAGGTACAAAATAAGACTAACAAAAAGTTTGAATCTGTTCTTGCGTAGGTGGTTGAAGAGAACAAGGATATCAAGAGCCAGATAACAAAGCTAACCAATGCTCTTACTGTACAAGAGAGAGGCAAAATTCCATCTCAGCCTCAGACCAATCCAAAGGGGTCACATATGGTATAGGAATCCACCTTTGATCCGGAGAACATCAAGGGAGTCCACGCGATCACTACTCGTAGTGGTAAGGTTTTAGATGGGCCTTTGCCGACTCCACCTCACACAAATGTCACCACTCCAAGCAGAATTGAAGATGCCCCCCAAAAGAGCCTAAAAAGGAAGTTACGATCCAAGTGCCTTTTCCCCAAGCTCTCAGATCTGGAGGAAAATTTTCAAACCAAGGTGAGATTTTGGAAAGGAGGCACTATGTCAAGAAAACTGCAGTTTTGACAGAATAGGTAAGTGTGGCGATTGAGCAGAGAACACCGCCAAAGTACAAAGATCCCGGGTTCCCTACAATTTCTTACCATATTGGGACACAAGAATTCGGTTAAGCTCTCTTGGATTTAGGAGCAAGTGTAAATTTAATGCCTTATTCAGTTTACTTGCAGTTAGGTCTTGGAGAAGTAAAACCCATGCCCGTGGTGTTACAACTGGCTGACCGTTCTATTCGGAAACCAAGGGGGATAGTGGAAGACGTTTTGCTTCAAATTGATAAATTCTATTATCCTATTGATTTTCTGGTTTTAGATACTCAATTTGTGGTTGACAGTGAGTCGAAGATTCTGCTTATTTTAGGAAGACCATTCCTTGCTATAGCCAATGCCCTTATTAATTGTAGGAATGGTTTGATGAAGCTTTCATTTGGGAATATGACTCTTGAGGTGAATATTTTTCATGTTGGGAAGCAGCCTCAAGACCCCTACTAGGTTAAGAGAACATAAATCTGCACTAGGTTGGACCATAGCTGACATTAAAGGTATAAGCCCACTGATATGTTCCCATAGGATTCATTTAGAAGAAGGAACTATCCCACGTCGAGACCCCCAAAAAAGATTGAACCCAATAATGAAAGTTGTTAAAATGGAGGTCTTAAAATTGTTAGATGTAGGAATTATATATCCTATATTTGATAGTAATTAGGTTGGTCTTACATAGGTTGTGCCAAAAAAATCAGGGGTCACAGTAGTTGAAAATGAGGAAGGAGTTCTTGTTCCTACTAGGGTAGTGACTGGGTGGCGTATGTGCATTGACTATAAAAAACTTAACGCAGCCACCCAGAAAGACCATTTTCCATTGCCATTTATTGACCAAATCTTAGAATGTGTGGCTGGTCATCATTTTTATTGCTTTCTTAAAGGTTATTCAGTTTATTATCAGATTGAGATAGCTTTAGAAGATCAGGATAAAACTACTTTTACATGTCCTTTTGGTACTTATGCTTTCCGTAGGATGCCATTTGGTTTATGTAATTCTCCAGCTACCTCTCAATGTTGCATGCTTAGTGTGTTTTCTGATTTGGTTGAAAAATGCATGGAAGTTTTTATAGATGATTTGACTATTTTTGGTGATTCTTTTGATCCATGCTTACTTAACTTAAAAGCGGTTTTGACTAAGTGTGAAGAAAAAGGACTTGTGCTTAACTGGGAGAAATGTCATTTCATGGTGTCTTCAAGTATTCAAAGGAAGTTACAGTTGTCAAAGATAGAAGAACTGAGGAATGATGCATATGATAATTCTAGGATCTACAAGGCTAAACTAAAAGTGGCTCATGATAAATAGATCCTAAGGAAGAATTTTGAGCCAAACCAACAGGTGCATCTTTATGATTCTCGTTTGTATCTCCACCCAGGAAAACTGAGATCTAGATGGACAGATCCATTTATGGTGAAGTGAGTCTTTCCCAATGGTGTTGTTGAGATTGAGGATCCAACCGATGAGAGATTTTTCCGAGTTAATGGACAACAGTTGAAGCATTATGTGGAGGGGGTAGACCAACCTGAGGAGATCACTCTTGTAGCTCTGGTCTACAATGCTTAATCAGGTTCTATCTTTCTACACTACCATTTTATTCTTTCTTTTCTTTCATTTGTTCTAGTTTTTCTTTTATTATTTTTTATGTTTCCTTCTAGTTGATAAATTTGCAGGTCTAGTCTCAGTCCATCACTCAGGTGTCCTCTATCCTTTGCTCTGTTATTTCTTTTATTTTTGTGCCAGCGAGGGCACTGTCTTGTTTAGGTTAGGGGCGGTAGCATTGCATACACATTCTATGCACACTTTTTATATACATTCTTCTTATGTGAAAGAGAGACAACCAACACTTTGCTTATTATTTTTATTCTGGTAGTTTTTGTGTGAATAAGTTTGCATTACATGTTTGAGAAGTTTAGATTGGATTTTCTGCTTTTTTATCTAGGTATGATTTCAAAATTATTTGGTTTAACTCACTTTTTCTATCTTGATTATCATAGAATAACTTCTGAAAACTTTTTGTGCCCAATACTAAGCTTTGTGGTTAGATGGATGTTCAATATATATAGCTAAGAGAATTGTCATGTTTAAGCGCACATTTTTCTAGACTCACACATCTTTTGTGAGTGAGTGAAGAGTTGAGGAAACAACTTATGAACTTTCATTGATTTGTTGAATTGGTTAGTTGTTGTTTAGAATGCCATTACTTGGTTTGAGAAGTTTTTGGATGATAAGCTGAAGGATGATATTAGTCAATTTTCAAAAAAAAAAAGAAAGAAAAAAAAAGGGAGCTATTTCGTGTTATGTTATGTGAAGCCTTTAGAATAACAAGTATAATATTAGTTATATGAGAAACTCTGCACTTTCCCTACTTTTGTTAAAAAAAACGAGGGAGGGGGGGGGGGAAGAAAAAGACTCAGTACAATAAAGTCTTCCGTTAATTCAGAAGACAAACTTATTTTCTTGGGGAACAATCTTTTTCACTAGGCTCGATTTCTATTTGTATTGCTCTCATATTTGACTGATTGAAATCCTGAAGTTGGCTTGTGGTAAGAATAGTGGAGTTTTAAATAGCTAATTTTCCTATCTTCTCATCAATGATCGTTTGTTTGTTTGTTTGTAAATTTGGCCTTTTCTTTGAGAGATTATTTGGTTTCCAACTCCATGAGAGAAATCCCTAGCCTTTTACTTTGATTAATTCTCAATGCTATATGTGTTACGGTTTGTGGTATGAAGGTTTTGCTTAGTTCACACACATTCACTTTTGGAAGTTATAACTGAAGTAATCTTGATAGCATCTGTGGTCTTTTCTGACCTTTTTGCTTGAAATGCCTAGGTGGTTTTGCTAGATTTATGTTTAAGCTAATCATCATGCTTTGTCTTTTCATTTGTGCTTAAATTGCTAGGGACTAGCAATAAGCTGGTTGGGGGTTGTGGTGAAAGCATGAAAATGTATATCTAAAGTGTGCTCAACAATTGACATTTGTAATATAAAGAGCTTAAAAGTAATAGTTTTTCATAATAATTTTATAAATATTAATTTTATTATTTGTGCAATTTTTATGCTGGAAGAATTAATAATTGAATGGAGGAAAGCCCAAACATAGGTCCAAGAAACCCAAGCCCAAGTTCCATGACCCAAGTATGAGTGTTGATTCGTTTCCTGTTTTACTCTAAACAAGGTCCGGTATTTTGGACATATCTTTCTCTACAGATGTCAAAATTCAATGATTCTTGAATATATGGATAGCTAAGAGATAAGTCTACAATTTGTCTGTTGATAATTTTTTCTAAATCAATCTCTATCAAAGCGAAAATTGAGGGATAAGACACGGGTCTGGACTGAACAAATTGAGGAGCTTGGCAGCACAATAAAAAGGAAAAATCTAACCAAAAAGGGGAACAACTTCGAGAGGTTATTTTGGCATTGTTTTCTCAGTCTTTCACAGAAGAGAAGAGGGGAGAATGACGTCCAAGCGCGGCTAAAGCTTCAACAAGGCTAAAGAGGATCTTGATCGATGAGTTTTACTTGTTATTTTACTTTGATTCCTTGAGAAATTTCAGTGTTTAATTTTGTTCTTGAGAAATTTCTTTTATTATTTTGATAAACCTAGAAGTTATATTCTTCAAATTTTCATATAAGATTATTCGTGCTCTTTTTATGTGCAATTTGTTAGAAAATAGTTGATTAGGTAGATTTATTTTATGGGCTGATCCTTGACTGCAATACTGTCAATCTAATATATTGTCATTCTTGGGTAGCTTGTAAGAATAGATCATTATGTTCTTCATTGAAAATTAATTCTCTCAGAACAAATACTTTTGTTCTTGTCGTTGATTTCAAAGTTATATTTTTCCGATTGTTTGTTTAGGATGTGAAACTTGCAATTGAGTAATAGATAGGAATCAAAGTCGAGACTAGTTAAGCAAATCGATCAAGTGAATCTAGAAGCCTTGTTCATCACAATACTACTTTTCATCCTTTAATCATCGTTACTTTTATTCAAATATTTTTGCTCTTCTTTTTATTTTTAAAAAATCATTTTTTTCTAGGTTATTTACCCTTAGCGATAACTCCTTTTGTTGGTTTAATCAGATTTTCTATGGATTGGACACCTAAAGCTACACTTCAATGACCACTTAGCCAAGGGTAAAAATTTTGGGCTAGACACTTACAAATGTACAAAATAAATGATTATTCTAAATTTTGGTTTCATTCCTAAAATTAAGAAAAAATATCATTTTTGTCATAAATTATTCTTAGATCAATGAATTCAATAAATCATTAATGGATCCATATTATAGTTCTTTTCTTGTATTGAAAATCATTTACAACATATAAAAAACTTATTTTTCATTTTTTTTATTTTTCTAAATTTTTTAGAAAAATATCCATAGATCTAACAAGTTTGGACCGCTAGTGTAGTTGGATACATGTTGATGATCTAAGTTGTTGGAACAATGTATAAAAATTGTCAAAAAGTTTAGATGAAAATTGAAGAACAATCCACTAACCTTGCTAAGTGGTCAAAAACTTTTAGTGGTGGTCATAGGCCCTCAATGGTAACAAATAATATAAAAAATGAAAAGAATAATATATAGTATGGGCAAAACGGTGATCCTTGGCTCCATCCATGGCATGAAACTATAAAACAATCCATCAACCCCAAGGCTGTATTTGGTTGCAATGCAAATAAATTTGCATTGATGCAAACATATGGCAGTGCAAATGATTTAACTGTAAATTCTGACCTATTTTTGTTTCAAATTTTTTGTTTGATTTCAGTACAAATAAAATAAATTAAGATATGAAACAGAATAAAGTATAATCCAAAACAAAATTAAATGAGAATTTGCATTTTTTTCATTTGCACTTCCATGCATTTGTACTATTGCAAATAAAATTGCACTACAACCAAACACAGCCCAAGGATCAATAGGATTAATTATAAATCCAATAATAATAATAGATTAGAAGTTTTTGAGTTTAGTCTTAGATTTTGTGTTTAGGATCTTGTATATCTAGATAAAGTATTTATTTATATTCATAATATATGCCATAGGATCCCCATTTTTCTTCAGCTCAATCCTTTTAGAAAAAGATTAGGCTGAGTTTAATTGCAATTCTATTAAGGTAATGAAAGGAAATTGTTGGATTATAAAGTAACCAATGCTTTGAATTCAAATTTGATCCCCATACACACCTCACAAAAAGTAGCTAGTTTAGGGCTCCATTTGTTTGCCTTATGGATACGTTCATTACCTTAATGAGCAAGATCGCATCCCTCATTATGAGCTTGTAAACATGCTTCTAAGGCTACTTAATTAGTTACAACTATAACTTGATGCATTTCTCCAAGAGTGTCCTAAGTTCCTCCACCAAACTATAGCATAGAATCATCCCTAGAGATCTTGGTCAAAGTAGGCATATGCCAAACCCCCTTAAGCCACCAGCAAAACACCTGGTAGAGAAAGACCCAAAGATGGGTGAAATAAATACTTCAGCTTCAGTTTGTTTTAACAAAATCATCGTGTAGTAGTGGTAGGTTCTTTGGCAGTGGATATGGAATATTATGTAACTCACCCCATATAGCTGGGATAAGTCTTGGATGATGATGAATAGGTCCTCAAGAATATAATGCCATTATTTGTGCCACATGCCCATGCCTTTTATTGGATGTATCATGTTGATATTTTGAACCTTGCATACATGCATATAGATAGGCTTAACACCAATTTTTACCATATCAGGCCCAATAAGCCTTGAGCTTTGAGTGTTCAACCCTCGCTCGGCTTGGGTCTTTGCTTTAGCCCAATCTAAGGGGGTGTTCTGTAGTATGAATGAGAAATTGGTGGGTGTGGACTGGTCCACACCACATGTGGCAAGGACCAATCCACACTACACCATAGTCTATAACTGTTCTGAACTGTGAATAGTTTCTGTGGACCGAACCAGTCCACACCCACGATGGCATTTCTGTAGGTGTTATGTGGATTAGTCCACACTACACTTTTTGATTCCATGTATATCATATACATTTTATGAGAAAACTACACAGTCGATCATAAATGTCTAATTTTTGCATTTTATATGGTAACTAAATTGAAAAAAAAAGGCATCAATATATAGACAACAATTGCATTTTTTAAATAATTAAAAATATTATTTTAAATATTAAAAAAATAAAAAAATTAATATTTTAAATATTATTTTATTGATAAAAATATTAAAAAATTAATATTTAAATAATGAAAAAAGAGTTGAGAAGGAAAACTGTCAGACTTGTGCTAGAATTAATATTAAAAATTATTATTTTATTGATAAAATATTAAAAAATTATTAAAAGATTAAATAAAATGAGAGTAATTTGACCAATGTAACGTAGGTGCATTACACTGAAACCTTCTCACAAACTGTCCACACCATAGTGTGAACCATCCACGAGAAAATACTATGGACGATAAATTGGGGTGTGGCCCCATCCCTGTCCACACTATTTTGTGGATGGGGACCGTCCACACATAGCTGAATGCAATATCTTACCATGGATAGCACCAAAACTGTCCCGTCCACGATATATACACGCTACCGAAACGCCACCTAAATGTGTTAAATTTTAGTTCATGTTGGGCTTGGATTAGATTAATCGGGCTTAACCATTGGTTAGGTTTGAGCTTGTGCCTTAAGCCCAAGTGTTAGGTTTGGGTTTGAATTAACCTTAAATTCGGTTAACCTTGCACCTCTAATACTGACTCCTACCCTTGGTTTGGACCTTGCCTTATTGCTCCCATATCTCTATGTATCTACCCTAAATTATCAATGGAAAGTTATTAAAAAATCTTATTTTTTTTTTAATTTATCAAACTTCGGAAATCGGTAATAAATTAAATTATGTTTTCAAATGACCAAAGTTTTAAGGTTGTATTTGGTTGCAATTTAAATAAATTTTTACTACTGCAAAACTATGACGGTACAAATGATTTGATGTAAATTCTGACCTATTTTTGTTTCAAATTTTAACTTATTTTGTTTGATTGCAGTACAAATAAAATAAATTAAAACATGAAGTAGAATAAAGTAAAACCCCCAAAACAAAATTAAACAAGAATTTGATTTTTTTTTTCATTTGTACTAGTGCAAATAAAATTGCACTACAACCAAACGTAGTATAAAGGACAAAAGCTATTTATTATACCATTAAGTTGCATGGGTAAAACTGTCATTGAGAAATTCAATAGGAACCATTCTAATTGGCTCATATTATTTTTCGATAAAAAAAATAGAAAATAATAAGGAACTTCCATTTTGAGCGATCAAAAGCTTTAGTGGTAATGTCAACTTCAATGGTTATCAAGTCCCTCTCTCTCAATGAATGTACTTGGAAAGCATAAATGCACATTAATCAAGCCAAGTACGAAAAACAAGTGGAGAAAGAAATGGCCTAAAATGACTTGTCAACATTTGGAACCTTCCTGCAATCAACTAGTCTCCAAACCCAAACAGATTAAACTTTGATTTCTGCTTTTGATTTTGCCTTTGTAGCCTGTTTAGTTCTATTTAAAAAAGCTCTAAAAGTTAAAATTAAAAATAGGAAAAACAATCAAAACGTAACGTAACAGAGACGGAATCAGCCCCCCACCCCAACGTCTCATAGAACATCCTCTTTCTTTATTTATTGGGAATATCTCCCGATGATAATATTAGGAATGACGACGTTATCTTTTGATATTCTCAATACACGGGAGGGATGTGCTGTGGTAATTGGGGGGAGGGGAGGCAGTTTGTGGAGGGCTGATTTGAACTCAACGCGTAACATGTAGGAAAATTAAAATAAATCTAAATCTCAAATTAAAATAATTTGGAACCACCAAATTATTCAAGATTTCAGATGACACCTGGGTCCTTCCAACCAGTCAGTGCCACATGTCTCGATTCTACATGTTAAGTCACATCATTTGCAATGGATTGGACGTTTTAGAAGATCACTATGCATCACCCTCACATGTTAAGTTATTATTCATGGAAGATGCTCCCAATGCATGGTAGGATGTGCGTGTAAACACATGTGAGGCGCCCTCTGTGAGGAGCAGATGTTCTCAATGTAACTATAATATCATGTGGGTAGGCAGCGTGGGTGGGATTCTTGTGGACAGGAGATCTCAATTCTAAATCTCTTGGGTAAAAGACTTAAACCTCTCCTAATATTTATTTTTTTTTTTTTTGTAAATACTGCAAGCTCCCCTCTCTTTTCAAAATGGACCAAATCCTCCCTTATGTCTAATGGAATCACCAAAAAGTCCTTTTTATCCTTATTAAATCTTCAAATTTTCAAAATAGTGGAATCCAACCACTTGAGTGATGCATTCGAATAAGATAATAAAGAGAGATATTGTACCCATTATTCATTACTAGATAGTAAATGGAGCCCACTCCAAATGGATTTAGGATTTTTAAGATTATTAAATTCATCTAAAATTTTGGAAGGTCCTTTGCCTCTCCTGAGGATTCTAATTTCTTTAGCTATGTACCATCATGGCCTTGACAGAGATGAACAGCTATAATATCTCAGCTCCGTCTGCATATATTGAGGAACCTTTAATGAAACAGAGTGTTGGTTTAGAAATTCAAAGTTAGAATTCATTGCCGTATGTATACAAGAACCTACCAAAATTTAACTTCTCTAAATTGTACCTAAAATGAGATAAAAAGTATTGACGACTTCTCAAAAAGAAAATAAAAAAAAATATTGACAGGTCCTGCCTAACAACACCTGGTCTACAAGGAACAAAATTCTTGAAAGAATAACTGCTATTAAGCTATTGCATCTCCCAATGTCTACTCAGATATCTCTATTTCTTGGATTTCATTTTAGTCGTTAGACATGATAAAAAGATCTTAAAGGGGTAAAGTTGGGATTTAAAAAAATTAATGTCACATTCGTCCGGATTTAACAGATCTATACTATCTATACTTCTTATAAAACAGCAAATGCCCCTTCTTTCTAGAATTTTCATTGGATATTTTTATCCTTTTGTCTAAGCATATATACAAGGTATAAAAAGGGCATATATGTCATTTACTCTCACTTCAGAAACTGCCCACTTATGACCATTCAAAAGCTGTCAAGGTGTTGGAACCATGAATTATAACTATTTAGAAACTGCCCACTTAATACCTTAATTAATTTTTGGATAAATGAATTATAAAAAGTGACCATAAATTATAAATAGTTTTATCTTAGAGATACTGCCACATGCAAATGCACGTAAACGTTTACTAGTCCAATTTATAGTCCAAACCTAATGGCATCAACCAATAGATGTTACAGTCCAATTTAAAAAATGAGTGGAGGTTTAAGTATTTACATGAAAAACCAAGGGAGCAGGGGTGGAGATAGGATTTTCTTTTGAGGGGGGCCAAAATGTAATAAACATGGATAGGGGGGCAAAAATTAGTAAATATAGGCAGAGATTTTCTTTTGAGGGGAGCCAAAATGTAATAAACATGGATAGGGGGGCCAAAAGTTAGTAAATATAGGTAGGGGGACCAAAATATAGGTAAAGTTAAAATGGGTATTGTAGGGATTTTGAAGGCTCTGCCCTTGCAAGGGAGGTTTAAGTCATTTACCCAAATCTATAATTACTTGTGCTAATAATAATTTAAATTTTTTTTGATAATACAGTAAAATAGTAAACTATTTATATGTTGATAAAACAAATATTTCTAACCAAAATTATCTTATACATAGCAATATTTATGAAATGCACTTTATATTAGATAAAATAAATGTTTTTATTCACTTTATATATTATTAATCATGGTGGTGTTTCAATGTGTCTTTTGGTGCACAATGAAGCTTAAAAAACCACAAAATGGTATTTTCTCATTTGGTATCGTGTAGACTGAAAAAAATGCCAAAAACCAGGAATCTTCAAATGAAGCTTTTGGTCTCTCTATTTTGAAAATATCTTTCTCAATTGTTTTTAATAGTCTGGTAGACCACAGTGCAAATTAGGGCTGTTCACGGGTTGGGTTGGGTCGATTTATTGCGGTTTTTTCAACCGACCCGACCTGGTCGGGTTACCTGACATAAAAACCGAAACTGATATCGGGTTGGGTCGGTTTGGGTCGGTTTTGGTTCTAAGTTCATCCCTGTGATAAAATCTTGCTAATTTTAAAAACACTCATAAATTGAATATCATTTCAACCATCTCCTATGATAAAATTTAAATGAAAAGTTAATCACAAAAGTTGTTCATTAATCACTATTCACTAATCCAAAGTTTCTTGCAACCATTCAAAAACTAGGTGGCCTAATGGGGGGCTTTGGAACTTCATGTTTGAACTAGGAACTAAGTCGGTTCGGTTCGGGTCGATTTCAGTTTTCTTGTGTGAAAACCGAAACCGACCCAAATCATCGGTTTAGGAATTTTCATAACCCGAAACCGACCCGTGCTGATGAAAACCCGACCAACTCAGGTTGGTTGGTTTGGTCAGGTTGGGCCTTCTTATGAACAGCCCTAATGCAAACCAAAAAGTCATGGTCTTTAAAGACAAGACTCCAAAAGCTCTGTGTCTTCTTGTCTATTGGGCTGTTGAAAGATCTATCTCTAAAGATTTGCCAAACAGCCTTATAACAAAAACCAACCCTATAATTAATAAGGACAAACTTATGTGATAATAACTAACATAGGCCATGTTTGGAACTAATATTGTTTCCTAGGTGTTTTTTTTCAAAAGATCGTGGTGCATTGGTATGTAGTTCTCTCAAAGACATTTTTTTTATTGAGTTAATTACTCATATACATCTTGTATGTTTAAGAAACTACTTATATATACGTTGTTGACCTTTATAAGGTAAGTCAAACAGATTAAATGTAAAAGATAAAAGTCTCCCTAACTATTCATTAAATTTTCAAAATTTGCCATTTTCATTCTTTATTTTTCTTTGCTCTCCCTCTCTCTCCTCTTCTTCTTCCTCCTCCTCCTTTCCTTCTTTTCTTCAATGGTGCAAACACGACTGCTAGATCTATGTAGTGCTCATCATTGATCTCTACTATAGTGCTATAGTAGCACTACTTTCCTACCTAAGAATCTTCTACTGCCATTGTTATGTCAGAAAAACACCACAATTAGGGTCGGGGAGGGGTAGGGACTTCATTCCTCATCCCCAATGCCATTGGGTTGGGAAGGTCGGGTACCTAGCAGGGTTGGGAAATTTCCATCCCTAATAGTTACCTCCCCTCCATCTTTGTCCGAATAATGAAGACTTAAAAGTTATGAAATTACCCTTACAACTTATTAGGGCATCTTTCAATATAATTCAAAATGCCAAATTTACCCTACTAGACTTCACTAGACCTTATCCTTTTATGGATATAAATTGCTTCATTCTTTTCAATCTAACTAGAGGAATATTTTTCATTAAAAGTGGAAATTTCTTTTTGGTCATTTTAATAAATTTCTTTTTGAATTGATAGATATAAGTGTACAATGGGTACTTTTGAAAATCTAATGTATTTGGCAAATATTTTCTGTCCAAGACATTAACAAAACAAAGTAACCCTAGGTTTTTTCAATACTATAGGGGATATTTTGTGAAAATGAAACCACAAGGGAGGTTTTTATGATTGTTAAATAACTTAGAAAAGGTTTTTATGTTTTACATTTTATCCTTTTAAATTACAAGGACCCCCTGTACTTTTTTTGTGACAAAGAACCCCTCAAACTTTAGCATTTAGACAAATTCCCCCTATCCATTATCTCGATTGATGAAATGTGCTATTTTACCAAAATATTCCCCATTAAGTCAATGGGCGTGCAATGCAATATTTCAAAATGACCAAAATGGCCATCTCACCCCCAATTACCTAATCCTCAAAAAAACGTTGAGATTTTAGCTTAAACCCTGGGTATAGATGAATGAGTCGCAATATTCGCCACATATTTTCATCTTGTCCAGAGAAGAAGTTTTCCCTCACCATCGTCATAGAAGGAAGGGTTTTCTTCACCATTACTAGAGAAGAAGGTAACATGTTCCTTTTTGGTAGAAGAGGAGGAAAGAAACTATGTATTTCAATTATTTCTTGATTTATTGAATACTCATAGGAAGCCAAATTTTCTAGGGTTTCATTTTGTCAAGGAACCCTAATATTTATATTATTCAATTTGTCAACTTCTAAACAAGCTAGTGTTTTTCTTATCTTCTTTTCATGTTTTTTTCTGTGTATTATCCCTATCATATTCATTGCTTGGAATATTCTGTTGGGACCTTTTTGTCTATACTAGGTTGTTGTCTTCTATTTGTTTTGCACCTTTGTTATTCTGCTTTGTTTCAGTGGAATATTATGTTTAGACTTTCTTTGTTGTGATTTATCTAAGTATAAGTATATTATTGGTAGAAAATCTTGTTTTCTTAGTCTTTAACAATTCATTATTGTTAGGCGTAGATTTTTTAAGACAACTTTCTTCTTAAAACCTGAAAGTCAATGATTTAGAATAACATGTGATTATGACTGTTGTAATAATAAACTTGCAAAATGAACATAACATGGAATGGTTCATGCATGATGAACTATTTGATGACTTTTCCTTCTAAGAATCATTCTTGTTCTAGAACAGAAAAGGCACGCAACCAAGAGATTTTGGGTTTCAAGGATTGGGAGAAGGAAGGTATTAGGCACCCCTATCTCCAAGTTACTGTAGCAACCTAATACGGGAGTTGTTCAAGCTCAATTTCTTTCAGAAAGCCTTTAAACACAGCTGCCAAAATTTATGAAATCAGAAGAAATGTACTATCAGCTTCTCCTGAAACTGACTTTGAGGTGATGTTATTAGGTCCTAGGTACTAATTTCCCTAAGACCCTCGCCTTCGTACCTCTATACTCAGTCTAGAAGAAGTTGAGAACAGTGCTTCTCCAAGGTTTCAAAACTTCAATTAACCTAGAAAAACTAAAAAAAAAAATTACCTTTCGTATGTACCTTGTCAAAAGTTTTCCAACAGCTAGGGATGAGATAGAATGAAGTTTAAATTGGTTATTGAGTTAGGGATTGCTTCTGGTTGTAACAACTTCCACTTGAAAATGGAGGGAGCGAGTCTAGAATTTGAGGTTCAAAGTACCTCCGAATTTCGGGTGAACAAGAGGCAATATATAGGCTGGGAGAAAGCTCTTTTCTCTCTCTCTCTCTCTCTCTCTCTCTTTCTGTGGGTGCCTCCCTTATGTTTTCTCTCATTTTCTCTTTTCCTTTCTCTCTCTCTGGGGATCTGCTTCAGGTTTCCTTTCTCTCCTCTCCTTTTGAGCTCGAACTAGATCAGTATTTATAGAGAAAGGCGGCCAACCTAGAGCCCAACGAGGACTGAGCTCATCCAATTGAAGACACTATCCTAGTGTTGATCTCAGATACCAAGCCTGAAAAGATGGTCTAGATTGGGTCGTGACTTAAGGTACCTCTGCGCTCCGAACCAGTAAGTTTTTTATGTTCTAAGTTTGATATATTTTCCTAGTTGGCAGCCGACATACTCGACATAGACCTCTCTATTATTACCCATAGACTTAATGTAGATCCCTTGGTTAAACCGATAAAGCAAAGGAAAAGGAACTTCTCCCCAGAGCGGTGGATGACCATTGATGAGGAGGTTAGGAAACTCCTTAATGCCACCTTCATTAGAGAAGTAGAGTACTCGATCTGGATAGAGAACGTGTGTTTGTCAAGTGGTGTATGTACATCGACTACACCGACTTGAACTGAGTATGCCTAAAGAATAGCTTCCCACTTCCAAGAATAGACACTAGTAGATGCCACCTCGGAGTTTGAGTTGTTGAGCTTCACGAATGCCTACTTCGATTATAACCAGATCCAGATGGATTCGGCAGACCAAGAGGAAACCACTTTTGTAATTGAAACTGGGCATTATTGTTATAAAATCATGCCTTTCGACGTAAAGAATATCGGTGAAACCTACCAATGTCTTATAAACAATTTTTTTTTTCAAATTTAATTAGCAATAAAATTAAAACTTATGTAGATGACATGGTTGCAGAAAGAAAGTCTTATAATTCTATTATTGCTGATTTAATCGATGTATTTACCGTTTTATGCAAATATAACCTAAATCTTAACTCAAACAAGTGTGTGTTCGACATCACATTGGGTAAGTTCATTGACTACATAGTTACCCGATGTGGCATTGAAGTCAACCCTGGAAGATCTAGGCAATCCTAGATATACAAACTCCAACGTCAATCAAAGAGGTCCAAAGGCTAATAGGTCGGATTGTTGCCCTCAATCATTTCATGTGTATGTTGGTTGGGTGGTGTCTACCCTTTTTTGACCCATAAAAAAGGCCCAAGACTTTGAATGGACCAAAGAGTGTCAGCTCGTTTTCCATAAGCTCAAACAGTATATCGGTTCATCATTGTTGTTAACAAGGTAGGAGCCTAGGGATGAACTTTTATTGTACGTCTTTACAAGTTATGAGGTAGTTGGCTCGACATTGGTTCAAAATGTAAATAAAGTGCAACGATCTGTTTATTATGTAAGCATGGTCTTACATGCAGTCGAGACCATATATCTAAACATAAAGAAGCCCGCCTTCATGCTGATTATATCATATTGGAAGCTATGGCCACTTCCAAGCACACACTATCATCGTCCTCATCGATCGAACTCTCCACCATGTGTTGTAGAAGTCAAAGGTCTTGGGAAGACTATTAACGAATTTGGCCATCGAGCTCAATGATTACGACATTTGGTTTGAACCGTGCCTAGTGATAGAGGTGCAAATCCTGGCAGACTTCATAGCAAAATGCACGTTCAGCTCGCCAACCTCGGCAACGGATGATTGCTTCTGCGTAGATTGCAAAATTGAGTTGGATACATCCGCTCTTTAAGTATCTACGCCACAGTGTTTACCTTGGAATGAAACACATCTTGGAAGATCCAATGCAAGTCATCTTGTTACGTCATAATTAGCGAATAGTTGTACAAGAAGTCGTTCACTCTTCCATACTTGCGATGCCTCAAACCTAACGAGGTTGAGTACATGCTTTGAGAGATCCACGAAGGGCTTTGTAGTGAACACATAGGGGGTAGGGTGCTCACTCAGAAGGCCCTCCGACAAGGCTACTATTGGCCAACAATGAGATCCACGAAGCAATCCAATTCATACAACGTTGTGATTGGTGCCAACGCCACGCTAACATACTATGGTAGCCTACTGCCGGCCTTCAATATCTCATTAGCCTGTCGCCCTTCGCCCAATAGGGAATAGACACTCAATCCTTTCCTATCAACAACTGGGTCTCAACACTCGATTTTTACTCGATCCATCGCCTGAAGCTCCAATTTACCCCAAACACTTGATCAGACCTTTTCGACCCCTCTGAAAAACCCAAAATCCCGAAAATCCCAACTTTCATCCCCAAAACCATCGTTAAACCTGCCTGATACCTATCTAATGGCTCCGATCGACCCTCACTTACACCTTAACCATCAGGTCAGACACAACCATCAGTTCTCGGACAACCCCAAATACCCACCTATGAAATCTCAACCCAAAATACCTCCATTTTCCCTTCAATCGCACCAAGATTCCATTTTAAGGCCTCAAATTAATCGAATTGAGCCTTTCCAGATCTATCCGATCCAGGCCCAATTGGCCCACTATGACCTTACTACTCATCTCAGACTATCCAAAGAACCCAAGTTTCAATCCCCTAAATCCTCAAGACTCATTATAGATCTCATCTGATACCCCCTAACAAAATTACCAAAATACCCCTTCCATGAAAATTACCAAAATGCCCTTGACCAAAGTTACCCAAATTACCTTGACCAGAATTACCAAAATTACCAAAATTCCCTTGACCAAAGTTACCCAAATTACCTTGACCAAAATTACCAAAGTACCCTCTTACCAAAATTACCTAAATGCCCTTGACCAAAGTTACCCAAATTACCTCAACCAAAATACCCCTACCAAAATTTCCACAATGCCCTTGACCAAAGTTACCCAAATTACCCCACCTCATACCCCAAATTCCCAAAATAACCCTCCTTCCAAAATGACCAAAATACCCTTAACCAGGTTACTCGAATTACCCCTTTGACCAATTCCCAAACTAGGCCTGAACTAATTCACAATATACCCCTCCTTCCAAAATTTCCAAATACCCTTGACCAAGTTACCCGAAGTACCCCTTGGACCAATTCCCAAATTACCCCTGACATAATTCACAAAATACCCCTCATTCCAAAATAACCAAATACCCTTGACCAGGTTACCCTGAACTAACTAACAAAATACCCCTCCTTCCAAAATTTCGAAATACCCTTGACCAGGTTACCTGTACTACCCCTTAGACCAATTCCCAAATTACCCCTGACTTAATTCACAAAATACCCTCCTTCCAAAATAATCAAATATCCTTGACTAGGTTACTCGAGTTACCCCTTGGATCAATTCCCAAATCACCCCTGACCTAATTCCCAAAATACCCCTTCTTCCAAAATTACCAAAATACCCCTTCTTTCAAAATTACCGAAATACCCTTCATTTATCCTTTCTCTCCAAATGCCAAAAAAAACCCTTAACCAAATTACCAAAATACTCTCTTACCAAATGCCCAAAATGCCCTCATTCCAAATTACTAAAATACCCTTTGTCCAAATTACCAAAATGCCCCTTGGACCAATTACCCGACCAAATTCCCGGATCACTCCAAGTGGATACCCCCCAAACCCTAGCTTCCCTACCCTAACCGCCTTGTTTATTAGATTTTAATCAGAAACCCCCTTCCTTCCCATTATAAATAAGGGTCGCTATTCCTGCCGGGGGGGTGTCTCTTCGACGAATAGGGAAGAGGGATCTCTCAGGGTTTTTCCTTAGAGCTGCCGAATTTGAGAATTGGGCGAGAGCCGAGAGCTCGAGTGAGAGAAGAAAATGAGAGGGAGAAAGAGATCTCCCGTTTTTCTGAGAAAAGAGAGAGAGAGAGAGAGAGAGAGAGAGAGCAGGGTAGAAAGGGGTCAGGGGAGAACAGAGGAATTCGAGAGAGGGAGGAGAAGTTTTTTTTTTTTTTTTCTTTTTGAGCCATCGAGAGTTTACTGTTCATCGTCTCCTTCCCTGAGACGAAAAGCAAAACGGCGGCCTTCCTTTCCCGCCATTGGTTCCTGATCCGTCATCCCCTCTGAAGAGAGCGGGGGAGCGGCGGTGGAGTGTGTGTCGTCCCTTTGATTCGGCACATATTCAGATTCCTCACCTTAACCAGCTGCAGTAAACTCTACCGGAAATATTCATCTCAAAGTTCTATTCCAGTAAAATTATTCAAAACCAATTTAGGGTTTGCTAGCCCAACCAATACCGACATCAGCATTGTTTGGTCGCTCTAAGGTCACATTGAGGTAATACACTTACCTCATATTCGGTTCTTTAGATTCAAGTTTTGCTCATTTATTAGTGCGTGTCATCTAGGTCAGTTTCTGTTAGTAGTTTGTTTTTCGTTTTCTTATGTTTGTTAAGTTTTTTCCATCTAGTCGTATTTCTGTGAGTCTGTAGACTATGTGATTTCTAGAAATTTGGAAGGGATCAAGGTGTTCTTTCAACCCTTCTGACCAGCCGGCTGAGTCCGAAGGTGGGGTTCTGATTGAAAAGGGATAGGGTTTCCTATACTTTTGCTCAGTCCCCTGCGTCCAAAAGGGGGCTGGACTGGAAGGGTGAGGGAGCATTCTTCACATCTCTCCTTATCGTCAGAAACGTGGGTTCTTAGCTCAAATTCGATTATTACAAAGAAGGGATTTCGGCATTCACATTGATAGGTTCCCCTCTCTCTCTCTCAACTTACCCAGATGAGGCTTGCCTCAGCCAGTGGTATGGAGTCACTATTTATTATTATGAGATTTTTTTTTTTCACTAAAAGCAGATCTGGGAGCTCCATCACTCCCCGTTAGCTATTTCTGATGGGTGGCGACTCCATAACATCAGCCATGAAGTGAACATCCGGCGAAATCATTTTCCCGACGTTCACAGAATGGCGACTCCACTGGGGAGTGCTGAGAGCAATGTGAATGCCATTTCCCTTACCAGTTCCACTTGTGGCACACGGTTCTGGCCTCAAACAACAATTTCGAATGAGCATGAAGGATGACCACTAGTTATCTTTGTTTCATTGATTACGGATTGCTCAAATAGGTGTTCTCTTCTGATTTCAGTTTTATAACCTCTGGATTATTCAGTGTATTGGCATTGATTGGCTGCATGGAGTAAAAGTTTTCATTTGAGTTATTTTGATGAGTTGTTCTGTTTGAGACTGTTAGCATAATGAGGTCCTGCTTGCTTTCGGAAGTTTTGCCTTGTTGGATGAGGTAGTTTTTGGAGCTGGTTAGCAGTAACAATAAGGTCTGAACTCCAGTTAGACTGACTGTAGTAAAATCCTTGAAGATGGATCTGAACCTTTTGAGTAAATGGGTTTAAGGAAGGGTAACTTGCTGATGAATGCATGAGGGCTGTTATTCTGTATTTGGCCTGGTCTTTTTCTCTTACTAGGAGGTTTGAGCAGATGACTTGATTGTTTTGTTAGATCCTTGTAAGAAGCTAGGGGCTTAAATCCTCTTTCCAAGTCTGAGTCACAGCTTGCCTAGTGTAATGTGGAACCATTTGGGGCTAGAGGCTGATTGTGGATTCTAGATCTAAACTCCTATTGCTTACCAATCTGGTTACCTCTAGGCCAAATGGTTTATTTCACCGATATCATCATCTGGAATCATCTTTGGGTTTTTCTAAGTTGCTGCAGCTTAGTTGTTTGGTTGTTTAAAAGGCTCTTCTAGGTGATTGTTACTGGTTTATTCCTTCATGTTAGCATATAAAAAGGCATCTTGTGTGTTCTGGTTCAGCCTTAATGAATGGGCAGGTTCGGAACAATTTTAGTTTGGCTAGTTCTGGAGTTGGGTCATCAAGAGGTGAAATCTCAACTAAGGTTTTTCTTTTTCATTTCTGTTTACTATCCTGACTGCATGATTTGAATGGAAAATATGTTGTTTGATTATCATATTTGCTTTCCATAGATGTAATTCTGAATTAATGTCCATAGGAGCCTTTTCCTGCTCAAATAATAATTTCAGATCAATAAAGCTGTACATCCTTTGGTTTGAACAAACTAGTTCCACTAGACTGCCAGATTGTGACATGGTTTGTAGGCTTTCATTTTGCAATCTATGTTTGGAGCATGAATTAGAAAAAAAAAATGAATCAAATAGGAAAAGGAAATTTTCTATAAAAAAAAAGAAAAATATTTGTGATAACTCTTGACTTCACATAAGAACTGATGGAAGAAGGGAAGTTTGCCTAGGCTTGAGTTTGAATTCAGATCCAACCATAGGTCGAGCACTCTAGTACAGTTTTCCAGGTCTAGTTTCAGGTGATAGAATGTTTGCCTGAGACGTTTGCCCTGCCTGTTCATAGTCGACTTCATCTCATGGCTAACCCTTGTTGCAGCAGTAGCAAAAGTTTTGTCTCCCATAGTTAGACCGGAGTGGACTTGGCGGGTGGTTGCACGTTTGAGGACTTCAATATACTAATCCTAGGTCGAGTAGTGTGTCAAAACTGGGAAAACTAGAGGCCTGGGATTCAGTTTCTATCAAAAAGGGGGTGCATGTCTAAATATACAGGCGGAAGAACAGCTAAATTGAAAATTTAAAAAAAAAAAAAGGAGAAGAGTAAGAGCAAAAGAAAAAGAAAAAAAATCAATCTTAGGACGTCGGCAATGCCTGAAGAAATTCCGATTTAAGGATAAAATCTGTCTCTAATGAAAAGGCTATTGATGGACTAGGATAAAATAAGATAAGAGCTAGGTTGAGTATTGAATAAAATAAAATGCATCTGAATAACTTGATTTTGAAAGATCTTTTGCGACAAAGGTTGGTATTGGTGTATTATGATCGGTAGTTTGGTTTTCTCTCGTGTCCAGTTTTTTTTTTTTTTTTTTTTCTAGCGAGTAGCAGAACAGGCTTGGGATCCGGAACCTACATGGAAACTATATGACTGTCAATAAGATAGTTTTAATCCTTGAGAGTTAGATGGCTTTCACCGAAAGGAAGCCAATGATGGGAAGTTCGGTGGAGCTGAACAGGGCTCCGTAGCCACTTGGGCTTCAATGCTAGTAGACTTAGACTTTAAGTGTTATCCATAGCTGAAACCTCTATGGCTTATTTGCCTCTTAAGACAGCTTCAGGGACAGCTGTGTGAGCATGTGAATCCTTAAGCCCACGTGCACCTTTCCCTTTAGACCCAAATAAAAGAATTGTTAGTCTTCTTTCAAGCTTTGTCGCCATTGTGTCAGAGACTTGAGTACCCCTTGGCATCATCTATTATTCATGTCCTTTCTCTAGGATTGGAGTGGTGGGTCTGTAGTAGAGCTCCATGGGTTTGCCCACCATTAGATCCCACCCGGGTATGTTTTAAAGCCGTTTTTTGACGTGCAAAGAATCAGTTCGAGTCCCCCTCTCAAGAAGTTTTGGCTGGAAGAAGTTAATTGAAAGGCATAGGTTTTATGCAAGGGGAAGAATTGTATCCCTGCCAGCTTCAGATCATTATGTTAATGTTTGAAGTAGCTTTGATCTTTCTAGATAGCATTTGTTGTGACTGCGATATTGATGCTATTGTTTCCCATGCAAGCATTTAGTCTTTTGTTTTCTTTGGGTCTTTTTGTTTTAATTTGCTGGATATACATTGGTTGACATATCTTTGTTTATATTTGCATATCATCCTTTTTAGAACCCACTATCCTATTAGGAGAGAGTCCGGTACACTTGGGCCATCGGGACTAGGAACCCTATGAGGCCGATGGAAAGCTCTCAGTCAGTCACCAACCTAAGAAGCTCGTATGGGTGGAGGTTTGAAGACCGGTGGCCTTTCAACCATGATTTAGATGTCACACCCCAAGCCCATCTGCATCATTTGTGTGCTAACATAGTTTATAGGGTCAGTCACTTTGTATGTGATACATTTGCATGACCAATCTCAGAGGGCCCTGTTAGGAGTTAGAAGCAAAAAAAAAAAAAGAAAAAGCAAAAAAGAGGTAAATAAAAAAATCAAAATCAAGAAAGTGGTAAATCCAAAAAAAGGAAAAAATATAAAATACAAAAAAAGGGAAAAATCCAAAAATTAAAAAAAAATGAAAACTACAAAAAATGGAAAAATCCAGTAACTTGAAATAAAAAATGGGAAAGTGAAAGGAAGACCAATGAATAAAAAATGGAAAATTCAAAAATAAAAAAAAAGGAAGAAAAGAAAATCCAAAATAAGAAATAAAAGAAAAGAAAAAAATTAAAAAAAAATAAAAAAGTGAATCCAAAATCTAGAAAAAAAGGAAAAGTCAAAATACAAAAAAGGGTGAAAATCCAAAATACAAAAAAAAAGAGAAAATATACAAAAAATAGGAATTCAAATAAAAAGGGAAAAAATCCAAAATACAAAAAAAGTAAATGCAAAAAAAAAAAGAATATGGGTATATATATAATAAAAAATGGGAAAATGCAAAATAAAAAAAAGAAGAGAAAAAATAAAATTCAAAAAAGGGGGGGATCTAATGTGCAAAAGAAATCCAAGATTAAAAAAAAAAGGAAAATCTAAAATACAAAAAATCCAAAATACCAAAAAAGATAAAAAATCCAAAGCATAAAAAGAGAAATAGGGCAAGATCTAAGAAAAGAAGGAAAATTCAAAAAGAAGAAAATTCAAAATAAAAAAGGGAAAAATAAAAAAAAAGTAATAAAACAGTTAAATACAAAAGAGGAAGAAAAATCCAAAATCCAAAGAAAAAAGTGTGGGCCAAAAGTAAAGAAAGAGGTAGTTGTTGACTTGGGTTATGTTGACCAGAAAGCACCATCGAGAGTCCTCGGCCAATTCCCCATCAGACAACGACCAGATCAATTACCAAGTCATGGGACAAAATTCTTTTAAAAATCTTGCAATCACTTCTCGGTTAGCAAGCCTGATTGTTTCCTCCTTAATAAAGCTAAGGGTATTAATCTTAGTTCCATTTCTGAACTACGTTTGGCCGAATCCCTTTCAAAGGGATACATAGAGTAGCCCATTTCAAGGGTCCGGCCACTTCCATAAATAAAGTATTTGTTTCCCCCATTTCTTCTTCCCTTCCCTAAGATGCTTACTTGCAAGAGAGTGATTAGTCCTTTTAAGGTTATCTAGTAGAAGAAGGTAGAGATTGTTTCCTCTCAGAGTCCCAAAAGCATGCTTGAAGAAAAGTCAGTTGTTGATGAAGAGCTTTTTAGTTCAACTTCCTACTAACTTCCCAGCCCGTAATAAAGCCATCATCATTGTCCAAACTGGGGCAGAATTGTAGCTGCCAAAGCATAGTCCATACACCTTGAATAGCACCTGAGCCAACACAGAATAAAGGTAGCATCCTAACCCAGTGCCCTATCGATTAATCAAAGAAAGGATTGGAGGCCATCCTCGGTCGTCTCTTTCCTCAATGATCCATTGAATTCGCAAAAGTCACTAGTTAACCAGTCGAGCTTATATATTAGACCTTTTCTGGCCAACTAGCCAAACCCACAGGATGCACCTCAGGGATCATCAAAATGTTAAAAAATGAAAAGAAAATGAAAAAGAGAAAAAAAGAATGAGAGAAGAATGAGAGTATCCAAGGGAATTTGCTCCACCAAAGGAATCTTAACCGTATCTACACTGAGGAGGTAATAAACCAAACAAAGGCTATGCTTAGCATATGATTCTTTAATATGCAACATGCGTTGATAATGAAATGAAGGGAGGCCTTCCATGGCCGCTTGTTTGACCTTGGGCATTTACCCTTGATAATATGAAGTAAAGTCCCCTAATTCACCCATTGGGCCTTTCTGTCAACATTTTCTTCACAATAAACACTTCCTAGCGATGGTGTCAAATCAAGAAGAATGCAATTAGGATAATTGAGTAAAAGTTCAAAGAAATGAGAAAAAAGAAAAAAAAATGAGAATGAAAGTGACGAAAAGAGCTAAAAAAAGGAAAAAATGAATGAACTTTTGACAACTTTGTTAAGAATGAAACAATCAAGGAAAGTGGGACAATGAAGATCAATGCAAAAGTGAATGAGCAAATGAAGAATCAAGAAACAATTAGAAGAAACTAGGGCACCTAAGATGATTTTATCACTATGGGATCTTTCAGGATGACACCCATATGCTAATTCAGATTTTCCCAATCCATTTACATTTTGTCCCAAAATAAAGTTCACTTTGATCAATGAGAATGCACGATTCATGTTGATAAAGAATATGAAGAGCAATCTCCATCTATATGGCTATGAAAAGAGCCATAACAAAAATAATAAAAAATGAATGAAAAAATGATGATGAGAGTAGACCCTGAATCAAGTTTCCCAAAAGGTGATCATGCATCGGATGCCTCCCACTAATTGTTATTTGAGCTTTTTAACCCATCATTTGTAACCTCCGTCCCATACCACGTTTCGTCCTAATGAGCGAGACCTACTCGATCTTTGAAAAAGTGACAAATCAGCACTGGACAAACCTATTTGGCCAGCGATGAAGGACCATAGTTCTCACTCGCTCCATTAAAGTATTAGCTTCATAACCTAACATTTTGTTAACAAAAAAAAAAAGATAGAGAAAAGATGAAAAAAAAAAATAGGACAAACCCCCTTGGATGAAGGTTGTTCTTACAGTGAATCCCTTGTTCAACAACTTACAATTCTATCATGCATGCTTCTGAACTCAATGAGTTTTAAGAGACGGTACTGAAGAGAGGGTACACACTCTCATCTGATGCGAACCAGAAGTATTTCATTTGGACATAATTACTTTCGTATAAGTTGAGGCCGAAGGCACTTTTACCTTTGGGTTTTGAAGTTTTTCCTTCTTACAATTTCCATATTTCATATCCTTGTGCAATTGCTTACATATTTGAATTCATGTCCTTGTGCAATTGCTCACATATTTGAATCCCTCATTTACTACAATTTGAGGCGATGTTTTGACATTTTTAGTACATATCCAATTTTTATCTTGGCATTACCATCACATCATATTATATCATTTTGCTTGCTTCCATGTTGGTTATTTCGAGTTCTTTTGTATGAATCATTACCTTACTCTCTGAAAATCCATTCGAGTGTTTATCTCACACTTTGGTGTTCTACTTCTTCAGCCCATAATCTTATTGAAGATTTGTCAGTTAAAGTATTTAAATCCCAATTTCATTGAAGATATTCACATTGTCTTCCATTAGTCATGTAAGCCTCTATGCTTTGACTCGCGTCAGGAATTCCATTGGTCATGTCAGTCTCTATGCCTTAACCCAAGACTGAATTGAGTAATTGGAAATGATAAAAATGATAATAAAAAAATTAAAAAAAAAAAGAGAAAAAGGAAAATAAAAAAAGAACAAAATAGATAACAGAATATATATATATATATATATATAAGAAGGGAAGAATGATAAATACTGATATCTAAAACTTGGCAATGAGTTCATATTTTAAATGTTTCACTAAAATCTTTGAAAATGATAGAAAAACTTTGGATGATTGCACCTTACATCATGGCATAGCATGAATTTTTGCTTGTTTCATGACATAAGGTGGATTTCTGATTGCATCACGCCATTTCACACTCTTTAGAATATTAAAAATTGTATCATGGCATATCATGAATTTTGCTTTCATATAGTGGATTTATGATTGCATCGCGACATATCGTGCTCTTTAGTAGTTTAAAAATTGCATCATGACATATCATGAATTTTTGCTTGTTTCTCGGCATAAGGTGGATTTCTAATTGCATCGCAGCATATTACATTCTTTAAAAGTTTAAAAATTGCATCATGGCATATCATGAATTTTTGTTTGTTTCACGACATAAGGAGGCTTTTTGATTGCATTGCGGCAGATCACGCTTTTTAGAAGTTTAAAAATTGCATCATGGCATATCATAAATTTTTGCTTGTTTCCCAACATACAGTGGATTTACAATTGCATCATGGCATATCGCGCTCTTTAGCAGTTTAAAAATTGCATCATGGCATATCATGAATTTTTGCTTGTTTCCTAGCATAAGGTGGATTTTTAATTGCATCGCGGCATATTGCGCTATTTAGAGGTTTAAAAATTGCAACATGGCATATCATGAATTTTTGCTTGTTTCCCAGCATAAAGTGGCTTTCTGATTGCATCGCGATGTATTGTGATCTTTTGAAGTTTAAAAATTGCATCATGGCATATTATGAATTTTTGCTTGTTTCCCGGCATATAGTGCATTTCCAATTGCGTCGCGGCACATCACGCTTTTTAGCTGTTTAAAAATTGTATCATGGCATATCATGAATTTTTGCTTATTTCCTAGCATATAGTAGATTTCCAATTGCATCGCGGCATATCGCGCATTACTAAGTTAGTCTTTGATGTGTTCGACATGCATTGAACCCTTAAGGGCACACCATTCTTTAGGAATTAGGCAACCGCGCAACAATAAAACTGGCCTAAACTAGATGAAGCGATGTTGCACTAGAAATCCTCTCCACCTTTCCACTTGCTTTAATCCTAATTCCTCGTCTCGCTGCTATTCAAAGCCTCCCTTCGCAAAAGTCTTTGTGTGCTTCTTTTGGTCTTTGTTGTTTTGTAGTTTCATACATCACAACAAAGAGGGGCATCTATCAGCACCCGATTTTTGCTCGATTTGCCGCCTGAACCTCTAATTTACCACAAACACTTGATCAAACATTTCCAACCCCTCTGAAACACCCAAAATCCTAAAAATCCCAACTTTCATCCCCAAAGGTCCCCAAAACCACTGTCAAACTTACTTGATACCTATTTGATGGTTTCGAGCGACCCACACTTACACCTCAACCATCAGGTCAAACACAACCAACGGTTCTCGAACACCCCAAAATACCCACCTGTGAAATCTCAACCCAAAATACCTCCGTTTGTCCTTTAGTCTAACCAAGATTCCATTTTAAGGCCTTAGATTAACTGAATTGAGCCTTTCCAAATCTATCCGATCTAGGCCCGATATCACCTTATTACTCATCTCAAATTATCCAAAGAACCCAAATCTCCATTCCTAAATCCTCAAAACTCGTTATAGATCTCATTTGATACCCCTAACAAAATTACAAAAATATCCTTCCCACCAAAATTACCGAAATACCTTTAACCAAAGTTACCTAAATTATCCCAACCAAATTACCAAAATGCCCTTGAACAAACTTACCCAAATTACCTCAACCAAAATTACCAAAATACCCCCTACCAAAATTTCCAAATGCCCTTAACCAAACTTACCCAAATTACCCCACCTCATACCCCAAATTCCCAAAATACCCTTGACCAGGTTACTCGAATTACCCCTTTGACCAATTCCCAAATTACCCCTGAACTAATTCACAAATTACCCCTCCTTCCAAAATTTCCAAATACCCTTGACTAGGTTACCCGAACTACCCCTTGAACCAATTCCCAAATTACCCCCGACTTAATTCACAAAATACCCCTCCTTCCAAAATAACCAAATACCCTTGACTAGGTTACCCGAATTACCCTTGAACTAATTCACAAAATACCCCTCCTTCCAAAATTTCCAAATACCCTTGACCAGGTTACTCGAATTACCCCTTGAACCAATTCCCAAAATACCCCTCCTTCCAAAATTACCAAAATACCCCTTCTTTCAAAATTATCGAAATACCCTTCATTTACCCCTTCTCTCCAAATGCCCAAAAATACCCTTAACCAAATTATCAAAATACCCCCCAACCAAATGCCCGAAATGCCCTTGTTCCAAATTACCAAAATACCCCTTGACTAAATTACCAAAATGCCCCCTGGACCAATTACCAAAATATCCCCAACCTAATTCCCAGATCACCCCAAGTGGATACCCCCCAAACCTTAGCTTCCCTACCGTCGTAACCCCTTGTTTCTTAGTTTTTAATCCAAAACCCCCTTCCTTCCCATTATAAACAAGGGTCGCTATTCCTACGAGGGGGGGTCTCTATGAATAGAGAAGAGGTAGCTCTCAGGGTTTTTCCTTAGAGCTGCCAAATTTGAGAATCGGACGAGAGTCGAGAGCTCAAGTGAGAGAAGAAAACGGAGGGAGAAAGAGCTCTCTCGTTTTTCTGAGAATAGAGAGAGAGAGAGCACAGGGTAGAAAGGGGTCAAGTGAGAACAGAGGAATTCAAAAGAGGGAGGAGAAGTTTTTTTTTTCTTAGAAGTCATCGAGAGTTTACTGTTCATCGTCTCCTTCCTTGAGAGGAAGAGCAGAACGGCGGTCTTCCTTTCCCGCCATTGGTTCCTGATCCGTCATCCCCTCTGAAGAGGGTGGAGGAGCAGCAGTGGAGTGTGTTTCGTCCCTTTGATTCGGCACATATTCAGATTCCCCACCTGAACCAGTTGTAGTAAACTCTACCGGAAATATTCATCTCAAAGTTCTATTCCAGTAAAATTATTCAAAACCACTTTGAGGTTTGCTAGCCCAACCAATACCGACAACAGGATTGTTTGGTCGCTCTAAGGTCACATTGAGGTAATACACTTACCTCATATTCGGTTCTTTAGATTCAAGTTTTGCTCATTTATTAGATGCGTGTCTTCTAGGTTAGTTTCTGCTATTATTTTGTTTTTCCTTTTCTTATGTTTGTTATGTTTTTTCTTTCTAGTCATATTTCTGTGAGTCTGTAGACTACTGTGATTTCTAGAAATTTGGAAGGGATTGAGGTGTTCTTTCAACCCTTCAGACCAGCCGGCTGAGTCCGAAGGTGGGGGTTCTGATAGGAAAGGGATAGGGTTTCCTATCCTTTTGCTCAGTCCCCTGCATCCAAAACGGGGCTGGACTGGAAGGGTGAGGGAGCATTCTTCACATCTCTCCTTATTGTTAGAAACGTGGGTTCTTAGCTCAAATTCGATTGTTACAATGAAGAGATTTCGGCATTCACATTGACAGGGAGAGGGGTATCTAAACTCCTTCCCCTCTCTCTCTCAACTTACCCAGATGAGCCTTGCCTTAGCTAAGTGGTATGGAGTCACTATTTATTCTGAGATTTTTTTTAATAAAAGCATATCCGGGAGCCCCATCACTCCCCGTTAGCTATTTTTGATGGGTGGCGACTCCATAACATCAGCCATGAAGTGAACATTTGGCGAAGTCATTTTCCCGATGTTCACACTAGGCAAAGGAGGTTTTTGGTTGTAGTTGTGGATTGCTTCACCAAGTGGGTGGAGGATGAGTCACTGGTAACCATCACAGCTTGGAGTGTACAAAACTTCTTTTAGAAGAATATCGTCTATCGATACAGATTGCCTCATGTATTGATCTTGAACAATGGAAAGCATTTCGAGGACACCAAGTTCTAGGATTAGTGTGCTAAGTTGGAAATCAAGCGCAACTGCACATCAGTCTCTTATCCCCAAGCAAATGGGCAAGCCCAAGTATCCCAAGCCAAGGGGTTGTGGGTTGATGATTTCCCCAGCGTTCTCTAGGCATATTAGACAACAAGTAGAATAGCAATTGGTGAAATGCCATTCCACTTAATGTTCAAGATTGAAGTTATTATCCCAACTGAGATCAAGGTACAGACTTGAAACCTGAAACCTGAAACCTACGATGAGGAAGAAAATGACGATGAGTTGCATATTAACTTAGACTTAGTGGAGGAGGTATGTGACTTGGCGTAAATTCAAACTACCACCTATTAGTAGAGGGTAGTTCGACACTACAATGCTAGAGTGAAGAGGTGTTACTTCCGAGCTGGTGACCTCGTGTTGAGAAAAGTCATGGCACTTGAGCTGGGTTTGAAAGGTTAAGCCCAAACTGGAAGGTCCCCTACAAGGTGACTAAGGTACTAGGACCTAGGACTTATGAGCTTGAAACTTTTGAGGGGAGGCAAGTCCCCCTGTACGTGGAATGTCAACAACTTTAGGAGATACTATATCTGAACTTCCGAGCTCCTAAGTTAAAATTTCAAAATTCTGCTAAGTGTTGCAGCTAGCAGCCCAGCTAGCTCAAGCTTGACCTATGCGACCACCCATTCATGCAATTTAGTCCAATTGATCTGCTCTATGCACTTTGGTTCACTAAAAGCCAAGCCGACTTGCTCTAGGTACCTCGGATCACCAATCCTAAAGTTGGCCTCTTGTGGGAACATTGGCACGCAAGCACCTTGGCATCGTTTTTGACTTAGCCAAATTTGTGAAAAGTTTTCGTAAATTAAAGAAATTTAAGGTGCAAAAGGAAGGTACTTTGGCACATGGAGCAAAAGACAAATTTCCATTACTTGACAAAAAAAGAAGAGCACATTGCTACTACTTTAAGAAAAATAAAAAAGGAACAAGAACAGAAGCCAAGCTCGGAGGCCCGAGTTACATCATATATATATAGGGGGTCCAAGAAAAGAGGCTAAGTGTTACTCCTGGCTAGGGGCATAATCATCATTCTCAGTCCTTATGTCATCCTCCTCGCCACCACCATGTCAAAGTCATCCTCCTCATTCTCGTCATCTTCCTTCTCCCTAGTGTCCGACTTCTTATCGATCTCCTGTATAATGTCAACAATGAGGGACAAAAGCGCTAACCGGACGAGGTCACGGTCTGGGAAGAGCAACCCGACGAGTTGATAGCACAATTTGAAAACCTTCTTTAGGGCGTTGGCAGCGTATTTGTTCTTCTCCTTGAGGCACTGTGGCGAAGAGTGGATCTCCTCCACAACCTTCTCCTTTTCTAGTCAAATGTCCTCAGAAAGTTTCGTCCTCCTCTCTATCAACTCGTTAGCCTACTGCTTCATCTTAGTCATCAGGGACTCCACATTCTTCTTGGACATGACCAACCTCTCAAATAGGTTGGCATTCTTGGCTTTAATCACCTCAAGCTCCTCTTTTGCAGAACCTACACTGACTCGGGCACTTACTAGCTAACTTCAGAGGTTATCTGCCTCCTTCTAGGCCAGCTTATAATGACGTTAGGAAGTCTTGCATCTTCCCACCAAAAATTGTGCCATGATGTTGGCCTGCCAGGGAGCTCAGAATAGTACAGGTCAGACATGACATTGGGAAGTCTTGCATCCATGACGGATAGCATGGATCATCTTCTTGTTGAGCCCCAGGGAGACCTGGTCGCTAAAACTCCTCACGTCGAGTGCGGCCTAAGGGTCTTGAATCCAATCAGAAGTTGTAATTGACCACCCCAAACTCATCTTAGGAGCCTATGTCTCAGTCATGTTCGGGTTCGGGTTGGACGTGCTGGCTGCCCTGATGCCCGAAGTCTGGACGATTTATTCATTGCTGGTAGGATACAGTGGTAACAACAGTACCGCAGCTCGTATCCACAGATGTCTTGGATCGATTTCATAGAGGCTTTGAGTATCCGATTTTGGACCATTAGGATTTGAAGATTTTGATGAAAGTCTTTCGAAGCTGACGCAGAGCGGCACCGTCCAAGTACAGCCTGAAGGAGATCTGCCTGGAAGTGAAAGGTCTGATTGAGTTTGGCTCATCTACAAGAAGAAAAATTAGATCGTCGAAGCAAGTTAGCACTTAGCAGGGCCTCCAGTTCAGTCCCTTGACTAGGGTTAGCTTCTAAAGGTGATGGCATCTTGCGCCGACCCAATACAACCCTATTAATGGGCCCAATCTAAGGTACAGTCCACTAAAATAAATTACTTGGCTGAGATGCAGGCCTGAAGAAAGTGTGAACTCTCCTATAATTGTGATGAGAAATTTGGCCCCAAGAACAAATGTAAGGCCCAACAAATTTTTTTGTTGCAAACTGATGGGCCTAACTGCCCTGAAGATTGTGTGGATTCGGTGGACTAGAATGGGAGCTCATGGGAAACCAACCTGAGATTTACCTTCAAGCCTCGATTGGGTTAAAATCCCCCCAAACCATGAAGGTACAAGGGCTCTTGAGGAGATGCCATGTGTCCATCCTAGTGGATAGTGGGAGGACACTCAATTTTATTACTTACAACCAAGTGAAGTAATCGGGCCACTGCCTCCAGCAATTAGCTAATGTGATTAAGGGTGTTCATAGTCCGGTATACTTTAGAGAAAATCTCAGACCAAACCAATAAATTACAATTTGAAAATTTTCCAAACCAAATCATTTTGACATGGAAACCAAACCAGCCCAAACCGTTGTATTATGGTTTAGTGCAGTTTATAATACGGTTTGGGGAACTTCGCGTCATCCTCTTCTATTGGGCTTAACGCAATTAAAACAAAACCCAAATAACAACCCTAAAAATCAGAGTTCAGATCTGCACCCCACAAGGGGTCACGCCCCACAGCACATCCCCGCTATGTATTGAGAACATCTCCTGATGACGGTGGATATGTGATGTGGGACGTTGTGGGGCACAGATGTGAACTCAAAAATCAAAACTTAAAAACTTATTTTATTATAAAACAAAAAGGTTTATTATAGATTTATAATTTTATACATTTGGTTTAGATCTTATATATATATATTTGATTTACCGTAACACGATTTATAAAGTCCATGATGAAACCAAACCCAAACCGCAAACCAAAATTTAACAAAATATGAAACTGAACCGAACCGCAAATTCAGTTTGGCTGAGATCGGTTTTGAAGTTTGAACCAAACAATGAACACCCCTAAATGTGATGGGAATTGTAAGGCTCTACCACATAGTATTCAATGCGTCTGATTTAGGGGGGTGTACAACAACATGGTTGATTTTATTTTTATTTTTGGAAAAAAAAAAAAAACATGTTTTCGAGCATCCCCTTCGCCTTTTGGCATCCAATGGCTTAAATTGTTTTAACCCGTCATGTGGGACTATAGAGTCACCTTACTATGAATTTCAAACTGAATAGTGTTGCTATTCATTTACTAGGACTAGGAGATACCACTGACAATATTAAGGCCTCACGTTTAGCGTCGATCTCTAAAGCCGTGCCAAGCAGACCAAACTACATTGATGCGTATTACCTCCGATCAGAAGTCCTTGGAGTGCCAACAACAGCTACAAGCTCTCTTGGACGATCATAAGTCCTCCGATCAGAACTCAATATCACAAATTCCCTCTAGTGGCTACTGGCTAGTGCGACCCCAACTAAGGTCAGGCCTTGTCGGTACATAAACATATGAAAGAGATGCTTGACAAAAAGATAGAGGCTAGTAAAGTAGTGACAAGCCGCTTTTCAAGGTATCACTCACTCAATTGTTAAAGAAAGACCCTTTCACTTAGTCGATAGAAGGCCAAAAAGCCTTTGAAGCACTCAAACAAGTGGTTACTACACCCACATGAGCTCTAGATTTCTATAAAGACTTCACTATAGAAGTATAGAGTATGATGCACAAGGTCTTGGGGTAGTAGTCCTCATGCAAGATGAGCATCCCATGGCTTATTTCAGCAAAGGTTTTTCACCTTTGACCAGTCCAGGTCCATTTAAGAGAAGGAACTCGTGGCAACAGTTTGGCTGTAAAGAAATTGCTGCCCTACTTGTTGGGATACCAATTCACTATCAAATCTGATCAAAGGAACTTGAAGTGCCTTCTTGAATAGCGGTGCCTCATTCCAGTGTAGCAAAAATGGGCTTCTAGATTCCTTGGTTATGATTATGTGATTAAAAATCTAGGACTGCCAATGTCACAGCAAATGCTCTTTCTGAAAGCCCACTTTTAGGCCCAATGCTTGTTACTAACCCTGTGTATTCATTGTTTGAGAAGCTAAAACAGGAAGCCCAAAACCAGATCTGTTCATCACCAATGGCACCCTCCTTTCCAGGGGCGGATTGTTCTTTCCTCTGACTCAGCCTACATTCCAAAACTCTTACATCTCTTCCATGCTTCAGTTCTCAGAAGCTATTCAAGTGCATTGTTAAATCATTTTTACTAGGCAGGCATGTGGAAGATAATTCAGACACTTCTAGCAGCATGTCTGGGTGTGTCAACAACAAATATAAAGCACAGTCTCCAGCGGGTTTCTTGCAGTCCCTTCTCATTCAGAGTCAAGTATGGGAAGATGTTTGAATGTTTCACTGGATTTCATTTCTAGACTTCCTACATCGACGGGCAAACCAGTGGCTGGTTGTTGTAGATTGTTTCACATCCTTACTCTTACACCTTAGTTATTGAAATTTTTGTCAAAGAGGCGGGCAAACTCCATGGTGTTCCTCTTACTATGGTATCTAACAGAAACTCTGTTTATGAGCAAATTCTGGAGTGAGTTCTTCCACTTACAAGGAGCTCAAACTAGCTCAGTCCACCAAATAACATCCTCAATCAGATGGCCAAACCAAAGTGATAAACAAATGCCTCAAAACATACCTGCAGTGTTTTGTTGGCAAGCATCCTAAACAGTGGATTAAATGACTCTTTTGGGCTGAACTCTAGTATAATAATACTACTTTTCAAGTGGCTGCTGGCATGACACCATTCCAAACTTTATACGGTCAAGAGCCACCATCTATATATGACCACAGTTCAAAATCAGTAGCCTCACCAGAAGACCATTTGCTGCAATGAGATCATATATTACAAGAACTTGAGGCAAACCTACTATGTGCACAGCAAATGAGGCAAACTATCATGAGAAGAATCAAGAAGATTGGACAGGTTGCCTACAAGCTGGCCTAGATATTATAGACCAGAAAGGCATGGTAAAAACTTGCTCCTATATATTATAGACCTTTCCAAGCGTTGGAGAAGATTTGACAGGTCCCCTACAAGCTTGACCTCCAACCATCAACCAAACTTCAACCAGTCTTTCTCATTAAGCCACTGAAAATCAATGACTTTCATGGATTAAAAGAGGACTTCATGTTCTTGAAGAGACTCGAGTTGTATTTACCTGAGAATGATGCCATGGGAGTCCTATCTCCTATAATAAAATTCAGGAAGAATCCCCTCACACCAACCTTGAGGCAAGGACCACAAGTGAGGAGAGAACTAATAAGATCCCATATCATGCCTCCAGATCCAAGGTATGGGCGGGCGAGTGTGCAAGAAGAAACTATGTCAGTTGTCCAACTCCACTCAGCAACCAATTGTAACCAACTGATTCTCCCATGATGTGCAAGCCTACAAAAAGCTACCTTGAATTGTTGATGAATGAACATTTTTAAGTTTACACTATCCAAACTGTTTTCCCTTTCTTTTCTCTCTCCCTCTCCGCAATTCCATTTCCTTCCTCTTTGTTTTCCTGCTTTCAAGAGGCTGGACACCTCAAATTGTCCCTGAATCAGGGAAAATCCTAATAGAATCTAACCCAGAAACCTTTATAGGTCAAATTGCACATCTTAGTTGGCTCTAATAAAGTCTTATAAAGCTGTGATTACCTCCTTGAGTCATTCCTTAAATTTTCACCCACCTAGCTCTCATAAAATTACCCATCCTACATCAACACCTTAAGAATAAAATTTTATTACCAAATGCATAGCATGTTAGATCCTTACAGAAGCAGACGAGTGATGTGAAGGGCTATCTGTCCATATTTTGGTGTTTCTATGTATAATCTTTAGAAAATTAGAAGGCTATTTCTTTACTAAATACAGTTTTTGATCTTTTAAAAGTATGGGTAATTGCCTTGTTGCTAGAAGAGAGGCTTAGCAAAGCCACTTGTACCAGGTATCTTTTACCGAATTAACTCTCTGGATGCATCATGTATGTTAGGTAATTAACCACTTTGAAAGCTGTTTTAAGCACCTGCCTTCCCCTTGCCTAGGTGATGTGGGGCTTTCTACTTTCTTCCCTATTTGGTTGTTAATCCAATTGTCATCAATACCAAATCCAAACAGAAGGATAGTTGTTTAGATGAAATTAAATATTAAAAAGATGAAAGTTGAAGGAGTTGCATCTCAACAGGTTTACAAAGATTTCATTGAATGGGTGGAGTTATGGAGTTAAGGCATTTTACAGGGAGATAAGTGGTACTAAGATCACGAAATCAAGAAAATAAATAAAAAAAGGTGGTATGACGAGGATTCCTCAAGGAAGCATTTTCATCTTTCTTTGTGCATACCACTCTGATGGATATTTGCTTTGATCTACTGTCATATCTACAACCAAGACATTTACATGGCCCACCACGTTTGGAAGATGCATCTAAAGCCAAGGAGCACATCATCCATTTGGCATGATTGAATAAGTACCATCCTGGGTCATACTAAATACAACAATCTGGGGCAAAGCCACAAATCACAGTCGAAAGGGGATTGTTCTTATACTCCCTTTACCATCCAGATACACCACATTTTCCAATAAGCCCCACTGCCCCCACCAACAACATGATTCTTGTTATGGACTGCTTTGCTTATGACAAACTTGAAAGTCAACAAATTAATTAAAGAAAGAAATCATTGTTAACTTTGAAGACTAGAAAAAATGCTAATTAGTTGCAGAATTTCTTGAGATTTTTGAGGATAAACATGCCATTGAGGTTGAAGGATCACAGTGTTGGATTAATTGCATGTTTTAAGCCAACAAGGAAGATTAAAACCAACTCCTTTTTCCACATGACACAATATTTGTATGGATGAAATAACAACACTTCCAAAAAGAAACTGGTTCTAAAAGTGGAATGTGCATTGGAATGCATTCAGAGCCTCGACTAAAAATAGAGTTGAATGAACTAAATGCATTATTGCATCTTTTGAAAAATGAAATATAGATGCATTTTCATGTGGCTAAGCATTAGGGTGTAACATGTGTATATTCACTTGTCCAACAAATCTTTACCTATCAACGAAGAAAAATAAAAAAAAGCAATGATAGTTATATCAGTAATCACATAAAAGCAGATTTTAAAAATATTCCAAGAAGTCTATCTTAACATACTACAAACAAGCACATCATGTACAAATAAAAGAATAATAACCACATTAAATTTCATTAAAACCGGTTAAAAGATCTACCTCCTCTGGGTTTTCAATTAGGACAACATGTTACAACTAAAATGAAAGTTATCACATGATATATGGCTATCCAGTGAATTCGAGATCAGTCATTATTAAGGATTTTTTTTATGAAACAATGCATGAATCCATAACAATATAAAATATGGGGTTTGATTCCAGAGTTCTCTATGCGAGATATGGTGTCAACCCCAGAAAACCTATATGAATAAAATGAATAAAAACCAAAGAAGAAAAACTACAAATTGATGTGAGAAAGAAAAAGTAATCAAACAACACAACGAAACAGAGGATAACAAGGTACTTATCTCAACCAATGAATCAATTCATGATAACATAAAATTCTAAGTTGCCTTCCTTAATTCTCTGTGCAAGATATAGCTCACAGATTGCAATACTATCAGACCCCCACTCCCAAAAATAAAACTATAGGAAAAAAAATGAATAAACGCTAAAGAAGGAACAACAACAACATTATCATTATTCATCTAAGAAGTAAAAATTAATCAAACAGAAAAGAGGGAAAAAAGATGAAAACGGGGACCCTCCTGTTCTTAGAACAGTACTTACAATTCTCAATCCAAATCTTCTTGCCTGGTCTCTGACCCAAAATTCCTTCTCTCTCGGCTTCCTGTGTTCTGGTCCCTTCCATTATTGCCATTATTGCTTCCAACTCCACTGTTACTAGTCTCCGCAGGCGATATCAATCCCCGAAATATCGATGGCAATGATATCCTAAACCTCCGCTCCACCGTCCTCTGCATCGGCGCATGCACCTGCCCTGCCCTTCCACTCCCCGAATCTGCCGACCCACCAGCACGCGCCGAATTCGCTGTCCCTTGGTTCCCCCTCCGCTGCTCGTAATCGGGATCATCCGTTGGCAACTCGTACCGACAAACAGGACAAGAATTATGCAACTCCAACCAAGGCAGTATACAATCCGAATGGTAAATATGCTTGCAGGGCATCTGTTTCGCCTCGCTCCCAAGCTCGAACGTATCTTTGCAGACCGCACACTGCGCCGTATCTGAAGCCAACAATTCATCCGTAATAATAATATTAGGGAGAGCCTCCACTGCCGAATTCGAAGCTGGAGGCGTACCGTAACGGTTCGGATCGTTCTCCGCCAATTGCTGGATCAACTGCTCAAGCCCCGGACCGATGAAATAATCGCCTAGATTGGATGGAAGGCGGATCCCTCCATCACCGGGGTTGTTCTCGATGACGAATTGAATGTTGGCGCCGTCGGCTCTTAGGGCTTGAAGGTAATTCTGAAGAAACGCAAAGGGATTGAACACTTCTGGTTCTTGAAAAGAAGCAGACGTGGAGCGGTGGCGAAGCGCGGGTCCGAAGAGGGTGGAGAGCTCAGTAGGGCCCTGGAAGTCGCCTGATGTGGAGGTGGAAAGGAGAACGGGTAATCCTATACCAGTAGCAAATGAAGGGAATCCAGCGAGGTTGTCGAAAAAGGGATCGGGATTTAAGGAGGGCCTAGGGTTAGGGTTTTCATATTCTTCAAGAAAGCCACCGTTGCAGTCCGGGCAGACAAGGTCGGAGGTGGGTGAGGGTGTTATTAATACCGTGCGGTTGCACTGGTAGCAGAAATAGGGTCGTGGAACGGCGGCGCCACCGCCACCGCCACCCGAGATTCCGGCGGATGACATCTTTGCAGGGGGAGAAAAGATCGGAGAAAAGAGAGTGAAAAAAATTGGCAAGAATTAGAAGGAAAAAAAGAAATAAAAAAAAAAAGACTTTTGAGCAGTTAAGTTGTAGTCAATATTATATTAACATATATACGGTACGGCGAAGACAAATGTGGGGCAGAAGCTGCGTGGACTCCTACGGTCTACTTCTGGATTATTCTATTGTGGACCCCACTGAGACATTAACAAAATCGAGACTGGATCTGCTCATCAGATATGGCGCCTCACACCGATCTCACAGGCACATCCCACCGTTCATTTGGAACATCAGATGTTTCCAATGAACGGTGGGATGCTCCTGTGAGGTGTCCTGTATAAGGAGCAGATCCCAATTCAATAAAATCAGACTCCGGATCTTTCCTTCCCACGTTTACCCACAACACATGCATAATATTATACTATAAAAGAGGATGAGATGTTCCTTATGTGTGACCGCAATCTAATAAAGTTCACATCCCCACCCCACAATGTCCACATCTCCGTCGTGTATTGGGAACATCTCCCAATGATAGTATCAGAACCAATGACATATGGAGAAGTTTCCAATACACAGCAGAGATGTGTTGTGGAACGTTATGGGGCGGCCCCTCGTGAGGAGGAGATGTGAACTCGATGTAATGTGAATAGACATGCGAGAGTTCTTGTGGGCAGTATCTTCTCATGAAATAAAGCATAGAACTACGGAGATGTTTCGGATGTAAGCTGTTCGAAGGTGTTCAAATGGGCCTTGTATTGACTGAAGCCGATCTCCACAAAATCAACTTCATTAGATTATGGTGGCGTTCGGTAGTGTGTATATATCGTGGATGGGATCGTTTTGTTCCTGTTCACGGTAAGATATGGTGTCCTGCTATGTGTGGACAGTCCTCATCCACAAAATAGCGTGGACAAGGACGGGTCACACCCCAATTTATCATCTACAGTATTTTCTCGTGAATGGTCCACACTATTGTGTTGACAGTTTATGGGAAGGTTTCAATGTAACGCACCTGCATTACATTGGTCTAATTACTCTCACTTTATTTAATCTTTTAATAAGTTTTAATATTTTATCAATAAAATAATAATTTTTAATATTAATTCTAGCACAAGTCCGATGGTTCTCCTCAACTCTTTTTTCATTATTTAAATATTAATTTTTTAATATTTTTATCAATAAAATAATATTTAAAACATTAATTTTTTTATTATTTTAATATTTAAAATAATGTTTTTTAATTATTTAAAAAATGCAATTGTTGTTTACATATTGATGCTTTTTTTTTCAACTAGTAATTAAGCACATGCGTTGCACGTGCAAAAAATTTCCTCATATTAATTACTTGAATTTTAGATATATCATAGTAAAGATAGAAATTGAAAATTAACAAAAGTAACAATATGATTAGTTTTATATAGTCAAAGCTAGATGTACATTTAATATTAGGCTACAAATTGGTCCATAAACCAACATAACTTTGACAACCGACTCTATATTTCAAATTATAAAAACCCTCACCATGTCATCAGACGCTTATGTGGCTATTGCCAACATGGAACTCTTAATCCATGTTGGACACAATAAAAAGCTTATACTGAAATTGCCCTTTACTATTGAGTGATTGAAAAATAAAAAAGAAGGTTTTTACTCTTTATCTCTCTTCCTCACACCATCTCACCCATAGTCATCTTTATCTACTCAACAACTATATGATTTGAAAATAAATAAAAATGGTTTTTTGTTTCTGTATTTACGTTCTCTATATCAATTTCTCTCATTCCCTCTCTCTACCTATCGTTCTCCCTCAATATCTCTCATTCTCCCTTAATTTCTATCGTTCTCCTTCATTTTCTCTCCCACTCCCTCTCTCATTTGTTTTATTTTCTTACACACTTATATGGTATTAATTAGATCGTATAAAAGAACATGAGACCAACTTGGTATGGTTCAAAAATTATTACACCAATTTGATAAAAATTCACAGGAAACTCTTGTCTATGAAATTTACACCAACTGTAGAACGATAGAGATTGAGGGAGAAGGAGATATTGACCGAGAGGGAGAGTAAGGGAGAAGAATGAGAAACATTAAAGGATAACAATAAAGAGAGAGAGAGAGGGAGAGAGAGAGAGAGAGAGAGAGGGAGAGAGAGAGAGGTTTTGATTTGGCTACAAACTGAATTTAAGAGAGTGGGGGAGACAAAGAGAGCGGGAGATCGAGAGATAACCGTGAGACTAAGAGAGAATGGAGGGACATCGAGAGACAAAGGGAGTGGGAGAGAAACTAAAAACCTATTTTTGATATAGGTTTTTTGTTGTGTCCAACATGGACTAAAAACTCCATATTGGCAATAGTCACATAAGCCTCTGATGACATGGTAGGGGATTTTATAATTTGAAATGTAAAGTCGGTTGTCAGAGTTTTGTTGGCTTCTAGACCAACCTGCAACCTAATTTTAAATGTACAACCGACTTTGACTATAATTTTCCCTTTAAATTATATATTTCAATTACATTATATAAAATATTTTTTACTTTTTACACTTAATTTTTGTTCGTCTATGGGATCATTTAACTCAAACCACTAATCAACCATCTAAAAATAAAAATTGTTTGATTTCTAGGTTGACATTAAATTTTGTATTACATTTCCATCATTAATAAAATTATTTCGTATGTATAAAACTTATTTTTGTTTAATATAATGAATGCACAATATTAGAGATGCACCCAATATTTTATTTTTTATAAATATATAACATTAGATATGCGCCCAAAAGTTTTGTGGTTCTTTATATTTTCTATTATTAAAAATTTTATTATTTTACTATGACATCATTTAATTTCTAGGTAGATTTTGAATTTGGAATTCCATTTTTATCATTAATAAAAATACTTCTTACATTTCATAGTTATTTATTTTAATTTTTTATTATTTAATTATGACATTATCTATTGATCCATTTGACCCCAAATGGTCGAATTGCTTGCCCACCATCGAGAGGGAAGAAAATGGTTTTGTTTTCAAATTACTTTTCAAAATATTTATTTTTATACTATTAAAATTAATATTGTGGATTTAATTTCAAGAATTTAATGATGAGAAAAATATATCTTAAATACAGGATTTAATGAGAGAGAATAGGAAAATATTTTTATTTCCAATTGGTTTTAAATTTTACATCCATTTCCATCATTAATAAAAACATTTCTTATTTATCATACTTATTATTGTTTAATAAGTATGTTAAAAATGTTCCCATTTTTTTAATTTTATTTTTTATTTTATCTATTTTTAATTTTATTATTTAGTCATGGCAACATGGATTAACCCATTTGACCCAAAATGATTTAATTTCTTACCACCACCTAGAAAAAAACACTATTTTTGCTAGGTAGATTTTAAAAGTATAAGCTTCTATGTTATTGGAATTATTGATTTATTAAGTATGGATTTAATTAATAGAACTTAATGATGATAATAAACAAAAATGACTTAAATATATGATTCAGTGAACATGAATGCAAGTTAACAACTTAAATGTTGAATTTAATGAGAGAGAATTGAATGTCTTTAAATTACCTCCTTTCAACTCATTTAATATCAATAACCAATTACCCTATTTGCCCTCATTTTTTATCAATAAATTTAAATATAGAGGGGCAAATTTTTTCCTTAGAAAATTCCAGAAATACTCTTAAGGCCATTCATGCTTTTTAAAGTAGTATAGGTTTATTTACCATATAAAATGCAAAAATTAGACATTTATGATCGACTATGTAGATCTCCCATAAAATGTATATGAGATACATGGAATTAAAAAGTATAGTGTGGACTCCACACCACACCTACAAAACGCCACCATGGATGTGGACTGGTCCATTCTACACAATCTATCCACACTTCAAAAGAGTTGTAGACTATGGTGTGGTGTGAATTGGTCCCTGCCACAGGTTACTGTTTGATACGATGACTTCTAGATATCTGGCTCAGGAATCTTCTCAAAACATACTCTGGTCTAGACCAAGAGCATAATAAGGAGGTCTGGACCAGTGTTGTCATACTCTCGTCGAAGCGGATTGTTGAATTAGTGGTGATACGTGATAGAATGAACTCTATGGGTCTTATTATTCTTTTGTTACCAAGAGCTGAATGGATGATACAAGTTATATGGTGTTTCTATTGGTAGAAGTGCCAAGTAATATCTCTTTTTTTTTGTAAGAGTAATATCCCATCTTATGTTTGTGAATTTTTTTGACAAATAAAAAAACTATATTAGAGATAAGAGACCACTACAAAGTCCTCAACCCTAGGGATCCCAGCCTGATAATCATTTAATACAAAAAAACAAAAGGGAGTGAGTTTAGGCTATCTAGGAAATCTTATGGGCTGGACAGTTAAAGTTTCTATTTACATAACAAAACTTAATATTAATAGAGTTCAAAATCAAATTCCTTGTTCTAGACAAAAGCCATTGGCAAGACAAGGGGAGATCTACTTTCTTCTTGAAGGCCTTTACTACTTGTTGGGCATCCGAGCATATGCATATTTCTTCATAATTCCAGTTATGAAGCTCCATTATCGCAAACAACTCAGCTTGGTCAATAGAGGTAGTTTGAGTGGTTTGACCTCCAATAATTTTTTTAGGCAGGATAAATTTCTAGATAGGATAATAATACAAAAACTAAATAAGGAATCAGAAATTTTCCCTGCATGATTAGCTTGTATATGAGGTTATTGACTTTGGCTTTTATCTAGCATTGTCAACGGGTTAAGTCTAGCTGATAGAATAGAACCAGTTGAATCAATTACATCGATTCTAATTCTATGGTTTTATCTTGATTAATAATTAGGTTGGAATTTCTTGTAAGATTTCCTTGTTCCAAACTCTTCATGTTTAGAGAGTAACATAAATTGATTCACGTCTAGAAATTAACCTAAATGGAAAAGAAATCTAAGCATTAATTTGGAATTTTAGAAACTTAGTAACCAGAAATCGTCTCTATCCAAGCCATGAGTTCTTTTTTTTTTTTGACAGTTAAAAGAGATTATATTAACTATTTGGTGTGCAGGAATTTTGTACCTCCTTTTAATATATAAAAGATATAAAATACCTAAATAAAGATAAAAGGTTCTTCGTTTCAGTTAAAAGTCCTAGATTGGACCAGTGCAAAGAAGAGAGATCCTAGAGTGCTTGAATCACAGGTTTTCCCAGTTCTCGAGCAAAAGAGATTCCTTGATAGATGGTAAAATGTTCTGCTTCCACTACTGATTTTAGACTTTTCCTTCCTCTTACAATTTGAAGACATTCCAACTGATTGTTCAAAAGAATAATTCCATAAGTAAATGAAAGTGGGTTAATTTTTCCTGCATCAGTGAAGATAATGCAATCATTGTTTGCTTTAATTTGTAGGCATAATTGCGGAGGTGATTCTACAGTCATATCTATAACAGAAGGAGATGACAAAATACCTTCATAAATAGTATTAGTTTTTTAAATGATCCAAACATTTTATATAGTGTTATCTCTAAAGACTTTTTCATTTCAAGCAAACCAAATATAATATAAGGAAATAGCATAGCCTTAAAAGTTGTTTATCTGAAATCTTGTAATCTAGATAAAAAATATAAGTAATCCAAGAGTCATAAGAAATGTCAAATAAGATTATATTCCAGGGGGAGGCAAAGAGAATAGATTTTGTGAAAGGGCACTCAAGGAATAAATGGTTCAAAGATTCTGAGTTATTTTGGCAGAAAACACAAGTTTGGTCTTGATGATTAGAAAAAATTTTCTCTTTAACCAGGTTGAAATCATGAATAATTCTCCAGAAAAGAAGTTGATAACGCGGAGGACAAAGAAGGCGCTAAATCTATTTGTTACAACATTTCAGTTGGTTAAATATTTGAGGGATGCATTCCTGAATGAGATCTTTATAGGCTAATGAAGTTTTGAACTTGCCCGAAAAGTGTTTGGTCCAAATCCATTGGATAGTAGTATTATTAGGAAGAATAGGAGTATCAAGAATTTGGGAAGCTTGAGTAGGATCGGAAATAGCTTGGATGGAAGGTATATACCAATGTCCATTATTAATAAGAACAGTAAATGTGATATTTATTAAATAAGGAGAAATAGGTTGATTTATCATTTAAAAGCCACCTTCATTTTGAATCCACAGAAACTGAGTAATATTTTCAGTAGAATTATTGAGAACTAAATGGCCTACCTCTTGTGAAAGATTTTGAAGTTTGGGTGCAGTAGATTTTCAAAAGAAAGAACTAGTTTTAGGAATGGAATAAGGAAAAATAGTATTATGAGGTAAGTATTTAGATTTCCAAATTTGAGCCCACCATTTTTGTTGTTCATTGAGGAATCTCCAAGCAAGTTTTTTAAGGAAAATTATATTAACCAGTTTTGTTTGATGAAATCCTAAACCACCAGAAGATTTGGGAATGGTTACTTTATGACAAGGTCCCCGGTGATTGGGGTAAGGATTTGTATCAGATTTACCCAACAAAAAATTTTTAATAATTTGATCAATGTTGTTGATTGTTTTTTGGGGTAATTGGGCTACAGCCATAGCCTGGGAAGGAATAGATTGAAGAACAGATTGGAAAAGAATTCTTTTCCCTGCTTGACTATTGGAAGAGTCTTTCCAATTATTAAGTTTACTCTTTAGGTTATCAAGGATAAAGGAAAATTCTGAGTGTTTACTTCTTCCCCAGATTAATGGAAAACTTAGGTACTTAGAATTTTTAGGAAGATTTTTTATTTGAAGTTGTCTTCGAATCATTCGTTGGTGTCTAGTATAAGTATTTTTGCTAAAGTAAATTCCTGATTTTTCTATGTTTATGAGTTGTGCTAAAGCATCCTAAAATTGTTGCAGAAGAATTTTAAAAGTATCTACTTCATCTCTATGACTTCTTAAAAATAACAGAATATCATATGCAAAAAGTAAATGAGAAATAGTAGGAGCTTGTCTTGAGATTTGTACACCTTGAAGTTGGTTGTCAGTTTCAGCTTTAGTAATCATTCTGGTTAGGCATTCCATAGCTATAACGAAAAAATAAGGAGATAAAGGATCTCCTTGCTTGATCCCTCTAGTAGGTGATGCGTATTTGCTTACACTAGCTAGTGCACTAGCCACACAAGTAATAGAGTGATGAATAGAGTATCGTTCCCACGAGGACTTATGTAGCAACTACTAGTAGTACATCAGCCAACTCTTATCTGATTAGCCGAAATTTAAATCTAATTCAAATCTGAAATCCTAACTACAAAACTAGCTCTAACAAATTTGATCAAACACCTAGCAAGCAAATTGAGAAGACAAGCTAACTATGCATACAATTGATTCAGCAATTAGATCTCTAGGTCATTCGATTAGATTAGGATTCAGCCTTGGTTTGGTGAAACCCCAAGGCAATGAACAGCCTCTCTCAACCACATGTTCATTCTATGCATGAGTGATGATTTTTCTATCTCTAACAAGAATCTAATCCCCATGCATGCATTAAGATCTAGGAATTCTAGGGCATCATTTCAGATTTGAATGATCACCAACCGAATTGTGCAAGTTATCTCTAACCTTGCATTCAATTCGATTCTCGATTAACAGATATGAAATCTTAGAGTCTTTCTCAAGCATTCTAGGTTTTCCAAGGAACAAATTGGCCAAACTGAGTTAAAGTTACCTGAATTCTCTCTCAAGCAATTCAGATATTACAATTTCATGATCTAAAGTTACAGATCTGAGATTACAAAATAGCAATTCAGACCTTACAAGTTCATGATCTAAAATTACAGATCTGAGATTACAGAATAACAGTCCGGATATCACATGCATGAACTGAAATTTCAGATCTGAGATTACAAGATAGCAACTCGGCTAACAGTTCTACAATTGAATTTCTAATCAAGAAACATCAAAATTGAATCTAATTCATTCGAATAACCCTAGAGAACTAATTACAGATCTGAATTTACATGAAACATCATTCAATTACAGCAAGAAAGATTGAATTAATAGAGAAAATAAACATGAAAGTCCTAGCTGAATTTGATTACCACTTGTGCAAAAATCAAGGAAGAAGACAACCTAGATTGATCTCCTCCAATGGCTTCTTCTCCAAATTCGAAATCAGCTTCTTCTTCTCTTGAATATTCTTGAATCTTCTCCTCTCTTGCGCCTATCTTTCTCTTCTCCCCAAAAGGAATTCGCCCAAAAGGTTTTTGACCCCTTTTCCTTTAGCTCTCTTCTCCATTTATAGCCTTCTCTTCAGCCCCTTTCTCTCATCTAGAAAGTTCTCTCCTCAAGAAAGTTTGGCGCCTTTAGCCTCTTGAACCTTCTAGAAGTTGCTGCCCTTAGCTCTCTTGAATTCTCTAGAAGCTGCTGCCCCTAGCCTCTCTTAGTTGCACTTTGAGCTGCTCTTGAGCTGCAAGTTGGGTTGTTCTTAAGCTGCAATTTGGACTGCTCTTGAGCCGCAAATGGGCCTCCTCCTTGCTGGGCCGAATAGACTCCCTTGGAAGGCTGTGGCTGGGCTCTCTCTTTGGGCTCTCCCAAAGAGTGTTGCATGGGCTTTAAGGGCCGAATAGCCCTCTTTTGACCTCTCAGCTGGGACTTGCTCCTAGCTGAGTTGTATCACCTTCAATTTGGCCTCCTTTAGCATGGTTTTATACTCTTTTTCCCTAGACTTGTCCCCTTTGACAATTTCCTGAAATCAAGCTCAATTGGGGTAAGAATTCACACAAATCGGCATCAAAGCAATGCATAAACACCAGAATTTATATATAAATTGTGCACACATCAGTAGGAAAAAAATTTCCTTTTGGGGTACCATTAATGAGAACAGAATAAGAAACAGTGGAAAACACTCAAAGATGATATGATAGAAGTCCTGGTTAAACCCTTGAGCTTTGAGGATTTCAAGGAGGAAAGGCCACTTTAGACGATCGTAGGCTTTAGCCATGTCTAGTTTAATAGCCACAAAACTATTACCCCGTTTATGGTGCTTTAGAAAATGAAACATTTCATGGGCAAAGTATTGTCTATCATCTATCTTCCTAGAATAAAAGCAGATTGATGGGGTGAAATACACTTGTCCAGGACACTACGAAGTCTATTGGCTATAATCTTGGAGATAATCTTATATAAGACATTATAGAGACTAATAGGACGGCAATATGTGATTGTAGTACAATTTTCCTTTTCTGGAATGAGATAAATAAAAGTATGATTGAGACATTTCAGTAATTTCTTATTTTGGAAAAACTCAGCAAATTTAGTAATTTCAGCACCCATCAGATCCTATAACTCTTTATAAACTAAAGAAGGAATACCATCAGGTCTTGGGGATTTGAGACTACCTATACTGAAGAAGGCTGATTTGATTTCTTCATCAAAAGGGATAGCAATTAGCCATTGATTATCTTCTTCAGTAATGATAGGAGAAAAAAGATTATTAATAAAGGACAAATAAGAAGGTGGGTTTTGGGAAAAAATATCTGAGAAATAATAAATGAAGATTCATCCAATGTCTTTATGGCCAATCATCCAAGTTCCTTGATTATCTTTGACTCCTAGTATTTCATTTCTTCTCTGGCAGCATATTGTACTTTTATGAAAATAATTAGTATTTTTGTCTCCTAAATTCAGCCAGAGTTGTCTTGATCTCTGTCTCCAAAAACTTTCGATTTATAATTGAATTTCATCATTTTTTTTTATATAAAGACATGATATTTGCATGATCCCAATGAGTGGTATGTTCCACCTGGACAATTTGATTTTCAATATCATTTAACTTATGATAGGGATCAGTAAACTTAGATTTCCTCCAATTAATTAGATTGTGCTTAATTTTGTCCATCTTTGAGGAAATTCTAAAGACAACATATCCATTTATTTGAGAATTCCAACCGTTTAGGATTTCTGGTCTACAATAACCATATTTCAAAGAATTTAAAAAGTTTTAGGTGTTGGTTTTTAATAGGAGACATATCAAGAATTAAGGGATGATGATTAGATCCCCATCTTGCAGAAAGAGTGAGAGTGGCATGAGGAAAAATAGATATCCATTCTGGAGAAGCTAAGGCTCTATCCAAAGTTCTACTGATAAGGCCAATGGAACGCTTGTTGGACCTACTAAGTTTACGACCTTGAATGTACAGTTCTATGAGATTACGATCAAAGATTAGATTACGGTATTGAGCAAAAGAAAGGCGATATGGGTTGTTAGAAGTGGAAGGGTCTTGAATAGTAATTTTATTTGCCTCATTAAAGTCTCCAATTAACAAAAAAGGCAGGTTAGTATATTGAAGTCTTTGATTTAATTGAATCCAAAAATTATTACGGTGGGTTTTAATTGAGGGTCCGTAGATAAAGCCTAATAGCAAGTCATCAAGAAACGGGGGAGAAGAAATTTTGAGAAAGACATACCTTGGATGGCTCAAAAAGATAGAGGCATTAATACCATTTTTCCAAAACATAACTAATCCTCCAGCTCGTCCTTCAGGCGGTAGAAAAAAGAAATTAGGATAATGAAAATGATTGGCCAGAGATACCATTTTGTCAAAAGGAATTTTGGTTTCACACAGAAAAACAAAGTTCAGGTTATGGTTTTTTACCAAAACTCCTAGTCCTTGAACTGCCTTAGGGCATTCTACGCCCGACAGTTCTAGTTCATAATCAACACTGGCGACTCTATAGCTATTGGGGGCCAGCCACCACCATCCTTTTTAATAAATAGAAAGGAAAAGGAAATAGGAAACTAACCAGATTAGTTGAATCTGCATAGATATGCTCTCGCGTCAGTAAAGTCTGGTTCTGATTGGTCAATGTTGAGTCATCATTCAAGTTAGACGAAACAATGGATAAAATTCTTTCCATTTGGTCACTACGAGAAGAAGATTTGGGACAGTCATAGATAAGAAGGTCGGTGGAATCCTTAATCTCCAAATGATGAAGGAGATCAATGCGGGGTCGCTTGCCTCTAGAAGAGGGCAAATCGAAAGGACCAGAAGAAAAAAAATTGGAAAACATAAACTAAGTTTGTTGTGCAAGATGGAAGGTTTCTAGGGTGACTTTCACAATAGGAGGGTTACTTGTTGAAGGATTTGAAGTAGAACCTGAAGATGTGACTCTAGCTATAGTAGTATCAGTCAGAAAAGCGGATTGTTTTGATTGTAGAGGAGTAGAAGACGGTGAAGAGGTAGAAGAAGGAATAGTTGTTGGAGCAAGGAGATTAACAAACTCATGAAATAAAGGACATTTCCAGTTGCGCCTCATTGGAATTTCTACTCTTAACCAAGGTTAGGATGGTGCATGAATCTTTGATTAAAAATTTGCTCAAAGGATTGACCAAATACATGAGGAATAGGTTGAGAACATCGACGAAATAAATGTCCAACACATCCACATACATAACAAGTTGAAGGAAGATCTTCATAATGATATGCAACCCAATTCGAGACGCTGAAAAAACAACCTAGTTTAAGAGGTTTATCAATGGTGATTGTAACCTTTACATGAATATAATTCTGGATAATTGAAATGTGGCGAGTAGATCCTATGCTTTCAAAAATAGGTTGACCTATTTCTATTGAAAGAATCTCATAGGGAAGATCATGAAGTTGAACCCAAACATCAATCTGGTTAAGTTGCCATTCATATTGAGGTCGACCCGGTATCCAGGGTTTTAAAACAACCCACTGCCCATTTAACATCCAAGGGCCATTGTCACGAATTCTAACATAATCTTCTTCATAACAAAAATGAAGACAAAAATGATCATGTTGGAAAGGTTACATTAATAGACGGTCATGGTTTAAATTATAGAGAGAATAAAGACCTTGTTCTAGTTCATCAAATTGATCTATGAGACACAGAAATAAACGACAGATGAAAGAAAAGGCCTAGTCATTTTGGAGATTTTCAGGTATATGAGGACAGATATCTATGAGTTCAATACCTGGAATATTGTTAGTATGGAGCATAGACTGAAAAGCTACATTCAGGGCTTCTAGATCATCCATGGAGAACACAGGAAGAGAGAACAAAGGAAGGTAACAAAGAAGGAAGAAACAAGAGGAAGAGCAGTAAGGAAGAAAGCATGGTTTTCAAAACCGGACAAGACCAGAAAACCGGGAACCGGTCAGGTGACTAGTTCCGTTTTCACCAAAATCGAATTTGGCCAAAACACGTTGATTTGGTCAACAAATTGCTAACCCAGGCGGTTGAGCCGTTCGAATCGTTCAACAGTTTTGATCGTTTTTAATCTTTTTAATTTTTAAAATTTTATTTTATTTTTTGGTCAGAACAAGACTCCTGACCGGTTCGTTATCTAGGTCGGTTTTAAAGACCTTGGCAAAAAGTTAAGAGTTTTTTAAAAAAGACACCTAATTAAGGAGGAAGGATTTTAGATACCAAGTGGTCGCAGAAAGGAAGAATAGAAAATTGGACCCTCAGAAAGCAATTATAAGATTTGAGAAGACAAAATGAAAAGACTAGTAAAGAGCGACTACCGAGAGGAAAAAGAAGTAAAATCGAACTACAAAAGGAAAAGGAAGCCTATCGAGTTAGACTAGAAGGAGATTTTCTTGTTAAAGCAGAACGAGAAATCAAAACTAAAAATAAAGCCTTAAGAAGAAAATTATGACTAGAAGAAAACAATTACTATTCTAACTAGAAAAGGCGAGGACGATTAAACCATTAAAGTAGCTAATCACAGATATTCATAATAGCTATTAAAATATTAACTAATAAATTTAAAAGAGAACTTAATAGATACTCCCTGAGTTCCAATGATATATTAATGGTGATATTTTGAACTATATAACTTGTATTTTGTATCTGTAATATTTGGAAAGAGTACAAATACAAATACAGACAAACTAATTTTGGTAATTTAGGTAAATCAATTTTTATAATTTTGGTAATTTAGGTGAATCTAATAATTAACGAATACAACATATGCCAACAATAACTAGGTTGTTCCATCAAAGATGTGGATTCGAGTCCCGCTACCAGTTACCACCGACTTTGGGGGAGATTTATCAGAGTGTTGCTGAAGTGATGTGCTTTTCCAAAGAAAAAAAAAAATTATGGTCCTACGAAGGATACAGGGCATAAGATTCAATACCAAAAAACAAATGAATACACCATACGAAATTTGTTGCTCTCATTACAACTTATTTGTAATTCAATCATCTAGACAAATCTTGGTTCTCATACTCTTTTATAAGCAATAATTGGGTATAAAGAGTTTCATTTGATTAAAACTAATTAAATTATTATTTTTTTGAAAATTTTATAAAGACACCTACCACATCATTTTTTCATCTAAAAGCATTAATCAAACTATTTATATGAAGTATATCAATGAAGTAATGGTATGATATGAAATACCCATTTGGAATGTCATATGGTTCCTTTTACTTCAATTTTTCTTGACAATGCACGATACCCCACTAGTTACTATATACAATAAAAATATAATATGTAATATATTATTAATTATATTTGTCCAGATCAAGCTTCAAGTTTGAGCTTGGGCTCAGGTTTAAGATTTAGGCATGATGGTCAAATCGGGCCTGGTCATTTTTTGTTAAGGAAGAGATAAAGCTCAGCCCGACTTGGACCATGAACAGGTCTTAGGTGTCTAGCAGCAAGAGCGTCATGCGCTTTGGCCACATATGTTTTGCTTTTAACACTACTGCACTAGCACTACCACCCAAGGTTCGAAATTTCTATATGCATTGGACCGTACATATCAGTTGATACGTATTGTATTGGGAGCCCCTTGATACGCCACTACAAAGGGTGTTTCAGGGTTTAACTCGGTTCAAGGGGTAGAAGGGCCTTAGGCCGACCCCTCTGAACCAGGTTCACAAAGAAAAAAAGAGGAGCAAGGGCCAATACAGCCTAATACGCCCCCACTGGCGTATCAGGTTGTATTGATATTTTGAACCTTACTACCACCACATTCTCAATGTCCAGCAAGATTTTTTATAAGCTATAACATGGATATTGTTCATTTAGAATTCTCTTCTCAATCCTCATCTAATTGTTATCATCGACAAAATCTGAACCATCTCTTTCATTTATTTATTTAGTTTTTAATTAGTGGGGACTTGTGTGACGCACAGAATTTGTTAAGCGAAAGCTAAACAATAGAAACATATAAGAGTATACAATTGTCTTATTTTTTTATTTTTTAAATAACTAATAATTATTTATATTTTGGATTTGACTATGATATGGGAAAGATATGATACTTGAAAATTTTTTATCAATCAATTGGTATTGATTCCCAGAAGGGAGAAAAATATGATACTTGAAAATTTTTTTTAAGTATGATACGGGTTGATGTTCAGGTTAGGGTTAGGGTTGAAATTAATGAACCCGACTTTACTTCGGGTTAGGTTAGGTTTGGCCCTTTAGCCAACCTGATCCAACCTGAACCCGACTCTATAGTACATGTCATATATAAATATATGTTATATGTAATATGTAACATACATTGATTTGTTTAGATGCATGATATTTGTATAGCCCCCACCACAAAGTATTATGTATTTCTTTTAAGATGATAACTTCACTTAATCCTAATCAGAAAGACTAAAACCTTAATATCATTATTTTATTTGTTTTTTTTTAATTTTATTCTTTATCTCCTCTATGTTGTTTGCCACCCAAGAAGATCTATCGTAAGCCATAACTCATAATAAACTATAGCCATTTCTAACACTTGTTTTTCTGAATTTTGTACCAAAATAACAAAAAAAAAAACGTTAACAAACAAATACTAATGAAACATAGGATTAATATATGTAGTGAAAGTTTAGTTAATATCTGAAATCGAAAAATTCTATGATGTTTTAAGGGATGGGAAAAAGGTTGGGTTGAGTTAGGGTTGAAGGAATTTAGTTAGGGTTAGGGTTAGGGTTGGGGTTTAGAACTTAGGGTTGGCCTCAACCTGACCTAACCTGGCTAGACTTGCAGCCCTACCAAAGAAGGTCACCAGAAAGATTGTATTGTGTGATCGAGGGATTAATGCTAGAGTTCAAAAGGGTTCCGTAGTGAAACAAGTTGGTGGCGCAGACATGATTCTAGCGAAGTTAGATACAAGCTTTACACTATTCAAGGGCAGTTTAGTCATGAAACATGCATTTATGTTGACGTAGACAGCTTGGGCCATTGAACTTTAACGGTGTTTTAACGGATGGTGAGTTTTAGAAAATAAAATTTCCCTGACATAGTGAGTTTTGGACGTTTTGAAAAGTTATGGTGAGTTTAAGAGAATTCATAAAATGTGATGGTGGATTTTGGACAATTACCCTATTTTATATACTACTTTTAATATTTTTTTTATAATACAAAAATAACAATAATTAATTTTAGCTAGTGTTATTCATAAACTGATGAAACTAACCAACCCAACCAACTTGACCCGAGCTGGTCAGTTCAAGTGACCAACTCCCCATCCTAATCAGGTCAATTTGGTTGGCCAAACAACCTATAGTCAAACCAAACCAACATGTGAACACTCCTAATTTAGCTAAACTAATAGTTTAATCTCTAATAAATAACAATAGTTTAATATCCAACAATTATTGAACATATACTAATAAAGAAAACACAATAAATAACTAACGAAAATACAATAATTATAACAATTATAACAATTACAAAAATAGAATAAATACTAAAAATTATATTAAATTAGTCAATAAATAGTGTAATCTCAAATAATAGTTTAGTCTCTAATAAAAATTAATCAATAAATTATAACAAAACAACAATAAGTACAATAAATTAAATTTAAAAAGTTAAATAACAATAGTTTAATCTCAAATAATTATTGAAAATTTTCTGTCAAATAACAAAAAATAGATTTATACATAACTATTAAAAATATATTTATCACAAAAAAACAATAAATAATTAATGAAAATACAATAAATATTAATTTTAGTATATATAAATATATAATAAATATATATATTAAGATTCTAAACTTATTATTAATAAATATTAATTTTATAAAAGTTATTTTCTAGAATTATTAATTGATATAAGTGAAATTAGTTACTTACAATATTATTTAGTTATTTAAATAATATCATTTTTTTAAATTTTAAAACATTAATTATTTATTGAACTTAATAATCTATAAAATTATAATTTATAATATTATTACATAATTTCGTTATTAATTTTGTAAAATATTAAGTTATTATTAATTTGAATATTATGTTATAGTTATTTTTCTATTTTAAGAGATTTTTTAAATTTATTAAATAATTTCATTATTTTAACTATTTAAAGTCTAGTTATGTTACATATTTCGTTAGTTAAAATATTTAGTTATTTAAATATTTAAATAAATGTAAAGTATTTAAAATTTTTTGTTATTTGAATTTTATTTATTTTAATGTTATTACATAACATTAAACATTTTATTATATAATTACTTAGCTATTTAATATTTTTTATTTAAGATATTTAGTTATTGAAATATGCAAATAATATTTTGTTTTTAAAATGTTAATTTTATATTATTTAAATAACATTTAAATTGAATAATCTAGAAAACCATAATTTATATTGTTAGTACATAATTTCATGATGATTTTTGTAAAAATATGAAAATTATTAATAATTTGAATATTATTAAATCTATTATAATTATTTTTTGTATTTTTAATAAATATTTTAAAAGATATTATATAATTCTGTTAGAATATTTAAATAATTTTTTAATTCAAAATTTAGATAGATATAAATAAAACGTGGGGGAGATAAATAGGAATTAGAGATAATTTAAGAGAGAAACTCTTTACTAAATTAGAGATAATTTAGGGGATAAATAGGAATTAGAGATAATTCAAGAGATAAATAGGAATTAGAGATAATTTAGGAGAAAGTGGGGGATAGTGGGGGAAGTAGTTTATGAGAGATTTTAGGAGATTATATTATTTAGGTTATTGGGAGCGTACAAGAGAGGGAGAGAGAGAGAGTTTAGGTGATTTTTTATGGGGAAGGAGGGCATCTCTTTGGTTGTTTAAAAAATGACATGAAATAAAAGAAATAAAAAATTAAAATAAAGGAAAATAATTCTAGACTATTGTGTTTTAGTATATATATAGAGATAGATAGGTAGATATAGATGCACAAACTCTTCTGCAATGGATGAGAGTATACAACAACTTTGGCAAGAGAAGACTGGATTAACATATGTACTAATCAAACCATTCACGAGTCATTTGAGCTCAGTTCATGAGAAGCTTGATTTGACTCAGTTTAAAATGAGCTTTGAGTAGAATTTGAATTCAATACAGAGGCTTGATAAGCCAATCTTAAATGGTACGAGGCGTGATTCATGAAACTCATGAGTTTAATCAATTAAATCAAATATAATATTTTAATTTTTTACATGTATAATAAGAAATAATTTTTTTATATGAAACTTGATTCACTATCAAGTTCAAGCCAAGCCAAACTCAAACATACGAGTTTTTGAGTCGAACCAAATTTGAACTAGTATTTCTCAGCTTAGTTTGTATCCACCCGAGAGAATGAGATAAAAAAAGCATACTTATAAACCTTACTATGATTGGAGCAACTTCACAAAAATATTACCAGAGAACAAAACAATGGATTTCATTGTGCCTTATTTATAATCTGCTATGTCTCTCACAACTCAAGACAAGTAAAACTGAAGGGTGGCTCAGTTGATATGATAGTTGGATTGTTCCAGTGGTGATTTAGAATCGAGTCTCGCTATCACTGACCTTGAAGGAAAATTAATAGTGTATTGTTGTACTATTCTGAAAAAAAAAATATGCACAACCCCTATGCCCATCCAGACTCCTCAAAGCAAAAAAAACTCATATTACAAACTCTAAAAGCATGAGCATCCAGCCTCACATTGAAAACATACAAGCATGTTGTATGTCGAGCTTGATGGCATTGGCTTTCATTATTGGCCAATAGTAACCTTGTCTGAGGGCTTTCTGTGTTAGGGCCTTGCCCCCCAAGTGTTTGCCACATAGTCCCTCATGGATTTCATAAAGGATGCATTTTGTTTCAATAGGTCGGAGGCAACGCAGGTACAGGAGGGTGAAGGATTTCCTGTACAGTTGCTTGCCAATTATCACATAGTGAGTCGACTCCCGTCTGATCTTCCGAGTTGCGTTCCTCTCTGATGGTCTTGCCCCATGCTATAGGTACTCGAAAATTGGGTCTATCTAGCTGTTAGCACCCACTTTTTTGTTCGGTTCCCTCTCTAACCCACTTTTTGCACCCCCCCCCCCCCCCCTAGATGTCTGATCAGACCTCACCAACTTCCTCAAAACATGCCAAAACCCTAAGAAACCAAATTTTAACTCAAATACCCTCAAATCCACCGTTAAATCCATAAGATTCCCTTTTGAAGGTCCCAATTATGACACATCACCATACCCTTTACCTGATCAGACCCCATCACATGAAATCAAACCTTAAAACAACCAATCACACCAAATTTCAGCCATAAATTCTTTGATCTCGCCATTCATACATCAGAGATTCCATTTTGACACATCTTACACTATGGTACTTCTCGAACAAAAAACCTATGATCCACACATCCTTGACATGACCAAACCCTCTCCACAACCTTGTAATTCAAATCCATGCCACTCCACCAAAGTCAAACTTTAAATTCCCTCATTTACCCATCCATCAACCCAAGAATCCATTTCAAGCCCTCTCATTGACCAAAATACTCTTAACTTAGATCCTCACGATTCCCACACCACCAAAGCCATCACACACTTCCATTAGACTCCAAGGACCACAGGATACCCACCGCCCAAATTTCAGATCCAAAAGTCCCCATTTTTCCCTTCGTACGCAAAGAGTTCAAATCGATCATTCTCATTGTTCGCTACTCTCAAAATCTTAGATATCCATCACAACAACTCCTTTAAGATACCCAAATCTTCCTAAAACCTCCATCAGACCCCTGACCGACCAACCACCAGATTTCATACCCAAAAATGACCATCCAAGGCCCCCAAAATATACTAAAACCACCATCAACTTCCTAATCAACCATTCATCCAATTTTAGACCTCAAAATACCCATTTTGCCCTTCGTACGCAAAGATTCCAAACCGATGATCATCATTGGCCACCACTCTCTAAATCCAAGATCTTCATCGAGACACATCATCCAAGACCCCCAAAACCATTCAAAACCTCCCGATCGATGACCCATCACATTTTAGATCCTAGAATGATTGTTTTACCCACCGTTTAAAAAGATTTCGAATAAACCATCATCGTCGACCGAATTCAAGAACTACGTCTAAACCATCATCCAACGCTATCAAACTTAATCAAAATCCCCATTAACCTCCTGATCAATGATCCATCACATTTCATACCCTAAAATGACCATTTTACACTTCGCTTAAAAAGATTCCAAATGGACCATCCTTGTTGCTCGATACTCTCCAATTTCAAAATATCCATTGTCATGCATCATCTTACACCATTAAACACCACCAAAGCCCCTTGATTGACAATACTTCAGACCCTAAAATGACCATTTTACCCCTCACCTATAAAGATTCCAAATCAAGGACTCTCATTGGCTGCTACTCTCCTATTTCAATATATGCATCACGGTACACCCTTCGATACACCTAGACCACGCCATCACCTTCCTAAACATCCCAATCGACCATCCTCCATTTTTAGACCCAAAATGACCATTTTACCCTTTTATCAAGAAAAATCCCGATTCGATGCCCCCATTGATCGACACACTCTAAATCACAATTTCTCACTCTGACACACCCCTCAAGGCCATCAAACCCCATCATTGCCCTTTTCGAACACCTTTAGAACCCCCTGGGAAAATCTTGTTACAAAATTTTCTATTTTACCCCTTCATCTACGAAGATTCCCATTCGGGCGATCTTGTTATTCGAGATAAACCCTAACATCTTGAGTTTTAACCTCAACCCTTGAATCCTAACATCACACCCCTTGGATTTGCCCTTTCATTACAAAGCCCCCCTCTTTTTTTCACTTAAGTCCTTGCACATTTCTGAAAATCACCCAGAACCCCCTATCTACCTTGGATGCAATATTAGTTGTATATCAAAATCCCCCTTGCTTCTCCACCCTAGGATCGGCTTAACCATCATTTAGCACTCCTCAAACCCTAATTTCTAAAACCTTTGCCACCCCTTCTCTCCATTTCCTCTCAAAAGAATTCGGCCATGCTATTTTGATTTTAAATTTTAAATTTCAAATTTTGAAATCCCTTCTTCTACACATTGAAGGAAAGGAAACAATGGAGAGCAAATCAATGGGAGTTGTCCCCTTGCCAATTAAATTCGGTTTAGGAGGAGGAGCCAATGAGGAAAAAAGGAAAAAATGAGGAAACTCTAGGAACCTTTCCACCCTTAGATTAGCATCAAAATATCTCAACCCTCCATCCTTTCTAAACCTTAAAGATATCCTAAGAGAAACCCTAACAAAACCCTAACTAACCTTCTCCTTTTCAGTCCAAGCCTAATCAAACTAAACCTAATTTAGTTCTAATGAGACTAAACCATCCCAACTGAACCCAACCAAACCGGCCCTATCCCATTCGGTTTAACAATAAAAAATAATAAAAAAAGAACAAAAAACCTAGACTAAAAACCAAACTAAAGGACCTTCCTCTTTTTTCTCTCGACCTTGGCCCTCTCATGGAACCCTCACTCTCACTCATCTCTCTCCCTCACAACCAACCTGAAGCTGACCTTCTTTCTCCTCTCCCTCAAGCTCCATCACTGAATTGTCCCTTCTCTCTAACACTCTCACCATTCTCTCATGCACTCTCTTCTCCATTTCCCAACCTCGCAAAACTTAATCTTGTTCCTCCTCTCATCCCATGGAAACTTAACCACCGAAATCCATCTCCACCTTCCCTTCTCCCTCCATCTCCTTTTCCTAACAAAAAAAATGAAACAATATGGGCTAAAGTCATTTTTGGCAAGAAGAAGTAGAGAAGAAGAAAGAAGTGGAGAAGAAGAAGGGAGAAGAAACTGGAGTGTACTCCACCATTGTTGTTCAAGTAAAAAGATGAGCCTAACTTGATCCTAATCTCTTCCATCTCTTTCATTTCCTCCTTCTTAGCTCTCTCACTCCCCCACCCTAAACCAAAAATCCAAAGCCTTTTAACCCTTCATCACCTACTACCTTTTCTATTTCCACAACCGAAATCCACCACCACATTCACCTCCCTTTCCAATAACCAACCCCTTATCAATCCCCTCCCTTCACTCTACTCCACCAAAAAAATTGAACTAGAATCTCTACAACACTCTCCCCTTACATATGAACCGAAATCTTCAACCTCCCCTTGCTCCAACATTTCTTCCCACACCTAAAGAAAAACCAAAACACCACTAAATCCCCTCTCACACTACCACCGCATTCCCCCTGTTCACCACCATGTCACAACCGAAACCTTAGAAATACTACCCCATTCGACCTTGGTTTGAGAAGACAAGAGGAGGGTGAGAACAAAAAAAAAAGCAACAAATAAGAAAAAGGGGAACACGAGCCAACCACTCCACCTATTCAGCTCAAGAAAGACACCATGCTAAGAGGGACCGTAAACCATTTTAGCACTGTTCTCTTCTCAATCAAGATTTTCATTATTACCTGAATTTGATTAAAGGCCACAAGGAGGTGAACTATTCACCTCATTTTGATCTTTTTTTATGTTTTCATTGTTATGTTTATTCTTGTTTATTTTGTTGTTATTCTTCTCATCTTTCCTTAGAACTTGTTGGTGTTTTTGTTTCTAAACTTTGATTTGTTTTGTATGATGAATTATTTTGTGTGAAGATTGATTCCATTGCAGTTAGATGTAGGAAACTTTAGTATGAAGTGTTAGAAAATTTGAGTGAAAATTATGTTTTTTGCTATACTTGTTATACTTGTTCTAGAAATATTTATGCATGTTCTTGTGAAATGTTGTTGTAATTAGTTGAATATTAATGCTATTTAGTGCTGAAAACTTCTTAATTTCTCAAATTTCATATTTTGTTTTGCATGATTTAGAGATAGCATGCTTGCCTATTGCTATATTTGGCTATGTTTAGTTGAACATCAATGTCATGTAATGCCGAAGTCTTTTTTTTCTTTTCTTTCCTTTTTTTAAGATTTAAGCCTTGCATTATTAGGAATGATATTTATGCTTAAATCTTTCATTCTTTGAATTCATGCTAAACTTGTGAATCCAATGGAAGAGGAATCCCATGGGGGGATAAACTCCTTGTGGCTCAATCCTTCTACACCTCAAGTAGGAATGTGGGAAGCTTTGGATAAAGAGGGGGTGATTGTGTAGAAAACCGTCCTTTTACTCCTCTAAGAGCTTCCTACACCCGGAAAGAGGGAGAAGAGGAGATGAAGCCGCATGAGAGGATATCTCCTTTGTGGTAAAATCCTTTTTGAATTGGGAAAGACCTTTAGGCTATCAATTTAACTTAAATTATCATTAGATTGGCATTCACAAGATAAGAAAGGGAGAGGGGTGCCTAACACCTTCCCTCTCCCTCCCTTTGATGCCTATAGTCTTGTATTTATCTTGGATTGGGAGTCTTTTCTTATTTTATGTTTCTCAAACAAGGGAGGCCCATCACTCCCTTGTTCAAATTGTTGATGGGTGGCGGCTCCTTTCATAGCCATTAAGTGATGCCTAATTTCAATTTGGGATGTTCACACCAGCTTAGTTCATCGACCTACACAAGGGCAACTTCTTTAGTTGTTATCTCTATACTAGGTCAGGGTAAGTCTTCAATATGCACCATCCTCTTTGCATTATCTATGGCATCATCTAGCTTTGAAAGCGTGTCAGCTTTTACATTCTCCGACCTTGGTATGTAATGGATGGAAAGTGAACCAAATTGTCGAATGAGCTCACAAACCTTCTCCAGATATTTGATCATCGCCAATTCCCAAGCTTCATAGTGCTCATTTACTTGGTTGATGATGAGCTGCAAATCACTGCACACTTGTAGATCTCTCACGCCGACCTCTTTTGCTAAGGAAAGACTGGCTATCAAAGCTTCATACTTTACCTCGTTATTGGATGCTTGGAATCTGAATCTTAGGGCGTACTCGAGGCTTACTTCATCTGGCCCAAGCAAAATGAGTCCGGCCTCACTACCCCTTTGGTTTGATGATCCATCTACGTGGAGGATCCAAGGTTCTACCCCAAGTTCATTGGTCAATGTCACGCTGGTGGGTGCTTCTTGACTTAGGGGAAGGTCGTCGATCATCGGCGTACTGAACATGCATTTTGAGATGAAATCTGCCTACACTTGACCATTGATTGCTTGCTACGGTTCAAAGCATATGGCATACTTACTTGACTCAATTGTCTATTTTGTCAACCACCCTGATACCTCGGGCTTCTATAGGACTTAGCGGAGTGGTTGGTTGATGAGTATGATGATGTTGTGTGCCTAAAAGTAAGGTCATAGATTTCTGACCAAGATGATGATAACAAAAGCAAGCTTCTTGATGTTGGGATATTAGGTCTCGGCTGCATGTAGGACTCTGCTCACATAATAGACAAGCCTCTGTACTTTGCTAACTGCTCGGGCCAACACTGAGCTGACAAATTCGTCGCTAGCAGACAGGTACAAAATGAGTTCGTCTCCGAGCTTTGGCCTTGTTAATAACGGTGGCAAGCTCAGTTAGAGTTTAAGTTTCTAAGGATGACTAACTACCAGATATGAAGAAAAGACGAGAAGAGGAATAACTTACCGAAAGTTTCTAAGGATGATTGACTCCGCAAGGTGGCACTGACCAAACTGACACAACCGAGCTCTCCGTCACTTAGCTCTCGTTTAAAGATAAAGGAATGGACCTCCCCCCCCCCCCAAGGCCAACTATTTATAGCCGAAGGGCCCAAGTCCTCAACGAATGTGATCGACCTCATCTGATAGTTCAAGTCGACGTGACGTTTCAGTTTCTGAGAACCCAAACCAGATCTAATAAATTGCTAGCATCTGTAGTAGCCTAATGAGGCGTCATGTCTGTGCGTATACGCACACGACCCACCATAGCTCGCTTGACCTCGGCTCCAAGTTAAAGAAAGAAAGTAACCAGAAGCTCTCGTCATCGACCCACTCCCTTCACCCGACTTGAAATCGACCGGCCACCTGGTGCCACGTCACCTCAAAAACCATGGGACTTGCATGAGCGACCTCGGAAAGCATCTACCATCAGGACGGGTCCGTGTATCCTCAAGTGATCTTGGTAGGTCATCCACAACGATTAAATCAAATCTGCCCAAGACATTAGTTCCACCTTAGGCTCCTCAGGATATTAGGCGACCTAGGCACAGATTGACATTTCAGTAGAATGATTCCAACCTGCCACATCGGCATGGGGGACGCATTTCCCATGCAGTTAATGTCTCCAAGATCCTCGGGAACATGTCGAGCAACCGACGAAAGCGGCAAGCGGCTCATCCGGAGAAAGCTCCCATGATCCCTCCCCCTAAGAATCTACACACCAAGATCCGTTACTTCCAAGAATCTTGGGAGTGCCTTGATCATCCCCCAACTCTATAAAAGAGGGTTTCCTTCACCTTCACAGGGTACTCTCTCTGATAAGGTATTCTAGCTCTCTTTGCTCTCCCTACTCAGAACTATCATTTAGCCAATCTAGCTCGGCACTAACTTGACCGTCAAAGCCTCATCGCCTGGGCTCACAACCTAGGCTCTCTAACATCCTCTCTTTTGCAAAGTTCGAGCCGCTCACCGCTCTCACTCGACGCTCTCTGAGCAGATCGAGCACCATCATTAATAATACTGGATTAAAACCACTGTTAGTCTCTCTTCATTGTAATAATATTATGATGACTTTGTTAATAATTATTGCTCATTGTCATTTATAATCACTATTTCAAGATTGTTCATGATTGTGTGTGTGTGTGTGCACGCATGAGAGAGAGAGAGATAGAGAGAGAAAGAGATTTTAGGAAAACAAGGGTTATAAGATGGCAAGATGAGAGTGTAAGGAATGGTATTTTGAGGAGAAAGAGAGAACTAAGGAGAAGCCTCAATTAGATAAGAGGAGAAAGGACAGTCCATCTAACATGGTTGTCTTTGTTTTAATATATATACTAGCAGGGCCCCATATGTTGCATAGGAAAATATGAAAGATTGAAAAAAAAATATTTATTATTAATTAATTGGTAAATTAATAACCAAAGTTTTCTATTAATTAACTGAAAATATCCAAAGTCATTGTTAATATTTAAAAAATTAATAATTGCATATTTTTATTTAATGTTGATTTATTGAAAATAATTAATATTAACTTAATATGAATAAATATTTTTAATAAATTTAATTTTATTAATCATTTGTAATAAATTTAATAACTTTTATTTTTTTATTATTTTTAAATGAAATTTTGATCGACTTTAAATAAATAAAATAATTACAAAAGATAACATTTTTATTAATTTCACTAATAATTAACAATTATATAGGAATGGCAATGGGGTGGGTACAGGGCTAGGCACCCCCTCCCTATCTCTGCCCTGTAGTCAAGACACCTTGCCCCATCCCTGGTGTCGGGGTGGATTCAAGGCAAGGCACCCACTCCTCGTCAGGGACGAGGAATCCTCGAATGTTCCCTGCCCTGAGGCAACCACCTAAAAATAATCTACTTTGTGAATATTTTACAAATAGGATTATAGGAATTTTGTGGTATTTTAGGAGTTGAATTATGACAATTTGGGGTTCTTTATAAATGGAATTATGGGATCCTACGATTATAAGAATTTGAGGAAAACTTAGAGATATTTTAAAAATCAACATTGAATCTAGGGATATTTTACTAACTTGCCACTAGATTTGGGGCGGGTTTGGGGAATTATATGCAAACCTTGTCCTCACCCTATCCCCATTTAAGATTGGGGAAAACTCACCCTATTTGGGGTTGGATGGGGCAGGAATTTTGTGGAAAATTGCCATACTTACAATTATAATTAATGAAAAATATAAAGCTAATAGATTAATGATTGAGATACTTAATCACTTAATAACCGGGTAAAGATTAATATATTGTCTAAATTAACATAACTAATTAGTTTTGTGTTAATTATTATTAAATATTATACACTAAAATAATATAAAAATTTAATTAACCAGGTCTAAGTACATTTAATATAATTTGGTAATAATAAATAAAATTAAACTAATATTTTGGATTAAATTAACATATTATTTGTATTAACCTAATTAATTAATGAAAGTTAATTAAATTTGCTTTTTGAAGCCCATGCAATTTAATTAAATAAACAAATAAATAATATGAAGTAAAATAACATATTTACTAATTAGTAAAAACAAAAATAATATATTTTATTAATATATAATAATTACGGGGCCGTTTGGCAAGTCCTTTTTGAAAGATCTTCTAGAAAGTTTGGCAGTCAAAAGACGTGAGCTTTTGCATTAAGATCTTGATAGCCTGAAGGCCGTTTGGTTAAGGCATGCCATTTCGCACGAAGACGAGTTGAAAAAAAAAAAAAAAAAAACCAAAAAAGCTCCATTTGAAGCTTCCTGAGAATCACCCAAAACAGGCTTTGTGCATCTTTTTGGTGCAATGTCATTTGACGATTAGAAGTTATCCCATCCAAACGAGAAAAGATGAAAATGCAAACTGCCGGACTTCTAAAAAGCCGACAGTGGGTGCAAAAAGACCCGCTAAACAAGGCCTACATTGACATAAGAATAATCAGTTATCATAGCTTAACGTTAATGACTGTCACCATTTAACTTGATCTATGTTTATCTAATTACAACTAATCATCTAATCAATTAATCAATGTGTTTTAACAATTTAATAGGATTAAAAAGATCAAGCATCAATGTGATTTAATGACTGTCACCACTTAACCAGATGTAGTATCATATTAATGAAACTAATTCCTGTAGGTGAGAACCGTGAGATGACCCGACCAGTTAACCCAGATGCGGCATCATCCTCACCCGATTGTAAAGAAATGTCGTCAATGACAATAGTAGATGGGATCTATGGAATTGACTTCTAACAATGGGATCTAATGTTTAAATTGATTAAAAGAGATTTAACACTGAAAATTTAGAAAAAAATAAATAAGAAAATTCCAAAAACATACCATGCAGCAGTATTCACAGAGAGGCCTTCAGAGTGCATCTAGAAAACTGATTGGAGGTCTTCACAGAGACCTCTTTCCAACATCAATGAACTGATATAGTCGGCGATCGGACTGTGACAAATAACAGAGCATATTCTATGGAAATAGTTAAAGAAAACAAAAACATACTTAAAAATTTTTAGTCTCCATCATACTCAAATCGGTTTGTAAGCTTCTAAAATTCGAATGAGAAACAAATGAGAAAAGCTAAAAAATGAAGAGGGTCAATGTAGAATCCTAAGAACCCAGGGCTGTCCATTGAAAGCATTTCAAGGAAGATAAAGAGATTGAAGGGTGTCAATTGGCGTCAAGAGAGAGAAGAGGGAGCAAAAAGAAGAAAGTTGAAACTCGAAACTCGAAAGTGAGAGGAGTTATTGATGATGCTGTCAATGAAGCCTGAAGTTTCAACAACGATGAAGAATACTGTCCGGCCACAATTACAGAGCGGAGCTCTATCTGATTTCCTTTTATGCGTCCAAACTTTAACATCACCTCTACCATATTTGTATTTGCATTGTAGGGTAAAACCTTTTAGGATTATACTACGAGCAGAGACAGAATGGACGTTGTCATTCCATTATTACCACTATGCATGAATTATGATTCAATTCAACCTATCACTCAGCTTCACCAACTACCATCTTATTTGATCTTTTATTGCATCACCATTAACTATGAAACATATTGATTGTCGTTTGAAGAAGTCAGTTCTGTTTTTGTTGACATCCTACTGTCATTTGGCTAAGTTTGAGAAGAATACAAATACAAAACAATGCAATGGATTTGGATGATGTCCTTTCTCTTTGCTCCATTGCTCCTACTTCTCAAGGAATAGGCAATATATAACTAAGCTCCAATTTCATTCTCACATCCCAATCTAAACTAAACTCACTAATTACAGACACCCTTGATTTTATTATCAGGGAAAGTAGAAACAGAAACAATTATTAAGATAATAATAATCTATATCTATACTACTATAAAAAGTACGAATAGGGTCTAAGATTTCTGGAATTTTTTGAATTAAAATACCTTTTTTTTTTCTTGAAATAGATAGGGCAGAAAATATAATTTGAATATTATTATTCATTGCATTCAATTCTCTTTGTTAAATTATTAGGTATTAACTCTCATTCACCCTCATTTAACCATACATTTAAGACATTTTGTTAGTTATTACCTACTGCAATACTGACAGATAAAGAAACCTGAAAAGGCTGAGAGACTATATTTGGTTTGAAGGAAAAGATAAGGACTAAGGAAAAAATAGGGAAATTCCCTATCTTTCCCTTCAAACCAACCACAACCTAAAAGAAAAGAGCAACCTTCTATATAAATTTGATGCTCATGATGGTATCATAGTCACACGGTTCATCACTCTAATCCGCCACAGCCGGGAATTTCCACAAATTGTTATCGAACAATAGATTAATCAACTTCTTGTTAAAAGGGTGCAATTAATTTATAATAGGGATTAATCTCAACATACTGCTATGGCTGGGTCTAGACTCCAGAGTCCAGAGAGGTCTACCTCTGCCCACAGGGCCACAGGCCAGGTTTGGACTTCTTTAGAGAACTCCCACAGTCCCACCGCATCTAAAAAGGCTGCTTCGCATTTGAGAAGCTAACCCTCGTATTCCCATTATATGTGAAATAAAAGAAATTATTATTTTATTTTTGTGAAAAAAGATCATCATAAGAAATGATAGTAAATTGTTATTTATTCACTTGGCCTCAAAGGGTTATTTTAGCACAAAGTTCAAAGTATGGAAACACAAAGTGTATCGGAAAAATAATTTTAAGAAACATATCAAAACACAATTAGTAACCGTCGAAAAATGATGGAATAACTAAAATGTAAAAGAACAAAAAAAAAATACTAAAATGTAAATGTTAATTTTCAAAAAACCAATATAATTAATCTTAATATTTATTAGTATATAAATTTTAATAATTAATTCTAGCATTTACAAATAAATACTTGTCGCTCATTAAAAAAAGTGAAAAATTACTTAAAATTAAAAATACATAAGATCATAGCAAACAAATATCTGTGGCTCATTGGCGAACTTGTAATTATTAAGATCAAGTGACTAAGGTTCAAATATTACTATAACTAAAATTAGATACATTGTGATATTTTGAACCTAATTTGAACACCCGCATCTAAACAGGTCGGCATTCGATTTCAATTAGATTATTCTTTGCTAGTTTAATTAAATGTGTGTATATGGATTTGAAAGAAAGAATCATGTATATGTATGGTTGGGCTAAGGCTTCGATTAATGTTCAAAAGAATTAACTTCACCTGCCCTAAATACACCCTGGTGCCAACCCCAGTGGGCTATAGATAGAAAAAAAAAAAAAAAAAAAAAAAAAAAAAAAAAAAAAACATATATACATCTAGGCAGAATGCCAGATTGAGACATTTGGCTATGGCCCACTGAATTAAACACAGCAGATTGCTCACACCGGCTTCATTCAATGGAGCAGGAAGCAAGAAACATAGAATGTGAATGGACCCAATGGGTGGCACTGAAATCAGCCATTCAGGGTGCACCAAACGAGAACCAACTGACCCAACAAAGTTCAGTAATCAGTACGTGTTACTTTCCTAACACCCCGCGGACACCAGATTTAGTTGGGATATACTTTGCTAACAATTGGATGAGAAGACGGGCAAAAGTACAATCAGATTGTGTAACTAGATGTTCTCAATTAATTTAGGTCCCATTCTTACCTCCACATATCAGATGGACCACCCATGACATTGTGATAAATTAATAGATGGGTGTCATGTATACAAGCCATTCAACAGGACTGATGAATAAGAGATAAGATCTCCCCCCCCCCCCCCCCCAAAAAAAAAAAAAGACAAGGTAAACAAAACTGTGCCTCACTTTTCATCTTCACCACTATCTGAGTCATTGTCAGCTGAAGAGTCTTCTTTCTCTTGCTCTCCCCCACCCAATTTAGCTTTCTTCTCCTTCTTTCTTTGTTTCTTCTTTTGGCGTTTCAAGCGCTTCTTTGCAGTTCTCTCTTCTGCAACTTTCATTCTTTCTTCCCTTCTCATATTAAACTCAGCTAGTTCCTTCCTTTTCTGGTAGTCTACATCCATCCTAGCAAGCCGATCTTGCTCCTTCCGTCTCATTTGCCGATACTGTTGTAACAAGAATTTCAGATAAATGATATCCAGGAATAGTAATAAAGGAATCATAAGGAATCATAATAGAACTTTGGGTTCAAGAATAGGATTAATACTATTTGGTATAGCAAAATTACAAATGTGTCCATGGCAGATTTGCATACTATTTAAAGAATAACAGTTCACCCATCTAACACTCATACTAAATGAATGCAGAAGCAAATGGAAAAATTCAATACATGGTGCCCTCCTGAATTTATTAAAGCACAAATTTCCAACCAGGGCTCTAGAATCTGGTTTCAGAAGGGAAACTGTGAACCATATTTCAAGATTTCCTTCAAAATCCTGGAGGAAACCCAAGTACCATTAATAGAAAAGCTCACGAGGAATCTTCTGAAAGCAAAAATCTGAACATTCTGAAAGCACAGGCATCCAGAAAACACATTCAGAACATTTACCTGTGAATTTAATATACATGCAGGGAAGATACTTCTGATATTTTTCTATAAGGACAATATTTCTATGTGCAGACGGATGCCATGCTCTCAGAGTTCTGCTTTCATGAGTTCCAAGCCTGAAAAGCTCAATTCTTTTTCCTCTCCTATTTCTATTTAGCCTTTATTTCCTCTCTTCTAACTCTTCTATGCCTATCATTTTTTTCTCTACCTTAGACCAAAATAAAGGCCTTTCTATTTGTTGTAGATGAAATCAAAGAATGTTATGAGACTAGATAAATGCATGGTTTAAAATGCTGGCATATTTACAAATATACATGACATATTTTATATTTCCATTTCCATGAGTACTGATATGAAATATTACTAGAATCAATATATTCCCTAGTGAAAACTACCGATACTGCGTGGAGGAGTTCACAAGATGGTCAGGTTGGAAAAATCCTTCTAAAGCTCAGTTAGTTGGGTTGAAGTCTGTAAGCCTGTCAGATATAGTGGTTTGGGCACCAAAGGTAAAGCAATTCAATCTCTCCCTCCTTCAAGAATGGTTATGGAGGTTCTTTAGTGATCCAGACAGTCTTTGGAAGAAGATCATTGTGGGTAAGTATGGTGTTGAAAGCAATGGGTGGGAATGCAAATATTCTAGATATTACTTCTGGCTGCAGCCTTTGGAGAGGTATTTGCAAAGCCTATCCTCATTTCCTAAGAGGCATAAAACATAAGTTTGATGGAAGGGAGGCTGTAGCTAACAAGAGGAGTTCACAAGTTGGAGACTTATCTCATTCAACTAAAAACAGAGATGGTGATCTACGGCTGACACCAGATAGTGGCTTGAAGGATCTTTCAAATTGTCAGGAGGGGAATAGAGGTATCCAAGGGGATAATGATCTCATTCCAGGCGAGAGACAAAAGCAAGATGACAAATTGGTGCTTCGGCAGGGGAACCAGGAGGTTACAAAGGATATCCTGGGCGGTGGTACAAGTGCTGAGATGGCCAAGTCAAATACTCCTTCGAAGCCTTCCCATTTAATTAGAACTGAAGCTGGGGGGTATGGAGAGCCACCAAAAGGAACAGGGTACCGAAGCTTTTGTTACTAAAACTCCTATTGTATCTACATCTCAGTCTTTCACGGTAACCTCGGAAACTCTGTTGGTTTAGATTTTGATGTTAACCTGTGTTTTAATGGTCCTACAGATCCTTCAGCTCCCATCCTTGGCTATGATTTGCCCATGAATCTGTCGGCAGAAGGAGAGATGAGTAGAGGATTAGGAGGTGAAGTTGGTGAGAGAGAGACAACTGGTGAGAAAGGAGGGGTGGGTGTTTCTGAGGTTAGGGGTGAAAGGATGCAGAAGACTAAGGAGTAGTGACTAATAAGGAGTTGGGTACAGATGGGGAAGAAGAAATCACCAAAAGGAATCAATCCCAGGAAGGATCGAGAGATGAGGTTGGGAGGGTATTAGTTAAGGGGAAGAAAGAAAAGGAGACAGGAGAGAGTAAAAGAGGTCAAGAAGATCCGAGTGCAAGGGACCCGGTGGTGGACTTGGCTGATAAAATGGGGTTGAAAGTGGAAAAAATTAAAGAAGCAAATAAAGAAAAGGGGGGCAAGAGGAGAAGGAAGCTAAATGAAGTTGAAAAACTCATTAGTGATGTGGAAGGGGATAAGGAGTTCAGTGCTAGGGGAGGAAGAAGGAGAGGGGGCTTATAGGCTAGCTGAGGTCTGGGATTTGTCTTTGGTGTGATCATGAAGATTATTAGTTGGAATGTAAGGAGATTAGGAAGTGCAACAAAAAAAGGAATGATCAAAGAGTTATTGAGGAAGGAGAGACCAGATTTTGTTCTAATCCAAGAATCCAAAATTCAGGAAGTAGACAAGAAGTGGATAAGGAGCATGTGGGGAGAGAGGAATATTAATTGGAGCCTTGCTCCCTCTTGGGGTGAATCGAGGGGGCATTATAACTATGTGGAGAGAAGAAGCAGTTCAATGTTTGGAAGAATTAGTGGGCAGATTCTCAGTTTCTATCAAGTTGAAGGGTGTGCAAGATGGATTTGAATGGGTTCTCACAAATGTTTACGGGCCAAACTCAGAGAAAGGAATAAAATGTGGGAAGAGCTAGAGAATATTAGGGGACTTTGGGAAGGACCTTGGTGTCTAGGGGGAGATTTCAATGTAATAAGATTTGTGAGTAAGACAACCGGGGGTAGACAAAGAACTACATCAAGTATGAGAAAGTTCAATTATTTTATTGAAGCTTTTGAGCTGAGAGATATTCCCTTGGGGCAATCTTGTTATACTTGGCCAAACCTTCAAACAACCCCTATTCTATCCAAGCTTGATAGATTTTTAGTTTCACCCAATTGGGAAGAGTGACCAGGATTAGTTGGGAGAAATCTACCTAGAATCACCTCAGACCATTGGCCCATCTGTTTGTTTAGAAAATTAGTGATGGTAGCCCAACTCCATTTAGATTTGAAAATATGTGGCTTACTCACCCGGATTTTAAAGAGAAACTCAAGGTTTGGTGGAATAGCTTGGACCAATCTCCAATGTGAGAAGGCCAAAAGTTCCTAAAGAAACTCCAATTGTTGAAAAAGGAGATCAAGGAGTGGAATAAGGAGAAGTTTGGAAGATTGGAGGAGAAGAAAGCTGATTTGATTTCTCAGATAGAGGCAATTGATAGCAAAGAGGTAGAAGGAACTTTATATGAAGGTAATAAGGAATTAAAATGGTATCTGAAGAAAGAACTAGGGGAGACTTTATTGAGGGAGGAAATATGCTAGAAGCAAAAATCAAGAGAGAGATGGATCAAAGAAGGTGATGGGAACACAAAATTTTTCCATGCCATTGCAAATGGAAGGAAAAGGAAGAGAATGATTACTTCTTTATTGGTGGGGGAAAATGAGATCACAGACCAAGGTGAGATTGCTAAGAGCATTTTAGGTCTATTTATAGAAGACCCCTAGTTGAGAGGTGGAGGATTGAAGGCATAAATTAGGAGACATTGGGGGAGACTCAAGTCCAAGTTTTGGAAAAAAGTTTTGAAGAGGGAGAGATTAAGGAAGCGGTCTTTTCTATGAACAGATCAAAAACACCAGAACTCGATGGTTTCACAATGGCATTCTACCAAGACTGTTGGGACATAATTAAAGGATATCTACTCAGAGTGTTCAATGACTTCTATAGGAGAGGGGTGATAAGTCTGGGTATGAACTCTACATTTTTATCATTGATCCCAAAGAAGAACAATGCCAACCAGCCAGGGGATTTCAGACCAATAGGTCTAGTCACCAGTATTTACAAGGTGATAGCTAAGGTATTGCCGTTGAGGATTAAGAAAGTGATCCCCCCCCCACTTGTTTCTCAATCTCAAGGGGCCTTTGTACAGAATAGACAGATTATTGATCAAATCTTAATTGACAATGAATGTGGGGAGGCTCAAAAGAGATCAAAGAGGAAAGGAGTGGCTATCAAGTTGGATTTGGAAAAAGCCTATGATTTGGTGGATTGGAACTTCTTGATTGATATTATGAGGATGGCTTTGGAAATTTGTGGTGTAAATGGATTAAGGGCTGTTTACAAACTAATCACTACTCAATAATAGTTAATGGGACAATGTATGATTTCGAGAGCAAATTGTTTGCAGCTTTTCAAGGGTTGGTCAGTTGGGAAGGATAATGTTTTGGTCACTCACTTGCAGTTTGCAAATGATATTCTCATTTTTTGTGATGGAGAAAGTAGGGAGGGAGTGGAAAATCTCAGGCTGGTTTTGAAACTTTTTTTTTTTTTTTTATCAATAACTTTGAAAGAATTTCATTAATTAGAAAACTTTAGGATGACAACAAGTTGTGAAAGAAATCAGCTTAGTAAGCTGACCCAGGACAGAATTACAAATGTGCCCAAAACATGTGTTCTTTGAACCCCTTGCTTTGCTAAGTTATCTACCAAACTGTTGGCAGATCTCCTAACCCATCCCACCTGAATTGACATGTTTCTTGACATCCATTTAAATCTTTGGAAATCATTCTTCAACTGCCATGTCACCCCTTCCCCTTTCTGCAACCATTTTGTCACAGCTTTTGAGTCTTCCTCGATGATCAGTCTATTAATACCCAACTCTTTAGCCTTCTCAACCCTATATGCTGCAGCTAGAAACTCTACCCTTGCCACATCACTCTTCTAGGACCGGAGTACAGAGAAATAATGAGTCCATTTTCACCTTTAATGGTCCCCCCAATGCCTGAAGGGCCTGGGTTACCCACACAACTCCCATCAAAGTTCAGCTTCTTCCAATCATCTGTTAGAGGAGACCAAGCCTCAAAAAACTGTTGTCTTGTAGATGATGAGGCAGCAATAAGTCCCCAAACCCTAAAAAAGTCTTCAACCTTAAAAGCTAAAAGCAGCTTCAAGCTTTTTACCCAATGTGCCACCCTCGATGTTATTGTTTCAACTAAAGCTTCCTTGAAAGGATGTCTAACTTGAGGATTAATTGGTCAAAAGAGCTTATTGGTCGGAACCAACATTGAAGAGGATGAAGTGAGGTTTTTGGAAGATTCCCTAGGGTGTGAGAAAGGAGACTGGTCATTGAAATACTTGGGCTTACCTCTAGGAGACAACCCTAGATCTGCTAGTTTTTGGTCTTTGCCTCTCCGGTGGTGGAAAGGATTGAGAAACGCTTGGCAGAGTGGAAAAGGAATTATATCTCATTGGGGGGGGGTAACTCTAATCAAGTCTACCTTAGCAAATTTCCCAGTGTACTACATGTCAGTGTTTAAGATGCCACAAGGGATAGTGAGGAAAATTCATAAAATCCTGAGGGATTTTCTCTAGGAGCCAAGGAAAAAAAAAAGAATCATTTGGTTAGATGGGAAAAGGTGGTGAAATTGAAAGTGGAAGGGGGCTTGGGAATTGGTAATGTTAGGTTGAAGAATCAAGCTCTGCTTAGCAAATGGCTTTGGAGATTTCCAAATGAAAATGAGAAATTATGGCACAAAGTTGTTGCAAGCATTCATGGCATGTCAAGCAACGGATGGGATGTTGGATGTCTCCATAGGGCTACCTTGGCTGCTCCTTGGAAGGTCATCCATGATGTTCTTCCTACCTTCCTAAATCATATCAAGTACAACTTGTCTTTTGGTAGTAAAATCAGATTTTGGGAGGATGTGTGGATTGGGGATACTCCTCTGGGTGAGAGATTTCCTTCTCCTTGTGATCTGTCCAGGTTCAAGGGTAGGCCTATTTCAGATGTCCTAAGTGAACCTTCTCACCTTTCAAGGTTGAATTGGAACTTTGGCTTTAATAGGAACCTTAGAGAGTCTGAACTTCTTGCAATATCCGAAATGTTAGGTTTGCTGAATTCAGTGTTTTTGGGAGGTGGGTCAGATTCTAGGATTTGGGGTCCTAATTCTGATGGGTCGTTTTTGTTAGTGTCGAGTATGTAGGGGTATTTCTGTCTTTGTGCTTATGTTTAGGTGCTGATGTGTAAGTTTATGTTAGATCTAATGTCCCTAACTTAAGTAGGGGCACATGTAACTTTTCCACAATATTTTAGTAATATAAAACAAATCTGGACGAATGGAAGGGTTGACTTTTCTCTCATTCGAACCAGACCTTTTCCTCCTTGTCTTTCTTCTACTCTTCTCCTTTCTCTCTTTCTCTCTTCTCGCTTTTCCTTGACTGTTATCAGTCTAACAAGCAGGTCGAACTCTAATATGGTATCAGAGCTAAACTAAGCAAATTGGATCTACCCAGAATTTTGTTCTCTACGCACCAATCTAGGGTTTTCTCTTGCTTTCTTCGCCATCAGTTGGAGATAAGGGAAAGGGCTGAAAAGGAGTGGTCGCCCTCTTCCCTTGGAGGTTTCTATGCCTCTAGTTATGGTGTTCGTGGTCGGTTGCTGCAGTTTCTAAGAAGCCCTCCCCTAATCGATGAAGAGAAGAGGGTTGATTCGTGTGGTGCAGTGGGTGCCTTGTGTGGTCTGATTTTCGGGTGATCAAGAGGTTCTATGCATTTTCTTGGTGTGAATTAAATGATAAGTTTGTTTCAGACGGTATGCATTTTCTTGGTGTGAATTAAATGATAAGTTTGTTTCAGACGGTATGCATTTTCAGTGTGATTCGAAGGGGAAGTGTTCCTCAAACAGTGTGGTGAAGTTTCAGGTAGTCGTGAGGTAGGGTTTGTGGTGTAAAGAGTGCAGTTTACAGCAATAGTAAGTGCTGAAATCAGTGTGTAGTGTGGTCTAGTGTGCTGAATTCAGCAATACCAGAATTCAGCAATGGGAGACAACAGTGATAGCAAGACTAGTGTGATGGTTCCTACTGACTACCTGAATGTTCAAATGACCTCCATTAAAATGAATGGAGAAAATTATGTACATTGGGCTAAATCTATAGAAGTCTTTCTTAAGGCAAAGAAGAAGGTGAAACACATAAGGGACGAAAAACCCTCCACCGATTCTCATGAGTATGATGATTGGGAGCAAGCAGATGCACAGATTATCACATGGTTATGGAATAGTATGGAACCCAAGATTAGTGTAAATTTCATGTTTCTTGATACTACCAAAGAAGTGTGGGACCATGATAAGAAGCTGTATTCGGCCAAGACAATACAACCAGAGTATATCAGTTGTATCAGGAATACTTTAATCTACAACAGGGTAATTGGAGTCTTGAGGAGTACTATGCTAGTATGAGAAACATTCGTAATGAATTGAATGTTATCACCCCCTCACTTCTGATGTGAAAATTCAGCAACAACAGAGCGAACTTGATGTGACTCGATTTTTGGTAGGGCTGAAATCTGAGTATGAACCAGTGTGGGCTCAGATACTAGGAGGGTCAACTCTCTCTTCCTTAGAAGAGGTGTTTGCTCGACTTAGGAGGATTTCCATTGGATCTACCAAGAACCCTAATGTTTCTAATAGATCAACCTTTGCAGTATCCAGAGGCCGTGGTGCTAGAGGTAGAGCTCGGGGAGCTCAGCCTAGCCGTGGTGGCGATAGTGGACCGGCATATGGCCTAAGTGGTGGTAGTGGACCTACACATAACCGTGGTGGTGGTCGTACTAAAGGTCGAGATTCAGGGGGAGACCGTGGCAGAGGACGTAGTTCGGGTCCGAGGAGGTGTACACATTGTGGTATGGATGGACATACCATTAATTATTGCTATGACTTGCATGGTCCACCCTCAACTTGGGCCAACCATGCCATGACTAGTGACAGTAGCTTCAGACAGGAGAGTCATTCAGCTGATCAAATACCTTCTACATCCACAGATGTTACTGGGAAGGAGATGATGAGTATTCCCCGTGATGAGTATGAGAGGTTTGTTCAGGCCAAATCTCAGCAGAACACGGCCACTCTCACACACTCAGGTATGGCTTGTCTGGCATCCACACCCAATCCCTGGATTATTGATTCTGGAGCCTCCGATCACATGACTGGAACTCCAGGTGTGTTTTCGTCCCTCTCTCATTGCCCAACATCACAATCTGTTACCCTTGCTAATGGTTCCACATCTTCCATTTGTGGTGTTGGTAATGTTAACATGGACCCTGTATCCTTATCCTCAGTTTTGTATGTCTCTAAATTTCCTTTTAATCTTATGTCAGTTAATAAGTTGACCAAGTCTCTTAATTGCTCCATTACCTTTTACCCCTCTTCGTGTGTTTTTTAGGATCCCAAGATGGGGATGAAGATTGGTGGAGGGCATGAAGCTGATGGATTGTATTATCTTGATGGTGGTGGAAATACGTCAACAGCTCTCCAATCGTCTCTTTCTCCTCTCCAGTGGCTCTATTGATTTGGTCATCCTTCACTGAAAGTTTTAAAGTCTTTGGTTCCTTCATTAAGTCATCTGTCTGTTTTGGATTGTGATTCGTGTTAGTTAGGGAAACATCATCGTGTTCCCTTTAGTCCTAGAGTTGATAACCGTATGTCGAGTCCTTTTTCTTTAGTTCATTCAGATGTTTGGGGTACTTATAAAGTAATGTCATACAATGGATATAAATATTTTGTCATTTTGGTTGATGATTATTCAATGATGACATGACTCTATTAATTATCAAAAAAAAATGGATGACATGGCTTTATTTAATGAAAGAAATGAGTGAACTGTTTACCATTTTCCAAAAATTTTATGCTGAAATTCGCAACCAATTTAGTGTTCACATTAAAATTTTCCGTTCCGATAATGGTCATGAATATCTCTCTTCATCATTTCAAGAATACCTAGACCAACATGATATTATCCATCAGACTTCCTGTACCTACATCCCACAACAAAACAGGGTGGCTAACAAAAAGAATCGTCATCTTTTGGAAACAGTTCGATCCCTCATGAATCACATGAATGTTCCTAAATCTTTTTGGAGTAATGCAGTGCTTACTTCTTGCTTCTTGATTAACCGGATGCCCACGTCTATCCTTGATGGTCATTGTCCATTCACCACATTGTTTCCTACTTTGTCTCTGTTTCCTCTTTCTCCTCGGGTTTTTGGGTGTGTTTGCTTCATTCATAATCTAGGGCCAGGAAAGGACAAGTTAGATGCACAATCTACTAACTGCATCTTCCTTGGCTATTCCCGAACACAGAAAGGGTATAAGTGTTATCATCCTAACTCTCGACGTTCCTTTGTGTGTGCTAATATTACCTTCTTTGAGCCTACTCCATTTTTCTTGGGGTCCGGTGATGTTTCTTCCTCTTCATCACCTTCTCCCCTTCCTCTTCCAGTTGTGGATTTTGTTCCTCTTGTTCCAGTTGTGACCAAGTCCTTGCCTCTGGTGCCACCACCTGTTGAACGACCACCCATCCATCACGTGCATATACATCACCTACATGTACCGGCTCCTCCTCCAGCTCCATCATCGTCGACAGATCCGACAGTTATTTCCACACCAACCCCAACCCCAATATTCGATCTTGATCTTCCATTGCCTTGTGGAAAGGTAAACGCAATTGTACCCTTCATCCTATTTCTAATTATGTTTCACTGACTCACATTTCCGCTTCCCATCGCTAGTTTATCTCTTTGTTATCCTCTGTTGTTATCTCTAAGGATGTCCAGGAAGCCCTTGCCTCTCCTGGATGGTGTCGTGCGATGGAAGAAGAACTCTCAACTCTGGCCCATAATCATACATGGGAACTCACCACTCTTCCTCCTGGTAAGCAGGTTGTTGGTTGTAAGTGGGTTTATACGGTTAAGTACTTACTTGATGGTAGTGTAGAGCGGTTGAAAGCTAGACTGGTTGCCAAAGGGTATTCCCAAACATATGGTATTGATTACACGGAGACTTTCTCCCCGGTTGCTAAGATTGGTTCAGTCCATGTTGTGGTTTCTCTTGCTGCGATGTATGATTGGCTCCTCTATCAGCTTGATATCAAGAATGCCTTCTTGCATGGTGATATGCTCGAGGAGGTCTATATGGAGCAACCACCGGGGTTTGTTGCTCAGGGGGAGGATGGTAAGGTGTGCCGACTACTGAAGGCCATTTATAGGCTTAAACAGTCTCCTCGAGCATGGTTTGACAGATTTTGTGAGGTGGTAAAGAAGTTTGGTATGAAACAGTGCCAAGTTGACCATTCAGTCTTCAGCCATGACTCTCACGCAGGGAAGATCCTATTGATGGTGTATATAGATGATATTGTCATCACCGGAAATGATAAAATGGGCATTGACAAGTTGAAGACTTTTCTGCAGGAACATTTTCAAACAAATGACCTTGGTAAATTGAAGTATTTCTTGGGGATATAAGTAGCAAGGTCTAAGCATGGTATTAACTTGTGTCAGAGGAAATATGTTCTTGATTTGCTTGAAGAAACAGGTTTGTTAGGTGCTAAACCAATTGAAACACCTATGGAAACAAGCATTAAGCTGAGCAGTGATATGGGTGAAGTGTTTGAAGACCCTGGTAGATATCGGTGGCTGGTAGGTAAACTGAACTACCTAACCATCACTCGGCCAAACATTTCATTCGCAGTTAGTGTGGTGAGTCAGTTCATGCAGAAACCTCTGGTTCCACATTGGGATGTGGTTCTAAGAATTGTGAGGTATTTAAAGGGGGCTCTTGGTCGTGGTTTGATATACAAAAGTGGTGAAAAACTTGAAATAGAAGGATATACTGATGTTGATTGGGTCGGTTCTATATCTAATAGGAGATCTACCATAGGCTATTGCACTTTTCTTGGGGGTAATCTGGTGATATGGAAAAGCAAGAAGCAGACATTTGTGACAAGAAGCAGTGCAGAGGCAGAATATAGAGCTATGGCACATACTACTTGTGAATTAGTGTGGCTAAGGAACCTTCTACAAGAGATGGGATACACTGTTGATAATCCGATGAAACTCTACTGTGACAATTAGGTTGCAGTTCATATTTCCTCTAATCTGGTGTTTCATGAGAGAACCAAGCACATAGAGGTTGACTGTCACTTTGTTAGAGAGAAGGTGTTGAGTGGAGTGATAGACACTGCATATGTCAATACAGGGAACCGGTGGGCAGATTTGTTTATTAAATGATTGAGTCGGGGTAGAGTGGACTACATATGTAACAAGCTGGAATTATATGATATATACTCTCCAGCTTGAGGGGGAGTGTTAGTATCGAGTATGTAGGGGTATTTCTATCTTTGTGCTTATGTTTAGGTGTTGATGTGTAAGTTTATGTTAGATCTAATGTCCCTAACTTAAGTAGGGGCACATGTGACTTTTCCACAATATTTTAGTAATTTAAAACAAATCTGGCCGAATTTGAGGGTTGACTTTTCTCTCATTCGAACCAGACCTTTTCCTCCTTGTCTTCTCTTCTACTCTTCTCTTTTCTCTCTTTCTCTCTTTCTCTCTTTCTCTCTTTCTCTCTTTCTCTCTTCTCGCTTTTCCTTGACTGTTATCAGTCTAACAGGCAGGCCGAACTCTAATAGTTTTCTTGTAAATCCCTTCTAGAATCGTTGATTGCCACTCCCTCTTCTCATCATTTCCCTGTCAAAGAAATTTGGTGCCCTCCCACTCTCCCTAAAACCAGTGCTTTTTGTTGGGAAGTATTTTATGGTTGTATTAATACCTTTGATGTACTTCAAAGGAAAAGACCATATTGGTGCTTGTCCCCCAACGTGCGTCCTATGTAAGTTGAGTGGTGAGACTGCTTTCCACCTTCTAATATCTTGTCCTAGAATTGATTTACTTCCCTTTTTGGATGCAGGTGATCTTCTCCTGACAGATTGGAAGGTTTATTCAGCCCTAATGGTATTAGTGGCATGAAGAGGAGGGGTAGGATTCTATGGAGGTGTAGTCAGGTGACTTTGGAAGACAACCACTAACAGGGAGACTTCTGTTAACATTCCACCATTCTGTTAACATTCAAATGCCAGGAAAAACTAAATGAAATGACACTATTTCAGGTGACTGGAAAACCTACCTATCTAATACTCTTAATTTTTTCTTCGCATAACTAAGTTCCCTTGTATGTCATTGAGGTTGGGTTTTTACTTTTAGTGTTTCTTAAATTGTCTTCGTTCAGTTCTCCCATGCCCCTATAAAGAGCAACAACTGCTTAGCAGTGGATGGACAAAGGTTTAAACATTTTCTCATACTAACATCCCCTATCCTACTAAAATAACAAGAACAGATGATAAACCATAAAAGATAAAAAGAGAGCATACCAAAAAGGTCGGAATTGAATAACTTTAACCAAACAACTCGCCCATAAAACGAGAATAGAAATTTCAACCAGAGAAAGAAAAGGAAAGGGAATTTTGAGCTGCAGGTTTGGGGGCACCGAAAAGTCATGCACTACCTGATGGAAGTCACCGGAGCCGGAACCAGCGGAGCTACCGGAGGTGTTGCTGACACGAACGGGTACGTGATCGATGATCCTGCGAAGCTTAACCTCCAAGTCTTCTTCTTCATCTTTTGGGACAGGCTTAGTGTACTCGACAATAGCGTTCGACCCCGAGGCCGGTGGGAGTGGAGGAAGAGCAGCTTTTGGTTTCTCAGGCACCGCAACAACCTGCAACTCCCCCTCCATTACTCCTTTTGATCCAACAGATGACATTTTCCGAGAGAACCCTAATTCTTGACTGAACTCAGGTCAGGCTCTCTCCTAGGGTAGATAGGTCATCTCATCACTCAATCACCCCCCCTTTTCATTCGCCGGCGGCTAGATGACATATTCATAAAGAACCCTAATTCTCGAATGGATGTTTCACACCCTACACGACCTCAGCTCTGTCTTCCTCTCTCACTCGGCATCGGTAGCCAGACTAGCCAATTCAGTTAAACTAGAAGTCTATAACTAGCGGAGGAAAGCAGAGGGAACGAAATGCGAACTATGATTGATCCAGCATCAATCCACTGGCCGATTGTAGTCGAGACATGTAGGGGTGTGAAAATCGAAAAATCGAACCGAACCGATAAAGTCGAATAGAAAATACGGTTAATCGAACCGATCGATTCGATTTCGGTTCGGTATTTTTGAAAAACGAAAGGACTAGTTCCGTTTTCAGTTAATCTACAAAGAAAATGAGTGGTTAACCGATCCGACATATATTTTTAATATATATAATATATTTTCTATATATTATTATATTTATTGTATATATAAATATATATATATATATTATATATCATTTATTATTTATAATATAATATTATATATATTTATATAATATATATTATAAATATAAAAAAATGAATAGTTGAACCCGCCAAAAACCGAAATTGACAAATCGGTTAACCGGTGGTACCGGTTCAGTTTACAAAAACTGTCCATGGCTTGGTTAACCAAACCGTGGACACCTATTGAAGGGTGTCAATTAGACTGGATTTGGTCCAATCTGATCCATTCCAATGTGAATCTATTACAAATGGACCAGGTCCAATCCAATCCAATAAAATATTTTGGACCATTTTAGACCGATCCAATTCAATGTTCAGACCATCCATCTGTTCAAATTAATTTTAATTTAGATTAGTTTCAACCCAAACCTCGTCCATTGACACCTATATTCTTATCTTATATCAATAAACCAAATATTGTCTTAATCCAACCAAATCCAATATAAATTTATTATAGATGAACCCAAGTCCAATCCAATCTAATAAATATTTTGGATTGGATTAGTCCAATCCAATATGTCTTGTTGATCCATCCAATCCATCCAAATTGATTTTGGACTGGACGGGTTCAATCCAAAACCGGGTCCATTGACTCCATCGCCGCCTTCACCAAAGCTTGGTGGGGATGGGGGATATCTAATATATACATATACATAAATGAAGGTTTTCAGGCCAAAACCCCCTCCCAATCAGACACGTGGCATCCCGTTTTTATAGGAAATAGAATTTCAATTCAACTGCCCACTTTCCCATTTTTATAGGAAATGGAATTCAAATTCAACTATACACATTTTGTGGAAATAGTAATTCAATTCATTCGTGGGTAAGCACACGTTGCTTACTTTTAGGAAAACAAAAAAGTAAGCACACGTTGCTTTCTTTGTAAATCAATAATTACCTTAATTCAATTAACTTAACTGAATTAATTAATTCATTTACGCAAGTAACAAATTGATAAGAGAAATACAAAATTGTTCAATTATTAATAAGCATTATTAAATAATTCAAAACATTTATTATGTGAACAAAACATTATTAAATAATTAATAAATTGAGAAAAGTACTATAATATGATTAAACAAATATAATTGATTATTCACTATAGAATGGATAGTTAAATAATAAAATGATTAAGTAATTTACTAATTAAGAATTAAATTAAGAAGAAAAAATATTGAATAATTTAATTGATTCAAATTGCAATTAAAATTGACTAATTCAATAAGAAAATAACTGAACAATTAATAAAATGTTTAAAAAGTAAAAAAACAATAAAAGGAAAATTATTAAATAATTAAATATGATTAATTAAAAAATGATTAAATAGCAAAGGTCAAATCCAACAATCCATGCATCCGATGTGTAATACATTCTTTAAATGTTAGCAATATTAATTAACAGTATTTAATATAGCAGATTATATTTTAAAACTTTACCTTGTAAATAATATTTAAATTATTTATTATTGGTATCTATTAACACTATTAAGGACCATGTTTGTAATTTTTATTTCCAATGTTTCAAAAATGTTCTAATAATTAACAGTAATTACCAATAATAGTAATTAACGATAATATTTATTGACAAAATTTATCAAAATTATATTGATTAACATTATTTATTATGGTATTCATATATTTTACTTACGAATTTAATACTATTAAAAATAATTTTAGTAGTATTTATTACAAAATTAATTTTTATTTATTTTCGGTATTATTACAGTATTTTCAGTAGATATTTATTTTCAGTATTAATTTTAATTGTATTTATCTATGGTTATTTTTAAATTAGTTTGAGTGATTTACTTATAAATAATTTCTTTAAATGTTAGAAATATTAACAGTAACGGTATTAAATAAGAATTATTAGTATAGATTAACAATATTTATCAAACTTACATTTATTAAAAGGTAAATTTATTAATGGTCTTTATTAAAAATAATAATTTTGAGAATATAACAGTATTAATAGTCTTTATTTTCAGTATATAACAGTATTTATTTACCATTAGTATTTTCATTATTTTTTGTATTTTCAGTATTTTTAGTATATAATGGTATTTTCAATATTTTAATAAATTTATTAGCAGTATTTATTAGGGTATTAATTTAATAATATGGATTTGATCATACACCAACCCATATCCAGTCCATTTTGAAAATTAAGCCATGTCCGATTAGTTGAATGGACTAGATCGAATATTATAACCCAACCCGTACCCTGAAGCATCAATCGTCATCTTTGCCCAAATTACGTCTGCAGGCATGTGACCATACAATACTGCAGCTAGGAAAGAGTTTATTCGGTTCCCCCATTCAGACACGTGGTCATACAATATTACAGCTAGGAGAGAGTTTATTCAGTTAGTAGGTCATGCACCCATATTTCAGCAAACCAAATCTCCTCATTTGAATGTAGTCAGTTGGAAGGCCATGTATCTAAATTGCTGGAAGAGGAGAGGTTATGGGGTTAATAGGCCAAGTTCCAACGCTGTAATTTCCCCTTCAAACACATGGTGTTCCATTTTTGTAGAAAAGTGATTTCAATTTGCAAAGCTAACTTGGATTATAGAAGTTAGGGCCTATTCATTTATTCTGAAATCTAACATCTGAAAGTGTAATAATTATATTAAGAGGTATATCGGTATTGGTGAACTTTTCTTTCCTCTAAACTTTAAATGCAAAGAATATTCTAAATTTTGAATTTTGAATTCTGAAAATTATCAAATATCCATTTTGACCCCATATATGAGAGTTTTCGTTTATCTTTTTGGGGGTATCATTGGAAAACAAAAAGTTGTATGATTGCACTTTAAGAGATAAGAGGAAACAAACAACCATTTTTCTCTTAAAGTTAAAAGACTCCTCTTAAGATATAAGAGTTAAGAGGAAATGAACATGCCCTTAGTGCAATTTAGTATGTGCACGTTCCTTATTTTCAAGAAAAAAAAAACAAATATTACATATCATGCCACTTTGAAAATATTTCTTCCACCAACGCACCCCCCATCCAAACTACGTACATTCTCAGTCAATTTGTAGGGATGAATCACTTGTAAAATTTTTGAGAGCTTACAAGAAGTTCATTCATTGGAGGATATCTTTGGACACTTGGAACTTCAACCAATTACTTTATTTCCGGTTAGTTTATCATTATTGCAAACATGTTTCAATGATGTGTTTCTGCTATTGCATACTTGTTTTAGTTTTGTGTTTGACAATATTTTATGATGGTGAAGTCTACTTGTCTCAGGAACTATTTTTCCGTGCTTCACACACAATAAATCATTGTTAGCCTGAGAAGACATTTTCGCATGAGAAGAAAATAAGGTGTTCTTTAGTTACTACTAGCGACAAAAGGTAGTTTTTTTTACTTTAGATGAGATCTCCGACCACAGGTGATCACTTATGGGTGGCCGCCAATGGCCAGGAGGGTCATAGGAATGTGAAATGGGCTGGTCTTGTTTATTGTTACTACATACAATCACCTTAGAAAATAGTTTCATCTGAGAAGAAAACGGGGTGTTCAATACTTCAATATTTAGTAGCGGTGACCACCAGCTGTTTTTTATTTTTAATTTAGATGAGTTTGCTGACCACCGACGATCACTTATGGGTGGCCGCCGGTGGCCAAGAGGGTCACATGATCCAGTTATAGATGCTTGTGATTATCTAGCGCGAACCGTCAACTAAGAAGGCAAAGGCTCGAGAAGACAACGGGTTGAACCAACATTGCGTGTAGTTCGGCCCATTGCTCACCGCCTGCTGGCCTTGCTTTCCTCAGATGCAAGATCAATAATGGTTTGGATCTTTAACACTGCTTTTGATTGAGCCCAGTACCACTGAAATAAGTTGTAGGTTCCTTTTTTTTTGGTATGAAATAAGTTGTCAACTATAAATTAAGCGTTAAATGACAAATTCAAATTAGATATTCCAAATAAATAGTAAATTTTAAACAAAATTATAATTAGGTGTAGTAGACCTATACTTATTATAGTGTGTAAAACAAAATTTATCAAAATATTATGAATATTAATTAATTGATAATTATTTAATATTCGTATGAATTAATAACAATTAAATGATAATTATATCAATAATGTTAATTATTAATATTATTATTCTCAGCTAATAATTATTAATATATTATTTACATTTATGATTTTATAATCATTATATTCATATTAAAATTTCTCAGTTAAATGACATTTTTTTCTTTCTTAATTGTTCATACAGCGTTAATTACACTTTTACCTTTATTATAAGTTCATTATTATTTATAAAATTATTACTTCTCTATTGAGGAATATGAATACATATAATTGCAATTATCAAATAATTTTAAATTTGAAAATTTAGTATATTCAAAAACTAATGATCAATATATAAATAATTTTAATTATTAACTTCCCCTTACTTACTAGTTAATTACTGATAATAATGAAACTTATTAATTTGGATTGATAATTAATTAAAGATAATCAAAAAAGATTTTAATAATGATTGATGATGGCAGATTTGGTCCTCCACTGACATCATGACACATGGCATATCAAAACAGCTGGACTACATCCCAGCATCATCTAGGCGACAACTTGCCTTAGCCAAAATGGGGCCCCAGCTGGTGACCTGCCTCTACTGCCGACCTGACGACCTACTTCTGTTGCCGACCTAGCGACCTGCCTCTGCCGCCAACCTGGCGACCTGCCTCTACCGCCGACCTAGCGACCTAGCGATCTGCCTTTGTCGCCAACCTGGTGACCTACCTCTCTAGAAGCTTGATAGTTGTCTCCGAACCCTTTAGGATCACGACGTGTAACCGTAGAAGTTATCTTCATCCCGCCCGAATTGGAGGGAAACGACAAGCCTTATTAATTGGCACGTTATCCTCCTTCCAAAGCGGAACGGACCCCTACGTCGTTGGTCGAGGATTCCGGGAGCGTTTCGCGAGACCCGCGGCAACCCAACTATATAAGGGCATCAGCCCCTGAGACCCAAGTAGATGCGCAATTTAGTTCTCGCAGCTCTCCAGCTCTCTCACATTTGGCTATCTTAAAATCTCCGATTTGCTAACTTAAGCATCGGAGCAACCTCACCAGGTTAGCTACCCCGAGTTCTCTTACACACTATTTTGCAGATCAATCCAGCTTAATGCCCGTTTGGAGTTAAGATCGCCCTCCAGCTAGGAATAGCTAGATCACACACCATCAATTGGCGCCGCCTGTGGAAAATGATAGAAAAGGCTATTTTCTCACCCAATTCTTTGAGTCTCAAGTAATAACATCTTCAAGCAACAACAACAATGCTCGATCGAAAGAACCCCCTAGGGGGTAGAAGCAAAATGATTAGCCTAGATGAATTCTCGCAGTCTTGCCCTAACAAAGTCTCCCTAACTGTGAGACCACCCCCATATGTCGAGCTCTACATGCTCTCTACGAGAGTTGATGACCAATAGAATGTGAGGCCACCCCATAGGTTGAGCCCTCCATGGTTCCCGTGGGAGTTGATAGCCAACAAACTGTGAGGTCGCACCACAGATTGAGCCCACCATGCTTTACGTGGGAGTTGATGGGTAGCAGGTTGTGGAGCCGCCCTCACAGGTCAGTCCTACCGAAGTGATGAGGTGTCTGTAGGCTGAGGTGCTGAGAGCAAAACTAGATTGTCAAAATTCTGATGATCTGGCGACCTAGAGACCTGCCTCCGAACTCGCGACCTACTCCCACCGACCTAGCGACACACATAATCAGCTCGAACGAGCCTTGTAAGCCTTGCTCGCGAGGTCGCCCCTACAGGTCGAGCCCTCCATGGCTCTCGCAAGAGTCAACGGCCAATAGACTGCAGTCGCCCTTATGGGTTGAGCCTTTCAAGGTTCCCGTGCGAGCTGGCAAACTGCAGTTAGTAAAGCTGCCCCTACAGGTTGAGCTTCTTGTGGCTTATCGTAGGAGTAGACAACCAACACCTTAGAGGACTGACACAGTGCAACTGTGACACTGACCCGCTATTTAAATTCCAACATCGACACACATGGCAAGGGGAATCCAAACCGCATTCAGCATCAAGGGCACCTAAGCCGGCCTCAAAATATGTTGGTAATAGGCTAAAAGCACGAATCTACTCCCTTCACTGAGTTGATCTCAACTTGGGAGTGGGGGGGCAATTGATGAGGGCAAATTTGGCCCTCCACTGACATCATGACACATGGCATATCAGAACAGCTGGACTACATCCCAGCATCACCTAGAAGACAACTTGCCTTAGCCAAAATGAGGTCCCAACTGGAGACCTAGCTCTGTCGTCGACCTGGCGACTTACTTCTGCTGTTGACCTGGCAACCTGCCTCTACCGCCGACTTGGCGACCTACTTTTGCCGCCAACTTGGTGACCTGCCTCTACCGCTGACCTTGCGACCTGGCGATCTGCCCCTGTTGTCGACCTGGTGACCTACCTCTCTAGAAGCTTGCCAGTTGTCTCTGAACCCTTCAGGATCACGACGCATAACCGTAGGCCTTATCTTCATCCCGCCCGAATCGGAGGAAAACGACAAGCCTTATTAATTGGCACGTTATCCTCCTTCCAAAGCGAAACGGACCCCTACGTCGTTGGCCAAGGATTCCGGGAGCGTTTCGTGAGAACCACTGCAACCCAACTATATAAGGGCATCAGCCCTTGAGTCCCAGGTAAATGCGCAATTTACTTCTCGCAGCTCTCCAGCTCTCTCACATTTGGCTACCTTAAAATCTCTGATTCGCTAACTTAAGCATCCGAGCGACCTCACCGGGTTAGCTACCCCGGGTTCTCTGATACACTATTTTGCAAATCGATCCAGCTCACCGCCCATTGGGAGTTTAGATCACCCTCCAGCTAGGAGTAGGCAGATCGCACACCATCAATGATAATTATTAAAACTTTCAATTATTCAATATCGTTAAACTAAATTAATTATAAAAACAATTTTTATTTAATTAATTAACCAAAAAATAAAATTACAATAAATTAATTACTTAATAATAAGAAGAAGAATAATATTATCATTATTGTTACTAATTTTATAATTATTAATATATTAATAATACTTATTATTAAAAAATGGGTAATAGAAAATTTTAATTACTTAAAATTATTTGCTGAAATTACCCGTTTTAATTCAGATTGGTAATTAATTATTAATTTTAATTACTGAAAATTATTAATTAGTGATAATAATGATACATATTAATTTGGACTAATAATTAATTAATGATAATTAATAACAATTTTAATTTTGTAATTTTGTAATAATTAATAATAATGAAAAAAGGACTGTTAATATTGTTATATACTCAAAATTATTTTTTAATAAAGATTGTTAATAAATTTATTTTTTTAATAAATATAAGTTTGATAAATATTGTTAATAAATACTAATAATTCTTATTTAATACTGTTACTGTTAATATTTCTAGCATTTAAAGAAGTGGTTTATAAGTAAATCACTCAAACTAATTTAAAATCAATACTGAAAATAAATAAAAATTAATTTTGTAATAAATACTATTAAAATTATTTTTAATAGTATTAAAATTCGCAATTAAATTATATGAATATTGTAATAAATAATGTTAATCAATATAATTTTGATTAATTTTGTCAATAAATATTATTGTTATTTACTGCTATTGGTAATTACTATTATTGGTATAACATTTTTGAAACACTGGAAATAAAAATTACAAACTCGTGTCTTTACTTTTTTGTTTTCCTAAAAGAAAGCAACGTGTGCTTACTTTTTTGTTTTCCTAAAAGTAAGCATGTATGCTTACCAACGAATGAATTGAATTACTATTTCCTGAAAATGTGGATAGAATTTTATTTCCAATAAAAATGGGAAAGTGGGCAGTTGAATTGAAATTCTATTTCTTGTAAAAATGGGATGCCACGTGTCTGATTAGAAGGGGGCTTTGGCTTGAAAACCTCACTAGTGGGCTATTAAAAGGGCAGCCCATTGCATGATCCTGTGAAACTAGCTGTTCTGAGCTAGCCTAACTAGGGGTGAAACTTGGGCTGGATTAACCCACATCCAATATGAAAAAAAAAAATGTTAGATTGGGTTGGGTCAGGTTTAAGTTTGATTAGGGTTAGAATTGAGGCTTTTGTCATTTGTCAATTAGATCCAATCCAAATATATTATATATGCCTTATATGCATGCATACATGCAATTATGTGTATGTTTGGTTCCATGGGAGTTTCTTGAGAAGCACTTTATTAGACAAATATTTATCTGAAAAACACTACTTTAAATGCTTTCTACTTTTCTATTTGGTTGGATATTTTATGGGCATTTTAAGTAACACTCCATGAAGTTGCTTTTCATCTCAAATAAAGTGTCACATCAGCATTCCATTTCAAGAAATGCCTATGCATTGAGAGAAACATGAATTTGTCGTTTTTCCAAATGCCCCAGACACATAAACCAAAGTATTTCAATTTTTTAGTGTTTATTTGATAAATGGTGAAACCAAACAATGGTTTTCCATGCAATAAACACCAAGCCTATATAACAACGTTTTTTTAATAAATGCCCACAAAACCAAATATATACTATATTAGCTTAAGGAAGTTCAGCAACTCGTTGGTAATTGGGGTATGACTTATGAATGACCTTGACTCGACTTAACCCATCTGAGTTGCAACCCAAAGACATTCTATGTTGTCCCCCAAGGAGGACACCGTTAGGACCCTAAGCCTCATGCATTGGGCCTGTGGGTTGTGTCATGATTCAATGTAAGCGTTCGTCTAGTAACTTTAGGGATGGATTTTTTCCATACTCATTCATATTTGAGGATTGAAAAGAATTTGATCTAGTTTTCGAAATATTGGTTAGAGCAATACCAGTTTCATTTCTAGAATTCCTGAAATTGGTTTCTTGTAAACCTTATAAATGCACCCTACAAGCTACAACAAAGATTGGTTTATTTTTACTTTTAAAATTTAGAGTTCAGTCCACCTCACAAACTTTTATTAGTTTTTAAATTTTGTTTACCCACATTTTTTTTGTAATGTGGGCGAGGGTTCAATACCTTTCAGAAGTTCAATCAATTTGGTTCTCTCCTCTTGTTCTAACTTGGCCGATATGTACAGCAGCTATGAGCATCGGGAAATGACTCATTTGGGCTAGATTTGGAATCACCACCCATCAAATTAGGAAATGGAGGTGATGGGACCTCCAGGAATGGCATCAAAATACATTTTAGTTAAATAGTGACTCCCAACAACCCAAGGCACTGACTAAATCAGTTCGGGAAAGACTCGGATGGGAGAGGGAAGAGGTTAGGCACACCTCCCCCGGGTCTGGGTCTAATAAGTGGGGCCCACATGGGGTTTGAAACAAGCACGATCGCAAGTGATTAATTATGAGAATAGCAATGATATAGGTAGTAACGAACTAAAAATAAACCAACAACAAAGAATCTACCCTACTTAATTTATTTATTGTAATTTTTTAATAATTTTTTATTTTCCATTTTATCCACTTATTTAATTATTTTTATTGTTTTTTTATTCTTTTATTTTCTCTTTTTCCTTCTTTATATTTACCCATCTATTATTATCATTATCATTTTTATTCCATTTTTTTATTTTTTTACTTTTTTAATTTTTACTTTTATTTATTTTTTAGTTTCCATTATTTTATTTTCTTTTTATTATTCTTTTATTTTTTATTACTTGTTTATACTACCCTATTTGTTTACTTGTTCTTATAGAATTTACCCTTTTATTTTCTAAAAAATTTCTTATTATTATATTTTTGTTTTTTATTTAATTTATTTTTTATTTCTGCTTACCACTTTGACCACTTACTCCCCTTTGTAAATGTATCCTACCTATTAAGCTATTTGTCCAAACCCCAAGCAAATTCATTATTATATACTTTCAACTTTCTAATTTTGTTATTATTATTTTTTTTTATTTGATTCGTTTCTTCATCTTCGTTTTTTTTTTTTTTACTATAATCTCCTTAAAACTAGGCAAGAATAACAAGCAACCAAAACATTAATACAAGCTTAAGAACTCACATAAGTAAAAAAATAAATAAGTAAACTAAGGATCCACCACCTAAACTAATTAAGCATAAACTAAACAGATTGATATCAGTTTTAACCATAGCAGACAGTGCAAACAATAGGGAAACATAATCTAATAGAAGGGGAATTGCATTAGGATTCACATCAAAATTTTAATTAGAAAGAAATTTTCAAAGCAAAATAAAGAGGGCTCAAGATGAAATGAACTACCACACCATTAACGATAACAACTAAGAAATCAATTATAGAAGAAATTAATGGAAAAAGAAAGCAGAAAGAAAATAAAAAAAATGATTACAATCTCTGAATAATCAAGAGATTCAAAATAGTTTTATATTGATCAAAATACCAGGAAGAAAACGACAGTGAATTGGGTCGATATTAGGGCTTATAGGGGTTGGTTCGATAAACCTGCTTCGTTGGCTCTCCTTCTCCCTTCTAGATCCTAGACTTAACAAAACAATTGAACAAACTAACAAATCTCAAATCTCAGTGACAGGCTTACCTAGGTTGGAATTTTGGCCTTAAAATGAATTGATGAAGTAGGGGAACACAGATCTATTATGGCTATGGCTTCTTCACCTTTAAACAACTATGACCTTCAGTTTAATAGAAGTGAAATGATGGAAATCACCAACGACTGAGACTTAGCCGAAGTTGAGTGAGAATAGAGAGAGCTCTGCCATTACAAATCCTTTGTGTGATTGAGAGTTCAGGTCTGCCGCTTGCAAGGAGTGAGTGGGAGGCAGACGGGCAAGACGTTAAATTTTCCCAAGAAATGGAAAGAAAAAAGATTTCACTGCCGCCGCTGATTCGGTTTGCAGTGGCGGATGAAAAAATAGCAGAGGCAGAGACCAAATTGGAAGAAGAAGAAGAATATGATGATGATAATGAGAAATAGAGTGTGAGAGAGGGATAAGGGAAAGGAGGGATGGGTAAAGAAAGGAATCACCGCCACCACTCTGGTTTGCATTCGAATGAAAGAGGAGGTGAACCGTGCGGAATAGTAGATTAGGGCGAATGCAAACATTGGATTGGATTTATAAAAGGTTTAATGGCATTTCCATAATTTGGGGGTTTCAAGGGGTATTTTGTAATTTTAGGAAACTTGGGTCAAATCAAGTCCAAAGGGTCAAACCGGGGTTCTAAGTTCAATGACGGGGGGTTGGGTTAATGATCAAGGGGTTAAGATCGGTTCTGGCCATAAAGACTGGTTGTGCATGTGCGGGCCAGTGAGATTGGCCAAAATAGAATTTTTTTAGATGAAAGGGTAAATGAGGGTATTTTTTGCTGAAAATTCATAGGGTGGGGTTTTTGGACATTCTGAGTTGATTGGTATGGTATTTTTGGGAGGTCTTGAGTCTGATGATTGTCTAATCTAATGGTTGAGGTGTAGGTTGATCGGGGCCATCGGATTGGCATCGGATAGATTTAGCAGTGGATTTGAGGGTTTTGGGTTGAAAGTTGGGTTTTTTGGGTGGATCAGAAGGGTTTAATTGGGTGTTTGAGGTGAATTGGGGTAAGCATCCCGAATTGAGGGCTACAATGAGTTTCTTTCCTTTGGTGATGTAGGCATCCCGATGTTATTATTTGATGTACGTTTAACAAGATGCTTTTGTTGTGTTATAGGTAAAGTCATGATATGTTTATTGATAGACTCGATTTTTACAATACCATTAACATATGAACGGAAAAAAGTTTATAGGGATAATCATACCGCCAAAGTTGACTTCTTCAGAGTAGGGGCTCCCCTTCTTCATATTCCTCGACTATTGTATTATAGTTTTTCCGTCCTCGTTGGTCATCCGCACACACTTGGACCATTTCTTTCTTTTTGTCACCATTGGAGGCTTATTCGAATGCTCCAATAATCGTAGCGCTTCCACTTTTGCTACTCTGGTCTCCCCATTTTCAGCAAGCTCTATATAGTGGATTGCTTCCAGTAGGTGGGATTCCGATCTTTCAAATGGGACATAGGTAGTCAGGATCCTGATGATTCTGCCTTTGTACTTGCATTGATGGTAAGTGGATGGGACTAACGCCAACCCGTGTATTAGTGGGCGCCCTAGTAGAACATAATAGGTGGTCTTTCTTGAAATCATCTGGAACTCTTGTTCAATCAATAAGGGCCCAATGGCTACTGGCAACATGAGAGAACCCTCCGTGGTGGACGCATTACTGTTGAAGTCTGTGACCTTTGTGGGTAAACCTTTGACAACGTCACTCTATATATTCATCATCTTTAGGGTGTGCATAGAGATTAGGTTCATGGAACTTCCTTGGTTGATCAGTGACCATTGCATTTTGTATCCGCCTATCTTCGTCATTATGTATAAGGAACGATTGTGGTGTGGATCAGTTGCGAGCATGTCCTCCATTGTGAATTCAATGTTAAGTTTGTCCATGTGATGCAGTTCCAATGGCTTCCTAAAGGCTTCTACCAATGTTCTAATAGTGAGTCTCCGGATTGTGCTATTCGCATTTTGCTTGTTAAAGAACTGTTGGACCCTTTGTTCGAATCACTAGATCATCATGTCTGCACCCCCGTGTCCTAACGTCCCGACAACATTGATGCTTCCTCCTTGCGAGTGCGTGGGAAGGGGGTTGGTCTCTACTTGGGTGGGTTTTCTTTTGACATAATCATCTAGCTTGACCTTCTATGCAAAGAGTCGTCGTAAGGAGAAGTAGTCCATGAGGTTGTGGTTGGGAAACTGGTGGTAATTGCACCACTGGTGGCAGGTTGATAACACGATCCTCTACCAGCTTGTTCATGATCATAATTACCTTGCTCTTGCTGTAGGCGAACGCTAGTGGAGGTGGCGGTAATGAGTTATTCAATCAGTCTCCACCATGGTAGTACAGTGCTTGGTTGGGCCCCCTTGCGTTGAGAGGCTTGTGATCAACCACATAAGCCTTCGATTTGGTGTAGAGCGGCCTTTGTGTAGCAGTTGTCATTTCGGGGGTTGTTATCGTCCATGTTGTCCTTTTAGCGTAATTCCAAAGTTGACTGAAGGTCTCTACCTCAACATTCTTGATTCCGATCCTATAGGTCAGGTGCATTCCTTGTGTGCATTTCTCACGAAATTCTTCTCAATTGTGTATTCCTCGAAGACTGAATGGGTCAGCTTCTAAAACAGCATGACATAGGCCAAGAGATCTTCCCTGGTGTGTTGTTCTTTATTGCGGAGGTCCACCATCGTTAGTTTCCGTTCAAGGGTGAACCACTTGGATAGAAACTTCTTTATAAGCTGTCAAATTGATGAACCAAGTATATGTCGGTCCAGTCAAGGACTTGGAGAATTCCTAGACTTTTAGATCTCTGTCCAAGATGAATGCCCACAACGCGTCTTCGAACTTGTTGACATGTTCCTGTGGGCTTCCTTTCTATTCGTCATATTGGGGCCATTGTTGCTGTGGAACATAACCGACTAGGTATGGTTTGTATAGGATACGATTGGAATAAGGTTTATGGAGCATGAAGGCAGCTCTTGTTTTGACTTTCCTCTATCAAGCCTTATACGTATCCTTGATTTCTAGTCGACTAGCAGGTGTGTCGTCCATTGCTAAGTTGTGCACTACTGTGTGGGTTTGCTTGGTGGTAGAGGGTTGGGTCCTTTGGGCCATGTTGGGTACGAATGGGTGGTCGGTTTGCAATGGGTGTCGTTTGATCAAAATCTCAGGATGGCTAGGGGGTGTCAATACGAGGGGATCAGTGAGGACGAAAAGAGGGTGCTCAGGCGTGGTTGACCTCTAAAGTAGTAGTTACAGGGTGCTCCTCACCTCGGCTTATAGTTGCTCCAGTCGACCAAAACGGGTTTCAAAACTATAAACCTTGTGAGATAAGATTTTGATGTCTTCTTGTTCGACTATTTCTTGGACATCTTGGTCCTCAAGTTCCATATTAGTATTCTCAGGATCACTGTGTTGCTCTTTGAGAGTGGGGGAAAGGTTGATTCTACAAGCATCCATTCTCCGTGGTCAGGGATGGAACTAGAGATTCTATTGTAAGTGTGGTGATGGTGCTAGAAAGGGTGATCTCCTAAAAGGACGGAGAGGGGCCAAAGCTGAGGTTATTGTGTAAGGCTTGGGTATGTATGAAGGGTTTTCAACAAGGCTCAATGACAACAAGAGTCGTGGTTGAAGGAAGTGTCCCCATCGTACCTTGCGCCCCCCCCCCCCCCTTTTATAGGCGAGATCCCAAGACCTTAGGGGGAAGGATTCCAAAAAGGGTTTGGTTCCCATTAAGAAAGGGAATCTTCATCTTTATGTTGATTGTCAAAGGAATGCCACTGGGGTTTCGCCATGTGTCTGACAAGACCCTCTAAGGACAAAGCTCCCTTTTCCTTGAGGATTCTCACCCGATGCATGCAGGCTACACCTTGTCTTGGGTTTCTTCGTGGCCACGTGTCAAGGACAAGGTTTTGGGTCTAACTGTCGTGCTTGGGTGTCTGTCTGGTTGTCTCCAGGGTGCCTTGTCACAGCTTGTTACGGCCAAGGGGAATGGTAACCTTCCTCCTGTAGGCAAGTGTTGTTGGCGTCAAGATCTATCCACTATTTGTTACAGCGTGTGCTACCATTTGTGTGTTCCTTGCGAGGCGCTAGTAATAAGTTGGGTTTGTCTCAGGCCTGATGGTATTGTTTGGTGCTCATCGTGAGTCTTAGTTGCTGTTCATTTCTCATCATAGGTCTCAGGAGGCATCCCATGTTCATCGCAAATACATGTGGTTCTATTTTAGTACCTTCTTCGCGATTATGACAACGGATGATGAGGACCGCATGTACTTACATTGAAATCAGACCCAATGGTTCGTATTCCAAGGTTAGTGCCACATGGTCGCTATCGACGAAGGCGGTGGAGGCGACATGCTACTAATTGTTGGATGGAAAAGATCTAGACCATCTATTTTTCTTTACAAAGGAGGAGAAGGGGGGGAATCCCATCATTTGTTAATCATGTGATTGCTTGAAGCTCTCAAACTACTTTAGCTAGCGCTCCACTTCCTTTCAAGCCTTTTATTTCACCTTTTTTAGGTAAGACCTTGTCTTCTACCATGTCCACTTTGGGTTCTGATCGCAAGGCCTATTCCCTTCCAAACTAGAGCAACCCTAGTAGTACTCCTACGTAGGATAGTAGTAGTAGTAGTAGTAGTAGTTTTGTGGATTCCTCTTAGCCTTTCAAGGTGGAGGTCTAATAGAGGAGGGTTATGGCTCGCAGGGCCGAGCGTGACTAGTGGAGTGAGGACTCCATTGATGGGAGTAATGGTCTACAAGGTTAAGGGGCGACGCTCTCGGAGGTCCTATTGTGATGCCTCTAAGGGGTGATGCCCTGATCGATGCCTTGGTGGTGTGTTTGGTGCTCGTTGATGAAGAGGCCAAGGGGGAGTCTGATGAGGAGGAGCAAGGGACCGAAGGACAAGGTGTTAGACTTGAACGTACAACACACTTCGACTTAGATAGCATCCTTGGTAGGGAAGAAATTATGAACCTTGCCGAGAAGTACTTCATCCCTGAAGACTATAAGGATAGAGTCCCTTGGGTTAGGAACAAGCCATGATTTTGCAAGGAGGGTGAGGTGTGTGTCCACGAGCACTACATGCAATTTGGGTTGCACTTCCTACTATTTCCTTTTATCCCTAAGTTCTTGAACCACTACAAGATTACCCTTAGTTAGCTTAGGACCATCGTGGTTGTCTTGGTAGTAGCCCACAACCAAAGGGTTCTGATGATGGTGATCATATTCCAAAACTTGTTTGCTCTGAGGAAGCACCCCAAGGGTGAGGGGCTTTGGTATTTCCTAAACCGATGGGGTAAAGTAGTGGATAACTTGTTGTCTGTTTACAACTGGAAGAAGAAGATTTTTTTTTTCATGAGGTGCCATTAAGGTTGGTCCTTTGGGTCTAGTTGGGGGAACCCAGATGTGGTGGCTGAGAGGATTACGCCACATTTCAATGATGAGGAGATGACACTATTGAATTGGCTTCGATTAGGCGGGATAATTCACGTTGGACCCTTGGTGAAGGAGGAGACCTTGGTGAAGACCGGCCTTAGTCCTGCCCCCCTTGGTAGGGACAATTTCATTGTTTGTAGTTTGATGACTTGAGTTTTGTTTTCTTTGTTGGTTGGGTGTTTCTCTTATGCAAAAATGGAGAGAGGACAAAAGGCATATCTGTTAGCGCAGATTGCCAAGAAGGCAAAGTCTGCCAAGAAAGGATTGACTGTCAAGGTAATGCCTCAGAGACATTTAGAGGAGGTGACAAAAGGGAAGGTTGACGCTGAGGGCACTTAGAAGAAGAATGCCACACAGAAGTAGCCTGACGATGGGGGAAAGGATATGAGGCCCCCAAATAAGGTTGTAGTGAGGGACTGCCAAGCCCAGGAGCCCTCAAGCGTCCCTCCTCGCCAGGTTGCACCACGCTTTAGCGACTCGCCCCAAGATGAGGAGCCTATTATTTGTCATTCCATTTTTTGATTGAAGTAGAACATCTTGCAGGCGATAGCTTATTAATGGAGGGCTTTGTCTGATAGCTCACAATAAGGATGATCCTCCTTGGAGATTGGTCATCATGGACCTAGCAATCTGTGAACTCTGTCTAGGAGATATTGTTAAACAAGGCGGTTGAGGTAAGCGTCATGTTTCTTTGTAGAGTTTACTTCATGCGATGTCCCTTATGAGTTTGACTTACCTTCAAACTATCTTCAAACTCTCCTAGTCTTGGAAACCCACCAGAAACACATCAATCACATTAACCTTGCAACATATACTTATTGACAACGTTGTGCAATCATTTTGGTGTTCCAATGATTTTAGGCATGTATCCATGCACTTAAGGTTCTATATGTACCTTTCAACAAAACATGCTCAACCCAACCCCAAAAGAATTTAATTGGGGAGTTGCAAACCAGACTCAACTTTTCCTTTCTTGAATGTTTCTTGATAGAATATCTTCCATCAAGAAACAAGGGTCTATAAACTCACAATGACAAGTCATAATGGACATGTTTCTTGACAAAAGGCCTTCCCTCAAGAAACAATGGGCTAAATTAGAGGAAACACATAACTATGCCTTACAAAACGCTTTTACGGTTTTACCATCACTTACACCTTTGATAGTATGTACATGACTTAAACGACCCAAAAAATGATTACAAGTCAAGTAGGCCCGACCTCATTCCAACAGAGTATAAAATCACCAGGTTTCCTTCCTTTTGCAACACCCACTAAGCCGTAATCAATAACAAATCAATCAACTCCCTAGTTCTCAATCATTTAATTACAATTACATGACACTAGACGAGCAATGCATACCACAAAGGATGCTTATTGATAAGAATACTTTCATCAATAAGCAGGGGGGCTAATGTAAGTACATGTAGTTTACCATCACTAGGACTACGATGAAGATGTGGAGAAATCCCAACCGGGATACCTCTATAATGGCACAATGACACTTTATCAAAGTGATGTAAGGGTAACACACTTGCGATGAGCACAAATTGCGATGAGCATGAAATGCGTTCTAGGACCTACAGTGAGCATAGTGTGCTATTTGAGACTAGCGATGGGTGAAAAAGGATACCACAACTTTATGACAAACTCACCACACTAACAATATCCTACGATAAGCATAGAATGGCAGCTCATGTTGTGATGAACGATAAACAAAAACAAAGCCAACAATATATGTTCATAGGTGATTCACACTCTGCACAATTGCGGCAACTTGCGACGAAATTCACTAAAGATCTCTTATAGAGACATTTGAACACATCATTCGATCAAAAGTCTTAACATGTGACAATAATAGAACTCATGGAAAGGTGTAGTAGATATGTGCTATGTGAGAATCCTTAGGGAATGGAAACCCTATTCCTAAAAAGTTTCGTTAGACACATAGCAAAACCTTCATGGAGTTTGCGTGATAGCTGACACAAGGATAAAGATTCCCTTCCCTAATAGGGAAAGATCTCTTTTGCAATCTTCTCCTAATAGCCTCAAGATCCCGTTTATAAAAAGGAGAGCAACTCTCCCCCACTTGATAGATAACCCTAATCCTAAGGTTCCTTAGAGCATCTCTCTCCCTCCTCTCCATCATTCTATGCAATAATTCTTCTCCATATTCTTCTCTCTTTAACGCCATTCTCTTAAACCTTCGGAGATTGAACCAACTATTTGGGATCCAAGCCGATTACATTAGCTACGGTGATTACACATAGCATATAGCTTTTCCGCCTTTGGCACATCATAAATAAGAATTTCCCGTTTCATAGCACATGAGTTGTTCCGCTCTAGAGCACATATTTTTCCGCTTTATATCACATGAGTTTTTTTGCTGCATAGCACATAGCTTTTTCACCTTTATCACATCTGAATTTCCCGCTTCCATAGCACATGAGTTTTTCCACTTTCTATCACATGAGTTGTTCCATTCTATAGCACATGTTTCCTGCTTTATAGCATGTGAGTTTTCTATTGCATAGCACTTGATTTTTCCGCCCTTTGGCACATCAGAAATCAAAATTTTCCACTAAGCACATGATTTTCCACCATATAGCACATCATACATCATGAACCAAAATTTGTCGTTGCATAGCACATAGATTTTCCACCATCTGGCACATCATAAATAAGAATTTTCTGCTTTATAGCACACAAGTTTTCCGCCTTTGGCACATTACAAAGCAATGTTTTTCGCACTATAACACACAAGTTTTCTGTCTTTGGCACATCACAATGGATTTTCCACTACTAGCACATGTTTTTCCACCTTATAGCACATGAATTTTGCCGTATAGCTCATGAATTCTCTGCCTTTGGCACATTAACAATTAGAATTTTCTGCTCTATAGCACACAAGTTTTTCCACCATTCGACACAACAAATCAGAATTTTTTGCTTCATAGCACATGGGTTTTTCTACCACTTTGACACATTATAAACCACTAGTTTCCTCGCTTTATTGCACATGGCTTTTTCTACCATTTTGGTGCATTATAGATCAGAGCTCTTCGCTTTATAGTGTATAGGTTTTGTGCCACTTTAGCACATCATAAATCACTGATTTCTTTGCTCTATAGCACATAGGTATTTTCTGCCATGCTAATACATCACAATTTTAATCAAGGCTTTATCGTTGTTTTCATCTTCACATGACATTATTGATGTCAATGTTATGCTTTCTCACCTCCTGACAAATAGCTGACCTCTTCTTCTTCGTCTCAATCATTCTTCTTTCTTTTCTTTGCCCCTCATCCGATCCTACCTTTGTAAAAATCTCTATGCGCTTCTTTTGGTCTTTTATGTTTTCATAGTTTCCTACCTCACAACAAAGAGGGGCAACTGTTAGCACTTGATTTTTGCTCGGTCCGCTACTTGGACCCCTAGTTCACCCAGAATGTTCGATCAAACTCTTCCAATCTCCTCGAGACACAAAAAACCCAAATAACCTGACTTTCAGCCCCAAAACCCTCAAATCCACCATCAAACTTATTTAATATAAATTCGATGGTCTCGATCAATCCCTATCTACACTTTTACCCTCAGATTAGACACTACCATCATATTCAAGACCTTTCAAAAAAACTACCCAAAATATTTCAGCTCATGGTTCCTCCGTTTACCGCTTCGTCAAGAAAAGATTCCATTTCAATACCTTTCGTTAGCCTAAACACTTGGAACCCGGATTCCCTTGATCTTAACACATCCGAACCGATCAAACTACACCACTAAACTCTGGATACATCAAAACACATACCCGTAAAGTTTCAACCCCAGGTTCCTCCATTTGTCATTCCATTAAACCAATATTCCATTATGAATCATCTTGTTGACCTAAATTCTTACGATCTTGACCCCACCTAGACCAATCGGGAATTACCACAAGATCCCAGATATCCTAAAATACCCACCTATAAAATTGCAGCCTAAAATGCCCTTGTTTGTCCCTTCGTCGCACCAAGATTCAATTTTGAAGCCATAAATTGATTGAACCATTATCCTTTAAGATCACCTTAATCTAGACCCAGTTGGGCTGATCAAACCCTACCAATCAACTCAGACTTTTCAAAGATCCTACCCTGTGAAGTTTCACCCAAAATTGCCTTTGTTTGCCCCTTCACCGCACCGAGATTCTATTTCGAGACTTTAGATTGACAGGATTCCAAGTCTTTCTAATCCGGGATTGACAGGATTCCAATAACCTCAGACTATCCAAAATACCTACCCTATAAAGTTCACCCAAAATTGCCTTCGTTTGCCCCTTCATCTTACCAAGATTCCATTTTGAAGCCTCATATCAATTAAACTACCATCCTTCTAGATCAGCCCGGTCTAGGCCTGGTTGGGCCAATCAAACCCTACCGATCACCTTAGACTATTCAAGAACCCCCAGGCCTACACATGCGAAACCCCTCTTTATGATCGTGACTCCTCGATCATTGACCCAAAACCCCTTATCATTGAACCAGAACCTTGGTTGACCCCCTTGGACTGGTTTTGACCCGAATTCGTGATATTGCCAAAAAACTACCCTCAAATTTCCCAAAATTTATGAAATTGCCCCTTAGCCCTAATATTAATAATGACCTAACTTTCTAATTTGGGCTAATGAGAAGATAATCCATTGTTCACCTCCCCCTTCCTCTCGATTGCAGTGTTGAACTAGTGACTGTCCCTTCCTCTTTCTCTCTCTCTCTCTCTCTCTCTCTTCTCCTTCATTTTTGCTTTTGCTCCTTTGTCACCATTGAACAGAAGCACTATTCATTATCCGCAAGCTCTCGACCCAATGATACCCGAACGATAATAACCCATAACCCTATCTCTTTCACTCCCTATTCTTTCGTTTTCTCTTCTTCTTCTTCTTCCTCCACTCTCTTGTCCCTATTTGCGCCACTTACAATATCGACCTTCTTTGTGCTCCGGTTACAAAGAAGCTCTTCATAGCGACGACACTCGGAGCAATTGTCATCGGATATTCAGTGATTCTTCTTACCATTTTCATGGATCTCGTCGTCCCCTCGACACTGTCATCACTTGAGCTATTGTTCACAGATTAGAGTTTCCCCCTGTATTGCTCATTTTCAGGCCAAAATAAGATAAGGTAGGTCTAATTGTTATTAAATCCCCCCATGTTATTTTCTTTTTTTTTTTACCATCATTTTGGTATGAGGTAGCAAGTTGTTGGTATTTGGGTAATCACCAGAATTGGTAAAGAGGCTTTCACTAAACTATTTTTTGTGAGATTCTTAAAGCCAACCTAGACCTGTCGTGGCTTTTACTCCTCCTGCTAATGTTGTGTGAACTTTCTACCAAATGGACCTTAGTTGAGTCATTGATTTCTTCATCTCTGATAATATCGCCAATAGCTTTGTTGTTTACCTCCATTGTGTTTTCTTTTCTGTTTCTTGTAGGATTAAATCTTGTTTGAATAAGGAAGATGATTTGCAGATCCTATTATGCTCTTTATTTTTTAATCACTTTATTATAATAGTTTGTAATATTGACTCTGTTTAGGATCAATCTAGATGTAAGTTTTATTTAGTTCCACTACTGAGTAAGGGATTTCTAAGTTGATTGAGTATTTTGTTGACTGAGGAAGACTATGTCTAACATTCTGTCATTGAACTTCATAGTTAATCAGAAACAAAAATAATAATGAAAAATATAAAGAAAGAGAGGGAAGAAGAAAATAATGGTGGGAAAATAGATAGCAGATCAGAGATGATCCTACCATTTGCAAATTCTGAATGAGAAGAATGATTAGTCAAGAGGAATCAAATTAACTCGTTAGAAAATAAAAGGAAATAAAACAAAAATAAATAAATTGGGAAAAGGTGAAATATGAGAGATTAGTTCAATAAACTCCAACATCTTTAGGTGACAAAGGGAAATAAGCTTTTAAAAAGGAAAGAATAATAAAAAATGAAATAAAGTATATGTAAAAAACAAGAAAAAAGGAGAAAGATAAAAAATACAAAAGATCCTAAAACACAAAAATATAAAAAATTAAATAATAAAAAATAATAACTTCTCAAAATAAATATAAATAGGGTTCCATAAGACAACAACAACAACAACAACAACAACAATAATAATAATAATAATAATAATAATAATAATAATAATAATAATAATAATAATAATAATACAATATATAAAATAAAATAAAAGTATAATTAAGGACGATTTCCTTGTGATGTTTCATTCCTTATTTGTTTTGCTTTTTTGTGCTCTTAGTTAATTGAATGATTGGTTGTTTGTGCTTGTTTGAAATCCCATGTGGGCCCCACTTATTGGACCGGGAAAGGGGTGCCTAACCCCTTCCCTCTCCCATCCGAGTCTTACCCGGATTGATGTAACCTTGGGTTTCGAAGTCACTATTAATACAAAACAACATTCCCAGAGGCCCCATCACCTCCATTTCCAAATCTGATGGGTGGCAATTCCAAATCCAGCCCAAGTGAGCCATTTTCCATTGCTCACAATCACCATATCATCTACATAGGCCTCAACATTTTGGGCTGATTTGCTCATTGAATAGCTTGTTCACCAGTCTTTGGTATGTGGTCCTTGCACTCTTCAATCTAAATGGCATTATTTTGTAACAATAAGTGCCATACTCGGTGATGAAGGATGTCTTCTCTTCGTTGCCAAGGTGAATATTGATTTGGTTGTAGCCGAAGAAGGTATCTATGAAGCTAAGGAGTTCGTAACCTAAGGTGGTGTCAATTAAGTGGTTTATTCTCAGCAAAGGGAAACTATCTTTGAGGCAGGCCTTATTGAGATTTTTAAAGTCAATACATATTCACCATTTCCTATTAGCTTTCCTAACCATGACCATGTTAGAAAGCCATTCAAGATAGTGTACCTCTCTGGTGAAGCTGGCGTTAGTAACTTATCCACCTTCTCGCTAATCGCTTTCCAACGTTCTAGTGCAAAGTTTTTCTTCTTTTGCTGAACTAGCCTACAACTAGGTCCAAACTCAGCATATAAGTAATGACTGAATGATCAATTCATAGCATATCAGTGGTAACCAAGCAATGGCATTGGCATTATCTTTGAAGAAGTTTACCAATTCAAAAAGGCAGTCTTAAGGGAGGAGAGACCCTACTTGTACAGTTTTCTCGGGCTCTGCCTCATCTAAGGGTATAGTGATGAGGTCTTCCAATGATTGACCTCGGCTTGCGAGTTCATTCTAGAGGTCAAGCCCTTCCATCGGCAAGGCTTCCATGTTCTTGCCTTTTAGCATTGCAACATAGCACTGCCTAGCAACCTATTGGTTTCCTTTGATCATTCATATGTTGTGTTTTGTGGGGAACTTCATAGCGAGGTGGTATGAAGATATCATGACCTTGAGAGCGTGAAGGGTTGGTCAGCCAATAATAGTGTTGTAAGGTGAGCCAACCTTCACGACTAGGAATTTTGTAATCCTGGTGACGTACTGAGGCTTTGTCCCAGCTATGAGGGGTAGGGTGATTCTTCCTTTTAGTTGTATGGCCACTCTAGAAAATTTGATAAGGGGCATGTTAATAGGCTAAAGATGATCTGGGGTGAGCTGCATCTTCTCAAAGGTGTTATATAATAGTGTGTTGGCTGAAGAGCCATCGTCTACGAGATGAGTTCCTCTGGCTTCTGCTTTTTTGGTGACCTATGCTCGACTTGCAACTGTTGGGCATAGGCCTTATGAGCCAAGTTGTTTTCACCCCCTTGAGGCTGAGCCGCTTGAGATGACTTCAATGATCCTTGCTATGGCTAAACTCACAATATTTTTGAAAATCATATTCGGAGGTCCCATCACCTCCAATTCCTTCAAATGATGGTTGACGACTCCAATTCAGCCCAAGTGAGTTGTTTTTTAATGCTCACAATATATAATTAATAAATGTTTAAAATAATATATAAGTTGGTCCCACTTGAAATTATAGGTTGGTCCCATTTTAGCTTTCCTCTTTTTAGAGAAAAATAATAAGTGGGACCCACTTGAAAATTTCTCTTTTAAGAGAAAAATAATAGGTGGTTCCACTTTACTTTCCTCCTTTAATAGAAAAATAATAAATGGGTCCCTTTTAACATTATACATGGGCCCCATCTCTCTCTGATCCACAATGAAACAAAACTTGGCCTAGATTCAAAATCTAAACGGCTTCACCATCGAGCCCTTGTAGTCAAACTACAAGGTTTTTTGAGCAAAATGTCATCATCATCCATGGACAATGATAGTTACTTCAAGGCAATGACATATTGAACACCCACATCTAGGGGACGGGATCTGCTATTCACACTTGGGCGCCTCACATATCCGGTCTTCACATCGAGTCGTCGATAGAGGATCGGGGAAAGAGTTCTAAGTACCAACCTTGATCGATGATATAAACGAAAATAGGAGGTGCCAATGGGGTGGAAGGAACGAAATGGGGATGAATCGAATTGATGTCGAATTCAGAGGCGGGATGCGGTTTATACGGGGCTACTAATATATTATTGGGGCTGTCATTCAGATTCGGGTTACATGGTACTTTCCTGTAATTAATCCAAATTACTAAATTAATAAATTATTTGAAATTATTAAAATAAAAATTAATTATTTTAAACAACATTATTCGACAATAACTGAGGGTCATTCCAGGCTTGCAGCAATCTTGAAGATCCCTTACTATGGCAATAGCCAGTTTACGGCGACTCTCCGCCCAAATCTGTCGAAACTCCTCGCTCTCCCTCCCCGCCAAAACCCTCCTCATCCGATCTTCCGCCACTTCTGCTTCTGCAAAAGTTTCTGACCGAATTGTGAAACTCTTCGCAATCGATATCGACGGCAAAAAGCGCCAGATCGTCGGCCTCTCGGGTCAGACCTTGCTCAGGACACTGGCGAACAATGGGCTGATCGACCCTGCATCGCACAGACTGGAGGAGATCGACGCCTGCTCGGCAGAATGCGAGGTGAACATTGCGCAGGAATGGTTCGACAAGCTTCCTCCACGGTCCTATGATGAAGAGTACGTCTTGAAGAGGAATTCAAGGTCCAGGGTTTTGAATATACACTCGAGGCTTGGGTGCCAGGTGGTTTTGAAGCCGGAACTTGAAGGTATGGTGGTTGCGGTTCCGGAGCCCAAACCGTGGGACATCCCATAAAGTGATCGCTTATCAGAAATGAATTCTGAAGAAGAACTAGGTTTCCGGTTTTTCTTTTCTTTGCTTGGTCTTTGTTTTTTGTTTTTGGTTGAATAAATTATGTACACGCTAAAATGTGATTTAACGTTACCATGATGTGGATTAATGGACTCTGTGGAAATACAATTGATTGAATTGGAATTCTGGATATTTGGGTGGATCGTATAATTGGGAAGAAAGAGTAACTCCATATTTTTTCGTTTAGTCAAATGTATTTCAATGTTATTATTGATTGGTCTGAATTAATGGGGCTTTAAATTGCATTCACATTGTAAGATTATATATTGGATTTCATTGTTACACGTTTCCATAATCCACATTGCATTCACATTGTAAGGTTGTTTTTGAATTTCTTATAAGAAATTCTATCTGATTTCTTGCTTTATATGATTTGCTTTCAGAAACCTACTTATGGTGATAACTTTCTAACCGCATAATCAAGGTTTAAAATCTTAGAGTTGGTGGAAATGTTGGTCATACAAATATAGGAAGCACTAGTAAAGAGGAATCTAAACTATATACGAAGGAAAAGAACAAGTTGATCCAGGAGTTAGATGACTTAGACCAGAAGGATCAAAGTGGAAGTTTGGATGAAGAGGGCAGAAAAAGAAGGGCAGATCTAAGAAAGGAGTGGGAATGGTTTGTAAGGAAGGAAGAAATCTTCTGGAGGCAACAATCTCGAGTGAGATGAATGAAGGAGGGAGATAACTACTCTAAATTCTTCTATAGCTAGGCTTGAGGGAGAAGGGGGAAGATTTTATCTCAAAGTGGAGGGTGGGGCAGAAGAGAAGTAGAGGATCAAGGGGAAATCTCAGATATTAAAGTGAAGTTCTTTTAGGCATTATATTCGAAGGAGGGTCTTAGTAGAGCTCAATTGGTTTACTGGGACGGCTCTAAGTTGTCAGAGGAAAAGAAGATTTGGTTAGAGAAAGTCTTTGATGAGGAAGAAGTGAAGCAAGTGGTGTTTAATCTGGATGGTGATAAAGCCCTTGGGCCAGATGGGTTCCCTATTTTCTTTTATCAGATATGCTGGGATACAATCAAATCAGACCTATTAGAGGTTTTTTCAGACTTCTACCAGTTAGCTGTTGTGGACAAAGGCGACAACTCCACCTTTATTACCTTAGTTCCTAAGAAAGAGGGCACTTTGGAAGTAAGGGACTTCAGACCAATCAGTTTGGTGGGGAGTTTGTATAAAATTTTAGCCCATGTCTTGGCGACAAGGGTGGAAGAGGTGACAAGGGAGTTAATTTCAAACAACCAATACACGTTTGTGAAAGGGAGGCAGATTATTGATAGTATTCTAGTGGCCAACGGATGCATAGAAGACAGAAAACAAAGAGGAAAGTCAAGGGTAATAGTTAAACTGGACTTGGAGAAAGCATTTGATAAAGTGGGTTGGGAGTGTTTAGTAGAGATTCTACACCTGAGATGTTTTGGCAACATGTGGGTTATATGGATCAAAGGCTGAATCAGTTCTGCCTGGTTTTTGATTCTGATAAATGGAGAACGAGCTGGTTACTTCAGCACTAGCAGGGCATGGCTGCCCTCTCTCCCCTTTACTTTTCACATTGGTTGTTGACATCTTCAGTCATTTGATTGAGAAGGTGAGAGATTTAAGCTTGCTAAAAGGCTTTGATGTAGGAAGGGAATGAGTTCAAGTCTCTTATCTAATTTTATTCTTGGAGGCTGATTGGGAGAACATATCCAACCTTAAGCAGGTGTTAAGATATTTTGATCTGGTAACTGGGCTTCAAGTTAACTTCTCCAAGAGCAGTATTGTGTGAATAAATGTGGATGAACCCCTCCTAGATAGGTACAAGGAGTTGTTAGGTTGTAGAGTTGAATGACTCCCCATTTCCTATTTGGGCATGTCTCTTGGTGGGAACCCAAGAAACCAAAATTTTTGGGACCTGGTAGTGGAGAAGTGTGAGAAAAGATTGGCTACTTGGAAGGAAAACTATCTCCCTAAAGGAGGTAGGCTTATGTTAATCAAGACTTCTCTCTCCAACTTGCCAACTACTTCTTTCAGTCTTTCAAATTCTGGGTAAAATAAAAAACAAGTTGGAGAAGCTTTAGTGTGATTTCTTATGGGATGGAGCCATGGAGGGCAGTGACAAGAGGAGTCAAAGCCACTTAGTTTACTGGAGGCAGGTTTCTAGGCCAAAGAAGGCCGGTGTACTAGGTAGGACACATCAAGGAAAGGAACATTGCCCTCCTTGGGAAATGGCTGTGGAGATATCCCCTTGAGCCTGAAGCTAGATGGACAGCAATCGTCAACAACAAGTATGGGAGGGATGCCAATGATTGGGATGACAAGGTCCACTTGAACTGGGTAAAAGCAGATAATCCCTGGAAAGGTATTTCCTCTATCCGCTCTCTCTTTACTGATCTTCTTAGATATCTGGTGGGAAACAAGAACAAAATTAAGTCTTGGGCTGATCTTTGGTGGTGGGGGGGGGGGGGGAAACACTCTCTTTCCCCAGGATTTTAAACCTTTCCCAATCCCAAGAGGCCACAGTTTCCACTTGCCTCAACTATTCACCCTCAGGAACTAATTGGAACTTAAACGTCAGAAGGCACTTGAGAGAGGTAGAACTTGCATGAATTGCAGACCTTTTATCTCTCTAAGTGAGGCCTACATCTCCCCCACTACCCCTGGCCTTCTTTGGAAACCTAACCCAAATGGCAAGCTCACTACCAACTCCTATTTCAAGCCTCTAGTTTTGAATGGTCAGAATTCCACCTTCTTGGCCAAGAAGGTTTGGTGTTCTCATATCCCCCCAGAGTTTCCTTTTTCGTGTAGGAGGCTTGTTTAAGAAAAATAAACACTTGTGATGTGTTACAGAAGAAGCTCAAAGGCATATGATGTGTTACAGGATTCCACCTTCTCGGTCAAGAAGGTTTGGTGTTCTCATATCCCCCCAGAGTCTCCTTTTTCGTATAGGAGGTTTGTTTAAAAAAAATAAACACTTGTGATGTGTTACAGAAGAAGCTCAAAGGCATATGTATCTCCCCTCATGTTTGCCCTCTTTGCCTCAATAATGGCGTGATGGCGGAGCACCTATTCGGCTATTCCTGCACTGCCCAATAACAAAGAAAGATCTGGTGTTTCTTTTTTTTTTGATCAATACTCAGAAGAAGATTTCATTAAATTAATTAAAGAGGCACAAGTAGTTGTGAAGGTTACAAATAGACACCAACCGTTCAACCCCCAGAATTACAGCTGAGCCCAAAACATAGTGTCTATGTACCCCTTGTTTGGCTAAACTATTCACCAAACTGTTGGCCGATCTTCTAATCCAATTAATTTGAATTACATATCCCTGGAGAGCCTTTTGAACCTCCTAAGATTATTCCTTAGGTGCCATGAAATTCCTTCCCCTTTCTTTAACCAATCCACAACTATTTTGGAATCACCTTCAACAATTAGCCTCTCTAGTTCCAATTCCTTTGCTTTCTCAAGCCCATAGACAGTTGCTAAGAATTCTGTTGATGCAACATCACTTTGCCCAGCTGGGCCTGAGAAGAAGGTACATATATTACCTTCATCATCCTTGATGAATCCTCCAATTCCTGTAGGGCCTGGATTACCCACACTACTCTCATCAAAGTTAAGTTTAAACCAACCACGAGGTGGGGGAGACCAGTCCACTGTTGCAATCTGTCTTTTAGAAGAGGATGCTTCTATAGCTCCCCACGCCCTAAAGAAATCGTCAAACTTAAAGTCTGAAAACAAGTTGAGAGTCTTAATCCAGTGAACCACTCTTAGAGTTATGACTTCAATCAGTGCTTCCTTGTTCCTCCTTTTCCCCAAAAATTCTAGAATTTCTTTCCTCCCAAACTGACCAAATAACTGCTGCCCTTGTGCATTTCTACAACAGCTGACCCCTTTTAGTAGAAGATTTGGTGTTTCTTCCTCAACTTAGTGGGATACAGCTGGGTGTTTCCTCCTGCTCTAGTTTCGGATCTTCTGTGACAGTGGCATGGAAATGATATAGGAAGCAGGGTAAGCTCTATTGGAGTACGGTGCCCCATGTAGTGATATGGGGTGTTTGGGAAGAAAGGAGCAATAGGACTTTTGAAAACAAAACCAGGAACATCGATGACCTGATCTCTCATATTACCTTCTTATGCAACATTTGGGCTCTTAATTCTGAAGTTTTCAAAGTTATTTCTCTAAATGACCTTCAGAGAAATTTAGCAGAAGTCCTCTACTCCTCTCTTGGTAATGTTTTAACTCAAATACTTATTTCTAGGGAGGAGGATCTGATAACTCTAAGCCTTGATGGTAATGCTCAAGGATCCACAGATCAAGCAGGAATTGGAGGAGTAATCCATGGGAGAGGGGGGGAACATCTTTTGGGCTTTCAGTGGTCCAATTGGGAGAGCTAACACTACCAAGGCAGAGATCTTAGTTGCTCTCACAGGTCTACGTTATGTCATAATGTTAGGCCTTTCCTCTCTATCCATCGAAGGTGATTCCACTAATACGATAAGATGGCTAAGGCAGAAGAACGGAGGACCTTGGAGGCTTGCTCAGCTGCTGACTGAAGCTGGAGATATTTTGGATTCTTTGAATGTGAAGTTGTCGAAAAAAAGAGTGAAGTTGGTTTGGATTCCTAGGGAACTAAACTTTGTAGCTGACAACTTAGCCAAATCTGGAGCCCGTAGAGAATCTATGTTTTCTGATACTTCTTTGCTCGTGTAACTCTGTTTCTGCCTCCTAAGGCTTCTATACATATTCTCTTGTTAACTTTTAATAAAATCTCAGTTAACCTTTCTCAAAAAAGGTATGCAAGTGGCAATTTTTGATGATGATGATGATAGTAAATAATGTGTCCAAAATTTTTGTAATTTTTTTTATATTTCTATGTCTATAAAAATTATTCTTATTTGTTACTTGTTTTTGTTTAATATGGTGAATATGCGATATTAAAGATGTGCCCAAATGTTTTCTACATTTTTTTTTGCTTTTTTATACTTCTGTGTTTTTATATATATATTTTTTAATTTTTATCATTATTTAATTATGACATCTCGGGTTGACACAGTTGACCTAAAAGTTTGAATTGTTGACTCACCACCAAATGGGAAAACAATCCATTTTTGGGTTGGTTTTAAATTTGTGTTTTATTTTTATCATCAATAAAAATAATTATTCTTTGTCACACATTTTTTTTATTTATTTATTGATTGGAAACAGTAACTTCATTCTAGCCAGGTGGCCCAAAGCAACTAAGAGGATGAAAAGACTAATCCTCTGAAGAAACTAAGAGTAGACAACCAGTTTCTTATCATTTCTACAGCAGAATTAATCACCACCTTCTCCAGATTTGTTTTCTGCCCAAAATTCTGCCTTTTCTTTCTAGCCAGATGGCCCAAAGCAATGACAGAGGAACAACTGTCCAACAACACTTTCCTCTCTTGGTCAGTCTTGGAACTTGCTAGCCAGCTAGTGGTGCCTTTATGGAAACAAGACATCACTGGTAAGGAGGAATGGCCTTTGCAGAAGGTATGCAAAATTCTGTAGGAGAATCTACCGAAGAGGAAGAAGTGACTTAATGTTTGTCTCTTTATTACAGAAAGGACAGAGAAGGTCAGGCAGGCTTGCACCCTTCCTAGCTAACATCTCCTTATTCAAAGATTTCTCCCATACCACCACCCAAGCAAAGATTTGATCTTTGATGGTGCAACTGTGCCTCAAATGGCGTTGTGTGGAAAAGAAGAATCCATATCTCGTAGGAATCCATCGTAGGACTTGACTGTGAAGCTGACAATCACATCTGCATGAGAGCAAGGATTTGAGTCTGAGAGTGCTACTTTGTGAAGACCCTAGATAGCCATATCCAAGTTCACCGCTGTCATGACCCCAGATAACTGGGACAAGCATTGGGTAATGGCCCTTTTACCTAGAAAATCAGTAACACAAGGATTGGGTAATGGCCATATCCAAGTCTCCCAAATTTTCAGTCTTGATAAATGGCCAGTCTGTGGGGTTTTTTGAAAGTTCTAGGGGCCTTAGGCACGGTGACCCTCTATTACCTCTGCTCTTCATTTGCCTAATGGAACTTCTGTCCCAATTCTCCCTTAAGGCTGCAGGCCTGCAGCTAATGGGCTGTGGGAAGGTTTCGCATAGCCCCAGAAGCAGAAAAAGTCAATATGTTGCAGTTTGCTGATGATACCCTCTGTTTCCTTGATGCCTCAACTGGTCAGTTGGAGCTATTACTTGGAATACTATGCTGGTTTGAAGTGGTCTCAGGTCTTAAAAGTAAATCTTCATAAAAGCAAAATCATTCCAGTGGGCCCTGATCCAAATCTGGAAAACTGTGCAAGGTTGATGGCTTGCCAGGTGGACTTCTTTCCAGTGAAGTACCTAGGCATTCCCCTAGGGGTTAAGTGTTTTTCTTCTGCTATCTGGGATACAATCATTGAGAGAGTGGGTAAAAACCTAGCCTCGTGGAAGGCTAAATATCTATCTACTGGAGGCAAGGTTCAAAATTTCGATACATATCGGCCCAAATCCTTAGTACCATTCCTTTTTGTCGTGCCGGAAGTGCATCGTGCCCGTATCGGTAATGTTTCGGTGAGTATCAGCCTATCAATACAGTGTGATTTTATTGTTGCGGAAAACGAAAAAAACTTCATTCGTTAGAAGCCCTCTTTCTTCCCCAGACCTTCTAGAAACCTTCATGCCATTCCTAGAGATTGAAATCTAGCCAAAATCCACCAAAACATCCACAAATTTGCAAGATCCAACAAGTTTTTCAAGATTGTTAAAAAATGAGCGAAAATATGTATGTTTTTTCAATTTTTTTTAACAATCTCAGCCAATGTTTTTGTGTTTTTTAGTTTGGATGCTTAGAAACATCTTTATGTATGTTGATATGCTATTCTTGTACAAAAATCCCACTTATTTTGCTCCTATATGTAGAACTTTGTGAATATTTGAAGAAATTCCATATAATATTAAAAAATCTGAAAGAAATGAAAATTTTAGGTTTTTCTTGTGATCTACCTCTAAAAATTGATTATGTTGTAGATCTATGGATGATCTACCATGTCCATAGATCAATTGAAATTTCTTCTAAATAATTGATTTTTTTAATTTTAATTTTCGGAATAATATATAATATATAGATAATTTCTTCAATTTTATGTGATCTAACCCTATAGGTTGAGTATGTTGTAGAGCTAAGACTAACATCAATATGTTGAAATATCATGTGGAAAATTTAATTTGTTATTTTTTATTTTTAGATTATAAATATTTATTTATTTCTCTAATTTTTTGCTATGATTTAACTTCTAATAATAAATATTTACAGTAAATATATGGATGATCTATTATGTTCATAAACCCATTCAGTTTTTCTATTACATATTTACTTTTTAAATTTTAGTTTAATTTTTAGAATAAAACATGCAAAATAATTATTTGAATAAAAATAAATAATTATTTAGTTTTTAGAATGAAACATGCAAAATAAGTATTTCATCTATTATATCCATAAATCCATTCAATTTTTCTGTTACATATTTACTTTTTTAATTTTAATTTAACTTTTAGAATAAAACATGCAAAATAATTATTTACATGTCCATGAAGCCATTCAAAAAAAAATATTTGTTTAATTTTTAGAATAAAGCATGCAAAATAATTATTTGAATAAAAATAAATAATTATTTTTAAAATACGGAAAAAAATGTTTGATTCAATAATTACAAATTTTACATAATTATTTGATTCAATAATTGTTAATTGTTTAATTGGATTAGATAACACTTGGAAAAATGTTTAAAACAATTAAAAATAATTTTTAGTAATATTTAAAAATGTTTAAAATATACAGAATAAAAGGCATTGAAATATTTCACATGATAATCTATAATGTGAATGTGAATATAATTGTGGCCTAAAAAATATGAAAACAATTATTATTTGTTTAATTGGATATTTGTATTAGATAATAATTGAAAATATATTTAATTTTATTCATCAAAAAAATATTTATTTTTTATTTTTTAAATTTCATAATATAAATTGAAAATTTGTTTACTAACACATTAACACTTAAAATTGGATAATTTATATAGTAATTGAATTTTTATGTGATTCATGTAAAGTTGTAAACATCATATTGGGATTCAAATGTTGAATTTGTAAATTATAATAGATTTAAAATTTGAAGTTGGACCTTGGAAGATTGGAACTGAATTAAGTACTTTATTAGATAGTATGTTTTTGTTCCCGTTTGTTGATTATAATATGTTTTTTCATAGAACCCATTAAAACACGCGATTTTTATGTATAAATAGCTCATTTAAGTCTTATATTTAGTGATATTGATGTTTATTTATGATTTATTAGAGTATTTATAGCATTTCCATGTGTTTTCATGCGTATTTTAATTTTTTGTCCTTATCCATGCGTATCCATGGCATATTCCGATACGTCTCTTAGATTTGCCTTTCCGATACACATAGCGTTTCCGATACTTTGAACCTTGATTGGAGGTAGAGTGACCATTATCAAAAGTGCACTAGCTAATCTCCCTACCTACTTCTCGTCCCTCTTTCCCATTCTAGACAAAGTAGTGAAAAAGCTTGAGAATAAGTAGAGAAAATTTCTTTGGAGGGGATGGGAAGAAGAGAGGAACATGCATCTTGTGAAATGGGACCAAGTCTGTTTGCCTAGAGAAGAGGGGGGTCTGGGCCTAAGACAGTTGAAGGTGGTAAATTCTACTCTATTGAGTAAATGGTGCTGGAGGTTTTCTTCAGAAAGAAATTCCTGATGGAGGACCTTAATTGCCTCTAAATTGTTAGAGTGTATGCCCTTAGCTCCAATCAACTTGATGTACATAAACATTTGTTTGTAAATGAATAAAGTACATTGTTGTTTTATGTTAATATTGGTATGTTTCTGTGTATTATCCCTTAAACTAGACACTTCAGAGACTCGTGTTCGTTTAGAATGTTCTTAGCAATTGGATAGACTTGGGGAATTTATACTGACAATGCTGACACTGGTGTGTTGCCAAGGAGTTGGAGCAGCTTGTCTTAGCTGCTAGGGTTGGACCTCAAGAATAGTTGGTGGGTAGGGCTACAAGTTGGGTCGAGTTAGGTCGGGTTGAGGCCAACCCTAGTCCAACCCTAAGTTCTAAACCCCCAATCCTAACCCTAACCCAACCCAACCTTCAACCTGACCTACCCAACCCTAACCCTAACTAAATTCCTTCAACTCTAACCCAACCCAACCCAACCCAAAGTCAACTTCGGGTTGGGTTGGGCCCAACCTAACCTTCTTCCCATCCCTTATAATCTTGTAGAACTTCTTAAATCTTAACTCAACTTTCACTACATATATTAATACTATGTTTTATTAGTGTTTGTTTGTTGATGTTTTTATTGGTTCTTTTAAGTACAAAATTTAGAAAAAAAAGTGTTTGAAATAACTATAGTTTATTATGAGTTATGACTTATAATAGATCTTTTATGGGTAGTAAGCTATGGGTGGTAAAACAACAGAGAGGAGATAAAGAATAAAATATTCAAAAACATAAAATATGTTATTAAGGTTTTAGTATTTCTAATTAGGATTAAGTGAAGTGATTATCTTAAAAGAAATAAATGATAGTATGTGGCGGGGGCTGTACAATTATCATGCATATAAACAAATCAATATATCATATATCATATATATAATATATTTATATATGATATGCACTATAGAGTCAGGTTCAAGTTGGGTCGGGTTGCCCGAGGGGTTAACTCTAACCCAACCCTAAGTAAAGTTGGGTTCATAAATTTCAACCCTAACCCTAACCCTAACCCGAGCATCAACCCGACCCAACCCAACCTGACTTTTTCGGGTTTGGTTAAGGTTGGGTTCGGGCCAACCTGGCCCAAGTTGTAGCCTTACTGGTGGGTGTTTATTAGAAGCATTGAACCCAGATCAGTTTCCAGTTATGCCCTGGACCTTGGAGATAGATGGGTAAAATTGGAAAGTTACACATAACCCAGACTTGATTATGGTACTACACTAGGTGTTGGACTGGGCTATTTTTATTATACGAACCAATGAGATTCATTAAGGGTCAAATACTTGGGCATGTTGGGGCAGTCTAAGAATTCACATGAGTGGGTGTGTGTTTTGATCATTATGGGCCGAGAGGTTAAGTGTAAGAGACAATTACAGGTTTGATTACATGATGAGCTTTGTCTTACATGAGTCCATTATCCTTGGGTCTTCATAGGGTGACTGAATCCAAGGATTATTTAGGTGTAAATGTTGGGCCCAAACTGGACCAATGCTGATTGGGTTAGGGGTTCACTACCTTGAGTAGTGAATTTGGCCTAGCCTCTTTTAGGGGTTGAGCCGAACCTATGTGGGCTTATGTGAGATCATTGTGGGGTCCCACACTATACAATATCAGGCCTAAAGTGGCCAAGCAACATCTTGGGTCGTGAGTCTTTGAAGTAATTGGGCCTAAGGCCCATAATTAATAAGGTTAAGTAAGCTGTTAGCTCTGGGTTGAATATGGATTTGGAATTGGGTGTGGACACCCATCCTCTTAATAGGATAAGGCTTATATCTTAATAGAATCTAGATCCAAATTAGATTTGGATAATCTCCCAATTTGATTAAGAGAGTGCTCCATAAGGAGATAAAAGAAGAAGATGGTGAACCAGACTAGAACACCACACTCTTTTGTTCTCTCATCTTCCAAGAAACCCTATCACGACCTAGGCTTTTAAGAACTGATTTTTGATCAGTTTTCTTCTAATTTTTACAAGAAAAACATTGAAGAAAATCAGACTCACTTACCTCATTCGATTCAAGCAAGTTGGATCACAGTTTTGTTGAAAACAGTGTTGTTGAACTGGCTTGACCTACACGCTGCACTATCTTCAGTGGAGGCTAGTTTTAGGACTGATTTGGGCGTGAACTTCTACCTTGGGATCTGTGCTTGTAGTATTTGTATCAGGTATAATTTTTCCTTTTGATTTGGTTTCAAATTTGGTCCGGTTCAGTGCAAGATCGATTTGGAAAATTCAGTTTTTAAATTCACCAAGAAATCGGTTCCCGCAAGGGTTAGAAAAATTTTTGAAATTTTGCCCGGCCGTCTAGCATGGTTCAGCCATCCATATGATGGATTCTAAACCCTTCCAACATGGGGTGGATTGAGGAAACTGGAATTCATAGGATCCGTTCTCAAACTGGGGTTGCTCTGTTTGGAAAGGTATTCTCAAATGTTTACCTTTGATATATGAAGGTTTGAGATTTAAGATGGGTAGAGGTGACAGGCTGAAATTTTGGAAAGATCCTTGGTGTTTGGACAGATATCTAGCTCAGGCATTTCCCCTTCTTTTCCAATGTGCAGCAAACCAAGAAGTTTCAGTGGTGGATTCATATACTCTCTCCAATAATACAGTGGTCTGGAACCCTCAGTTCAGAAGAGATCTGTTCGATTGGGAAATGGATGGGGTGTTGCAGCTGTTGCATCTGTTACAGGATCAGATTATAGACACTAATAGTGAAGATGAGTGGAGCTGGACTTGGAGTAGGGATGGCTGCTTCTCAGTTAAATCCCTTACTTCTAAGCTCAGTTGAACAGGTGATGCTGACTTTCCCTGTCATCAAGTGTGGAATCCTAGTTCTCCCTCTAAGTCCAACTTCCTTGTGTGGACAATGGTGCTGAACAAATGCTTCTCTAAAATCAACTTGGATAGGAGGGGTCTTCATCTCTCTTCCTTGCTTGTGGTCTGTGTGGTCTATTGCATGAATCCACAGACCACCTGTGTATCCACTGTCATATCTCCTCCGGAGTATGGGATCATTTTCTTAGGGCTATTGGTCTTTGCTGGGTCATGCCAAGTTCAGTTAAAGACCTGCTGTTCTGCTGGGAGATTCCAGGCCTGAAGAAAAAAGGAAAACTAATATGGAAGACAATTCCTGCAGCTGTGCTTTGGGTAATCTGGTCAGAAAGGGACAGGAGTCTTTTGTAACAAGACAGAGCACTGATGAGGTAGTGCAGCAGGCGGTTAGCAAGCTGATCTCTTGGGTGTCTGTAACTCCTGACTTTAAGAACATGAATGTACCTGAGTTGTTTAGATCTAAGTCCATTTGGAATCTGCCTGTGCTCTGTCTGGTCCTTAAGTGGCTAGCTCTCGTTGTAATTTGTTCATTCTGAATTAATAAAATCTTACTTTACCTTTCAAAAAAAAAAAGACACAGTAACCTACTATGGTTTTGATGCCAACAAGCTAAACCAAGATAAATGTTGACAAAACCCATTGATCAACCTACACAAAAGATCTGTCCAAACCACTCAATCTTCTATGTGTCTTCTCATGGTAGAAGTCTCTAGATGCCACCTCATTACAGTCAATCCTCTGTTTTTTTCTTGTTTTTATAGACTTAATCCCATTGAGTTACATTACTGATGTTCCGCTAGGGAAATTCTTGGTTCTGAATTGAAGGGTGATGTTTTCTCAACTTCAAATGGAGTTGAGCAAGCCCATTTCAAGCTATTCGGTTGCATAAAGTTTCATTGCAAATTGTAGGGAGTGGCTATTTTATGGTTTGATGGGTCAATCAAAGAAAGCCACTTGCTTTTGAAGAGCTGTGCTTTCAGTTTTTTGGATTGCTTTATACTCAGCTAAAACTTGTCCCAACTATATGGGGTCAGCTACATGAATCTTGTTTCACCCTTCCACTGTTTGGTGCCATATCCATTGCTTTTGTTTTTAATCAGTAACGATCAAAATTTTATTAATATAATGTAATGAACTCCATATTCGTACAAGTCCTCTTGTAGAGCTAAGAGGTCTTATCTCTACTCTTTGAGTATCATTTTACTTTTTTTTATTTTTTATTTTTTTTAACAATGAGCCCAAAATATTTGTTCCTTCCTTACCCCTTGCTTTTGCTTGATTATCCGCCAAGCTATTTCTCTTGGATTCCAAGAAACCATCACCTCCATGTCTTTATTCAACCACCTGAATCTTTTTACTTCATTACTATAACACCACAAAGCAGCCTTTCTTTTTTGTAGCCACCCAACCACCAATTTTGAATCCCCTTCAATGAATAGCTTTTAACATTCATCTCTTTTGTCCTCTGTATGCATTCCATCACAGCCAGAACTTCAGTCTTCAAAGAGTCTCGAACACCAATAGGACCCATGAACAAAGCAACAATATTACCTACCTCATTTTTGAATACTCCCCCACTCCTGAAGAGCCTCGATTACCTCTACTGCTGCCATCATAGTTGAGTTTCAAGAACCCTCTATCTGGTAGCGCCCAACTCTTGTAGACTATAGGCGTTTTAGAGGATTTTCTTTCCACTTCTCTCTAATTCATAATGATGTCATCTGTTGAGAAGGATGAGAAAATCTCCATTGTCTTGACCCAATGAACCACCCTGATGGTAATGCATTCAATTAAAGCTTCTTGACTTCTTTCTTTCTCCTTGAAGATTCTTGCATTTCACTCTTCCCCTATTGTCTAGATGGCTGCAGCCCTAATGCTTTTCCACAAAATTCTTCCCCTCTTCTTAGGCTAACTAAAGAAAGTAGGAGAGAAAAACCATAGACAGTAGTAGGAGGGTTTCACCTGCATAGAGAAAGGAGCCAATCCTAAATGCAAGTAACAAATGGACAGGATATTAGTAAGTGATAGCAAGTCTAACCGGGCTATTGATGTTAAACTTTTTTAAATCATGAAATATCGTTTCGTTTGGGGGAACCTTAATCCAAATCCCAAAATCCAAGTCCTTTATTTTTCTGCATTTTCTGTATTTTTAGCTATTTCTATCATTATAACAATAATTCTTATTTTTACACGTATTTTTATTTAATATAATGAATATATAATGCTCTATAGACTTGCCCAATTCTTTTGGTAGTTTTCTATATTTTTGCTGCACTTTTAACTATGCAGATATCTTGATTTTCTGGGTGAACCACGAGTGTATGGTAATTTGAAAAGATTAGTGTTTCTAATTCTGCTTTCTATTGTTTTTGGTGAAAATCTAAGTTATTGTAGTGGAGAAACATGGAGTTTAAGCCCTACTTCTATAAAGTTAAATGGAAGAATTATGCTGTTTGGGAGAAATCAGTAGGCTTTTTTGACTTTTTCTAACTAAGAAAAGGTAAAGGTAAGTTTTGACTAATGGGAAACAAGAATTAGGGAGTTCTACCTATCTATATCTATAATATATAGAGTAAAGAGGGAGGCCAAGAATCCTTTAACCTCATGCTCACAAAGACCTCTCATTTCTCACACATGTGGTTGCTTGTTTCAGATTAAATTATTAAAAGCATAAGAAGTCGTAGTAATAACCCTCTTAGGTTGTAAGTTTTTCTAATAAATCCATCTGTGCTCTCTCTAATAAGATCATTATATTTTTTTGATAATAAAAGAAAAAAATTATTTTAAAAGGAAAAAAGATGCTAAATACATTCACCAATAGGGTCCCAAGACAGCACCACCAAAAAGCAAACTACTGCCCAAGAAGAATAACCACCTACATATCCGACACCCTCTTCTTCTCACAAACAAAACTTAGGAACACTCAGCTTTGTACATATAAACCGACCAAAGAACTACACCAAAAAGTATGTATCATGACCCCATCCTCTGACTCACTACACTTCAATCCTTCCCATCAAAAAGTTCTCCTCCCCTTCCTCCTCATTCCAAGTTTCTCCCTCCTCCTTCAACATTGGATTTCTTCAGTCTCTCTTCCCTTTTTCTTGAATTCTTCAAACGTTCTCTTGGCAAAAGCTCTTCTCCTATGAAAAACAGACCTAAAGAGTTACCACCCTCCTTTTTTTTCTCCGAGACTCCACTCGTCTCTATCTCGCTTGCAAGTGAACCAAACGATTGCCTGTTCTTGTTCTTGATGTTTTGATGATCAATATCCTCTCTAACACGGGCCCCATGGTCAAACTTTTTTGATTTACTCTCTTTTTGTACAGTTCTTTTGTACTTGTTAGTAGGGCCTGCATCTACTAAATCTTCTTTTAGCGCGAAAACACCTAGTGACATGCACAGTATAAGATTTACTCGAACTCCTGAGAGTCTTCGACACCCCAAATCAACTCCTAGCTTTCCCACAAAGATTTCGGTAACCAACTGGTTACTACCAACTTTAGGACAGCACACCGTATCATAACACCGCACCTCCTTTATCAAAATCCTAAGGACAGCGCCTAGTTACTGTCACCACTTTCTCATCTTTTTCTTCAGCATCTCTTTCTTCCTTATACCCCCATAGCGTTCCCCTCCACTGTTGTCAACGCCTCAAACCCATTTCCAGGTTCAACCTCTGCCCCTCTTTCTCCCCCCTTGTTCTTTGGTCGACCTTAGCTGAAACTTCATCACTCCTCACCGGAACTGGCACAGCCTGATTTTTAGAAAAATCTTGGAAAGACATTGAAATTTCTAAATCTTGGTGTTGAAGCAATACCGCTGTTGCCACTGCCTTACCTCTGGATTTTTGCCACTCCTTTCCTGAAGATGAGCTATCCAGAACAATGATCCACTTTTCCACCACCAGAATCTCCGACGTCCTTTGACCCATCCTTCTTCCTGTGTTGTCGAACCTAAAGTTCATCCACATCCACTCTTCCCTCCTCCCACGTCTAGCCTTGATTGCTCCTCTTTTCTTTCTTGAGACCTCAAACTTAATAACTCTTCTTGTGTTTTAAAACTAATATCCCTTCCTCTAAGAACCCATAACGAACTCCACCGAGGGCCAACGTTAAAGCGTTTTGAGTTCCTTTTTATAAAGTGGTCATTGATTAAGCTGCTCTTCTCTTGAGAGTAGATTGGTTCATGAACTGGGCTAGGCTAGGCTGTCTTTAAGTTAACATAAAACATTCAGGGCCGAGCCTGAGCTCGATCTGACTATTGGGCTTAGGTCTTAAGTTCAAGCCCGACTCTCATATAAAGCCAGAAGCCTAATTAGAAAAATGATTTTTTTTTCTTTTTTTATTCAATAAAAAACTAATTTATTTATATTAAAAAATTTTAAAATTCAAAAATAATGAAAAATCTCACTACAGTTTGAGAAAAGAGAAGAGAAACAAAGAAAATAACATATCATATATATATATATGTATAAGATACATATTTTTTGTTATATAATATGTTATCAAGTTGATCTTTGGCTTGGGCTGGGCTTTTTTTTGAGAAAGCCCAAGCCCAGTTTGGGAAATCGTCGGGCCTGGTGGTTTGGGCCCAAGCCTGCAGGACAAGAGATTAAGAAATGAAAAACAGTCTCATCAATTACCTTACATAAGCAACACTAGTTGGGGGAAAAGGCCAGTTTGGTCTTTTTCTTTTGAAGCTGATCACGAGTGTTAGTGCAACCGTAAAATATTTTCCAATAGAAGGTATTGATTTTCAAGGGGATAGGGAAGCACAAGATTTCCTTAACGAAGGAAGAGAAAGAGGAGACAAGGGACTTAATAAAGGATTTATAGGAGAAGGAACCACACACGATTATCTCTTCCCTCAAAATCAAAGAAGACTGATCTTAGAATGTTTAACAAGCTAGATATTGGAGGAACCTTAGACTCTCTTCAGGTTTCTGAGAAAGCCCAAGACCTAATTCAACCCAAAAGAAGAAAGAGGTAGAAGGAAGTCCACGACAGGTCTATCTTTAAAAGAGGAAAGGAAAGAAATCTTTAAGTGGGGCTTCCCCTACCCAAACATGTTCTCAGAATCCTAATTTAGAGCTAGAAGCCAAATTATACCTCACATGACTAAGGAAGTGGGGCTTCCCCTACCCAAACATGTATAACTTTCTAAGGTGCAGCAAGAATAGCCAAAGCAATCACATCCCAACCATTTCTTGAAAGCCCATGAATTCTAGCTACCACTTTGTGCCAGTCTCTCATTTTCCACAGGAAACTGTCAAAGCCATTTACTTTAAAGAGCTAGATTTTTCAAGTTTACATTGCCAAAATCAAGCGATCCTTATCACCTTCCCCAAACTCCTAAAGAAAATCCTTAATGAGCTTCTCAATTCTTTTCACCACTACTTGAGGCATCATAAATAGACATGAAATAAATTGGGAGGTTAGCTAAAGTAGACTTGATCAATGTTAATATTCCATTGAAAGAAATATAATCTTCATCCCCAAGGTTTCTACCATTACCCCAACCTCATCTTCTAAATTGACATCTGTCACCAAGCTTTAATTCTAGTTAACTTTCAAATTAGACATTTTTTTTTTCAAACAAATTGACTACTAATTTCAAATTTACAATTCCCATTCTATTCTTTCCATCAAAAGATTAAGAAGTCATTTGTGAATTGCAAATGAGTAACAACTACTCCATCTCTCCCTATTAATCAACCTCTGAACAACTATAAGGAGTTAGCTCTTGAAATCAATTTCCTAAGAACCTCAACTACTATAGTACTATAGTGAAAAGAAAGTGTGAGTGGATCACCTTGTTTTAATCCTCTTACCCCTTCAAAAAAAAAAAAAAAAGCTATCCGCCCATTAACAATTATTGAGAAATAGCTAGTTTGACAACCCTTAATCCACTTACACCATTGTTTTTCGAAGCCACAATTCCATAAAATATTGGTTAATAACTTCCAACACACTAGGTCATAAGCTTTCTCAAGGTCTAGTTTGATTGCCACTACCTTTCCCCTTGATCTTTTTTGGGCTTCAACACACTCATTTGCAATTAAAACATGGTCAACAATTTGCTTATCTTGAAAAAAGGCACCTTGAGACAGAGATGAGGGAGAACCTATTTGATCCTCAAAGATAAAACCTTAGCAATCAATTTATAAATACTTATGACAAGACTGATAAGTTTAAAGTCTTTTGGGTGGCAAGCATCGGTCTTCTTTGGCACCAGGGCTAAACAAGTTGAATTCATGCCTCGACTAATAACACTTCTTCTATGAAACTCCCTAAACACTTTAACCAAATCTAACGCAATTATGTCCCAACAATCTTGAAAAAAGCCATCATAAATCTATCAAGAAGAGCCTTAGATCTGTCCATTGAAAACACTAAATCCTTAATCTCCTCCTCAAAAGCCTTTACCAAAACTTCCATTTACTGGCTTTCTAACACTTCCCATTCTCGAATAGTCACTGACCATCTAGTATTTAAGTGCCTCCTAAAAATTGATTTAAAGTGATCCATAAAGGCCTTGGCTATCTCTAATTAGTTTGTAACTTCTGCTCCTTCCCCCTTCTTAATCCACTTCTCTTAAGATTTCTGTTTCCAACTATTTCCTCCCTTAAGAGTGTTTCCTCTAACTCCTTAAACCATGGTTTTGAAAACTAGACCGAACTAGACGGTTGGATCGTTCGGGCCAAAAATCGACCAAGATACCGGTTTTGCTTTAATACTAAGTCATTATTTTACTAAAATCCCTTAAATTGGTCAACGAACCATTGGACCCAAATGGTTTGACCGCTGAATTGTTCGACTCGAACAATGGTTCGCAGGTTAATATAATTTATTTAAAATTTTCAAAAAAATAAAATGTTATTGTTGTGCCTCGAATTCTTTATTGCTACCAACTTCATGAACACACTCCGAATTAAGTTGAGAAAAACGTATAGGCAAAATTTCATAGTGGTTTGTGGTGGAAGTGTAGAGCCATAGCTCATCGCAAAATTTCATATGGACCCGATCTATATTTAGCCTATGGGTCCAAATCAAATACGAAGAGTTATGTGTTTCGAGGGGTTTTCTCTCTTATATACTTAGTCTTTGTCTTGTGAGAGAAGAGTGACACTTTGGGTGCATTTGGTGTTTAGGATTTTCTGTGAATGAGGTTGTCAGTGTACAACTCTGTATTCTTCTCTATTATAGATTACATAGTGCATTTTTGGTCCTTCACCTGTGGATGTAGGCTATAAGCCAAACCACATAAATTTGTGTATCCTCTTTGCTTGTTTCTCTTTATCTTTATTTTTCTTTCATTTTTGGGTGTCATTTGAATTTGTATTTTTGGATTTTGCGCAACAAACTAGTATTAGGGCCTTATTTTTCGTTTGGTATTTGTAATGTGATCAATGAAGTTCGATGGTAACATTAGTTTCAGTATTTGGCAAGTCAAGATGCATGCCATTTTGGGACAAGACAGATTGTACAAAGCTCTATATGGGAAGCAGAAGAAACCTGCAATTATGAGTGATGAAGAATGGGAGGAGTTAGACTTTAAGCCCTAATCATGATTATCTGCTGCTATTAAACGCAGTTATGTGGCAATGACTATTCTTGTTTTGTATGGCTGAAGGTACACTTATCAGATCTCATATTGATGAATTTTACTCTATTACCATGCATTTGCAAAATATTAATGTTAAAGGTTGAAAATGAAGACCATGTCTTATTGTTACTCTATTCCTTACCACCCTCATATAAAACTTTTAGAGAGTTTCTCCTCTATGGAAGAGACACCATTACTGTAGAGGATGTTAAAGCATCATTACTTTCTAAAGAGATGATTGATAAAAACCTAACTATAAATAGGGGTGATAGTCAGGACTCTAGATTGTTTGTAAGAGGGAGGTTTAAGGATAATGGCTTAAATAGTAAACCAAAATCTAGATCAAAATCCAGACATAAGAAATTGTTGACCTACAACTATTGTCACAAGAAAGGGCACATTAAGTTATAATGCTATATGCTGAAAAACAAAACTAGAATGAAGAGAATATAATCAAAAGAAAGAAATAACTCTATAGAGGCTGGTGTGGCAGAGGATGAGAATGCTGATGTTCTCTTAGTAATGGATGATAGAACTATACCCAAGGATGAATGGATTCTGGATTTGGGTTGTTCCTACCATATGTATCCCAATAGGGATTGATTCTCCACATATGAATCTATTGATGGTGGAGTTGTATTAATGGGTAATAATGTCTCTTGTAGAACTGTAGGAAAAGGAAAAGTTCAAATTAAAATGCATGATGGTGTTGTTAGAAAATTAACAAATGTACGACATGTACCGGACTTAAAAAATCTCATCTCTCTTGGCACTTTAGATGCAAATGGTTGTACGTATTTAGTTGAAGGTGGAGTTCTAAAGGTTAATATGGGTGCTCTTGTCATGATGAAAGGCATGAGAACAAGAAGTCTGAATGTGCTATAGGGTACAACTATCATAAATTCAATTGCAATTTCTACATGTCACTATCTAAGTTTGCCACCACCAAGTTATGGCACATGAGGATAGGACATATGAGTGAAAGGGGACTAACTGTATTAAGCAAGAGAGGTATTCTTTGTGGAAAAAGTATAGGAAAGCTTGAATGTATGGTCTTTCCAAGGATTTTTGGGCAGAAGTAGTTAATATGGTCTGTCACTTAATCTATCTCCACTTATTGCCATTGAGTGTAAGACTCCAAAAGAGGTATGGTTTGGTAACCCTCCTAATTATTCAAATTTGAAAATATTTGATTGTTTAGCATATGCACATGTTAATGAAGGTAAGCTTGAGCTTAGGGCCAAGAAGTGGAATTTTTTTTGTTATGTTTTAGGTGTGAAGGGATACAAGTTGTAGTGTCCTGATCTTAAATCTTCAAAATTCATAATTAGCAGAGATGTTATGTTTGATGAGATTATTATGTTTCACCCTAGGAAGGAATCTTTCATTCCTTGTGATGTAGATAAAACACAAAGTTCAAGAAGGAAGGTGAAGTTAGAAGTTAGAAGTTCTTCTTCATCTCAGTTTATATCAATCCAGGTGTCTATTTCTATTTTGATAGAAGAATGTGTATAAGAGGAAGAAGAGGTGCAATATTCTATTGCTAGAGGCAAAATAAGGAGATAAGTTAGAAAACCTCAAAGATATGATTATGCTGATTTGGTTGCCTGTGCATTATTAGTTGCATCAAAATGTTAATGTTATTGAACCTAATATTTATGTAGAAACTATCTCATCTATTGATTATGCTAAGTGGTTGACAACTATTCATGAAGATATTGAATCCTTGTACAAGAACTGGACTTGGGAGCAAGGATTTAAATATCAATACGATATGTCTGGTATGGGGCATATCGTTTGGATTAGGGCAATACTAGAGATGTTATGAATAGAAATGTATCATGTAAAGCACACATATCGGATTGATAGGAATGCGTATTGGCCCGTGCCGCATTGTATTGGTCGATACACACTGATATTGACTGATATGCAGCGTCTTTGACTAAAAATGCAAATGTTGCTAATATTGTGATTTGAACTCAAAAAACGTGCGCATGGCGTCAAGAGCCTTAAACTCTCAATCAAACCACTTGGCCATGCCATGCATTGTGATATTTAATGAAACAACACAATTTTTATTAATGTCTATGCAATAAATAATCAATATTTATGTTTAACAACCCCAATTAAAAATTAAAATAAATATATTTAAAATTAGTATTTTATAAAAAAATGGAAAAAATAATCTATCAATTCTATATTTACATCAAAAGGAGTACCAAAATAATATATTTACATTAAAAGATGATTTTAATCTCAAGAAATTTATACAAATAAATATTTATAGTAGAATAATTACCTTACTAAAAATTTATAAAATTGCACATGATATATGTCTTACAAATTTTATATATTTTTATAATTATTACTTAATATTTTAATTTACATTAAATGACAACATATTTAGTATTTACAAAAAATAAAAATTTGTTTGCAAAATATTCAAGAATATAATATTAAATTGAATTTATCATATCCACTAATTTACATTTATATGAAAAATTGATTTTTAATTTTAAAAAAATTATACAAGTAAAAATTTTAATAATGAAATAATTATTTTAATAATTAAAAATTATGAATTTGCATATGATATATCTTAGAAAATTTAACCAATTTTATATATTTTAAGTTAAAAGTATATATTTTTATAAGTTATTAAATGATAATTTAATTTATATTTGAGAAATTAATATTTGGTTAGCTTTTTTTGTTAATGTTAAAATGTAAAATAATAAAATAGAAAATAATTGATATAATAATTAGGAGAAATATAATAAGTCCATCTTGGACTCTTAATTAATGCATTGTACGATATCTGTTCTGTTATTAATTATTGTATACTTTTTATATATACCATTAAATATATATTCCTTATATATTTATACATTATTTATGGCTATTTGACCATAAATTTAGTGTTACTAATGTACTTATGAAATTTGTATGTGTTTCCCTAATGCATTTCATTCGTATCCATGCGTTTTCAAAGTGTATCCGTATCCAAGTTGTTCGATATGATACTCAATTCCAATACTTTAATCCTTGCCTGGGATTTAGTGATGCCACCTAAAGGAAAGAAGATTGTTGGGTGCAAATGGGTTTTCAAAAGGAAAGAAGGTAATTTAGGTATAGAGGATGCTAGATATAAGGCATGATTGGTTGCTAAAGGCTACAGTCAGGTACAAGGTATTGATTCTAATGACGTTTTCTCACTAATTGTTAGACATAGCTCCATTTGTGTTTTTCTTGCTTTGGTTGCAATGCATAATTTGGAATTAGAATAGTTAGATGTTATAATTGTTTTCTTGCATGGAGAACTTGATGAATAGATTTATATGCATCAACCTAAGGGTTTTGTTGTTGAATGGAATGAAGATCATGTTTGCTTGTTAAAGAAATATTTTTATGGCTTAAAACAGTCTCTTAGACAATAGTGTATAAGATTTGACTCTTTTATGGTGGTTCTTGGGCATTGTAGATGCAAGTATGACAATTATGTTTATTTTAAGAAACTTGCAGATGATTCTTTTGTTTACTTGTTGCTTTATGTTAATGATATGCTTATGCAACAAGAGAAATATATAAGATAACAAGTTGAAAATAAAGTTGAGTGTTGAGTTTGAAATGAAGGATTTAGGTGCAACAAAGAAAATTCTTGACACGGACATACGAAGGGACCAAAAAGTAGAAAAGTTGTATTTGGCACAATAAAAGTATGTTGAGAAGGTTGTAAAGCATTTTGGCACGAAATATGCTAAACTAGTAAGTATTCTTGCAACACACTTTAGACTTTTAGCTAATTTATCATCACAAGCAGATGAAGAAGAAATATATATGCCACATGTCCCTTATTCTAGTGTAGTTGGGAGTGTTATGTATGTTATGGTTTTCACACAACTTGACATTTCACATGCAATTAGTGTATTAAGTAGATATATGTCATATCCCAACAAGACACAATGACAGATAGTGAAGTGGATTCTCAGATACTTCAAAGGAATATAAGATGCTTGTTTGGAGTTTGGGAGGAGTAGTGGTAGTTTGATGGGTTATGTTGATTCAAAGTATGTAGGTGATCTTGATAGGAGGTCACTTATGTGTTTTCTATTAGTAGTTGTGCTGTTAGTTGGAAAGCTATTTAACAGTCTATAGTTGCTTTATTTACTACTAAAGCTGAGTATATAACAGTAACTAAGGCAGTTAAAAAAGTTATTTGGTTAGAGGTTTGTTTAATGAACTTAGTTTGGGTCCAAAGGTGATTGTTGTCTATTGTGATAGTGAGAGTGCTATTCATCTGACCAAAGATCAAATGTACCACAAGAGGATGAAGCACATTGATGTAAGGTACCACTTTGTCAGTGATGTTGTAGAACAAGGAGATATCATTGTGAAGAAGATTGGTACTGCAGATAACCCCTATGATAAGTTAACAAAGTCTCCTCTTGTGGTTCAAGTATTGCTTGGATTTGATTAGTGTTTGCAGCATTTGAGTTTTCCCATTGGGGCTTTTTTCTTCGGAGAAGCTAGAGGAAGATTGTTATTTGTGATGTTTGAGAGAATTGAAGCCAAGCCAAGGTGGGGATTTGTTATGGTTATCCTTGAATTCTTTTTTGCAACTGGCTTCATGGACCCACTCCAAATTAAGTTGAGAAAAACTTGAAGGCAAAATTTCATAGTGGTTTGTGGTGGAAGAGTTATGTATTTTGGGGGTTTTTCTCCCTTGTATGCTTAGTCTTTTTCTTGTGAGTGAAGAGTGAGACTTTGGGTGTATTTGCGATTTATTAGTGTTTTTTGTGACTTAGGTTGTGAGTGCACAACTCTGCATTCTTCTCTTACAAATTACATAGTGGATTTCTACTACTTTTTCACTTGTTGACATAAGCTATAAGCCAAATCATGTAAATTTGTGTGTCCTCTTTGCTTGTTTCTCTTTATCTCTATTTTCTTTTGTTTTTGGGTGCCATTTGAATATGTGTTTCTAGGTTTTGTGCAATATAAAATAATTAAACAGAGAAAAAGAGAACGAATCTCACATCTAAAATTAGAGAGAGAGAGAGAGAGATCTCCAAGTCGAGAGATGTGAAAGAGATCCGATAGATTTGATATTTGTAAGAAAGATCTTAGATTCAATCATTCACATAATCATTGATTTGAGATTAGAGAGAGAGAGAGAGAGAGAGAGAGAGAGAGAGAGAGAGAGATCATATCATTGTTGTCGTCACCATTGCTGATGTAGATCATTGTTGTCGCCAAGGATCAAAATTTCGTTACGTATTGGACCTATTGTCTGGTATCTATCATATCGGAACCTTCCCGATACGCCCCTACAAGGGGTGTTTCGGGTCGTCAAGTGGTTCAGAGGGTAGATCGGCCTTAAATCGGTCCCTCTAAACTAATTTCGAAAAAAATAAAAAAACTGTACCGAGCGTATCAACCTATATCAATATTTCAAACCTTGGTTGTCGCCATTACCTCTATAGATCACCTTCTTCTTCTTCTTCTTAGCCTCTTTTCATTCTCATTCTTAACCCCGTTATAACTTTTGTATCCATCTTTACCCAAGGATCAAAATTTCGTTACGTATTGGCCGATACATATCGTATCGGAGCCTTTCCGATGCACCCCTACAAGGGGTGTTTCGGGTTGGCAAGTGGTTTAGTGGGTAGATTGGCCTTAAATCGACCCCTTTGAACCAGTTAAAAAAAACATATAAAAAACAAAACAAATACATGCCGATACACCCGATATTTTAAACCTTGTCTTTACCCTAATATTCCAATCCAATGGGTAAGATGAGGTATAACATGGTTTTAAATTTTTAATGGTTGAAATGTTTCATCCATTTGATTCGAGTGACCAAACTACTAACTTGGAAACCGGTGGCCAAAATGGTTCCGCTTATGGGTCGGTTTTTAAAATTAAAACCTTGCCTTCAATTTGCATAGATCAGATCTCTCTCCACCTTTAAGGCAACTCTCCTCTTCTTTCCTATCTAAATCCTAAATCTTTGAAATTAATCTGGCTTTCTTTTCCTCAAATCTCCCAAAGGTGTTCCATTCTTTAGTTTTCTCCTTCAAGCATTGAAGTTTTCTCAAGAATCTTTGCCCTTTTTACTACTTAGGCTGTGTTTGGTTTGAAGGAAAAAGTAAACAAATAGAAACTTGCGTTTAATTTTCTCACTTGAAAAGAAACACTCGGATGCCATTCAATAGTTGCTCAATTCTTAACCAAGGTTTAAAATTTCGATACGATACGCCCGATCATATCTTTTAAAAACCGATACAGGATATGCATGGAAATCGGACGTTTCATCTTTTTTCATGTGTATTGGACCCGTATCGGGGTGTATTGGAGGCGTATCGAGGGTGTATTGGGCGTATCGATGAAAAAGATATGGCCAAAAACTAAAAAAAAAATTAAAAGGAGAAAACAAGCTTCTTTTCTTTGAAATAAGCCTTCTTTCACCCTCAAATGACTCTAAAACTCCAAACTTCATTCCTAGAGTGCTATATTTGCAAAATTTTGCAAGAAACAAGTGTGAATCGTTAATCTTTTTAAAGATTTTTCAAATTTTGAAAAAACATGGAAAAAATAGGTAAATTTTTTCAATTTTTTATAATATCATGTGATTTCTTTTTTTTCTTGAATGTTTAAATTGTGTTGATCTACATTTCTTACATTAAAAATCACAATTTTTTTTTTTGTGTTACCAATGGATTTATGGAGATTTCATGAAAATATTTGGGGAAAATATAAATCATGTTTTTTAAAACTGAATCGGTGACCGAACCGGTCAGGGGTCCAGTTACCGATTCGAACGATGGCCTGTTTTGAAAAAAAATAAAAAATTTTAAAAAAATTAAAAAAATTGAAAAATGTTCAAAACCGTTCGAACAGTTAACCAGCCCGTTCAACAATTTATTGACCAAAATCAATGGTTTTGGGGAAAAACGGAATTGGTCAAGTGACTGGTTCCCGGTTTTTCCGGTCCAAATGTCCGGTTCGGTCTGGTTTTGAAAACCATGATATAAATTAACAAAAAAAATCGAAAATGTAAGTTATTTCTTTGCCTATAGAGACTAAATATGTTTTAGATCTATGGATTTATCTATCATATCCATAGACCAATTGAAATTTCTTCTTTAATAATTATTTTTTTATTTTTTTAGAACTAAAAAATAAATAACTAATTAATTATATTTTATCATTTGATCACAATGATTGAATATATTATAATTCTATGGATGATCTATCATATCCACAATTGAAATTTCTTCTTTAATAACCATTTTTTGAATATATTATATAATGTTTATTTATTTTTTTATAATTTTTGGAAATGAATTATAAATAATAATTATTTAAACAATAAATGATTATTAATTATATTTTTACATAGAAGTTGTGCCATTGCATGTTTTATGGTTGGACAGGAGAGTCGGCTTTTTCTCATCCCATGGAACATTAAAACTTAAGAATTAAAATTTATAAATTATAGTTAAGCATAGGATTTTTAATGAAATTATAATTAGCTATAATACATTTCTTCAGAAAATCATTAAAATATATTAATTTAATGTATATACACCTCATTGAGGTCTTATATTTAGTGTTGTTTATGTATTTTTGTGATTTATTAAATTATTTATAGTGTTTCCAAGCGTATCTATGCATATCTTAGTTTTTCTTTGATACACATGCATATCCAAGGCATATCCCAATACGTATCTTAAAAGTGTCTTTCCGATACATTTGACGTTTTTGATACTTTGAACCTTGTTCTTAACTTCTCTGTTTGGATATAAGTTAACAAAACGACCAATTAGACAAAAATGAGAGGGATGGAGCTGTATTGGCGACTAATGGAGGAAGGTTTTGATGGTGGAAAGGAAAAGGTTTCAGATGGAAAAAATAAGTGGAGGTCTGACAATAAAAATAATAGAAAGAAAAAGATTGGTAGTGGTTCTAAGTAGAGATGCCTCAACTTGGCTCAAAGGTTTCATAGATGGCATTATCTTCGCAATAACTGAATCCAAGTGAAAGGCAGAATTTGAGTTGCAAAGGAAAAGATTCATTATGGAGAAAAGAAATAATAACATGGATTTCATTCAGTTGTGTGAGCTGTTCGACAATGGTAAAAAGCAAATGTTCTGCATTACAAAAGGAAAAGGATGACAAGGATAGCTGAAGTTTGTAGAGGCTTTAGATGATTATGAATGGGGGAGATGCTTATGGAAAGGGCGACAAGTCACCTACTACCTCGATGAAGGTCTCTAAGGACAGACAAAAATTAGGAACCTATAATCACAAGGGGAAGGAGAAGGATGTAAAGGGGATGAGTGATGTAGCCTTCTACTTAAAATTGATGGACGAAGGCTGCTTGAAGGAATGCAGAACATGATGGTGATAAAATTGGTGAAAAAGTGGAAGATTGGGAAGCAGTCTTGCAAGACGTCACGGTGGTGTTCTTGATAATGTTTTGAAAATCATAATCGTATCGTAAATCATAGAGCAAGTTGAATCAAATTGAATCATGAATCATATCATAAACTGTGAGATTATTTCTATTTTTTACAACCTTGTCAAAAAAATTAAATATAAATATAATTAAATGGCTAAATATATATTTAGGAAATTAATTTTGCCCTATTTTTAATCTATATCTACCATACATGTACCTAAAACAACAAAATTTACAACTTATACTATACAATAGAACCCTAAGATGATAAAATCAAATTTGACTTGAAAGTGAAGCAAATCCATATACAATGGCTCCTTAACCTACAGATGATGGAAAATAGACTGACTTCTAATATTTTTTTGTTAGAAACAATTTCTAGTCTTAAATAACATAAATAGATCATTTTCTAGTAAGGGTTTAAAGAAAAAAAGTCTCCCATGGCAAAACAAAATATAGAAAAAAAGGATAAAGTAGAGAACTAGTTCTTAATTGAATTCATTCGAATCATATAAATCATGAGATCTTATGAATCAAATTATAGGATTCAAACAAAAAATCATAAAATTTTTGTAGAAAAGGATTCAAACATTAAATTTGAATTGAAACCCTTGGGATTCATGATTCAAATCTTAAATCATAAGATTTTGACAACATTGGTTCCTAATGATTGAAGGGGCAATGCTCATTCCATTTGAAGAAAATGCTGCCATACTATACTTGGGTTGCAGGCAAGATACTATCACCAATGTAACCACCTGGAAGAGGGTAAACTCACGAAGCAATTCTGTAGACTAGCGACTGTAACAAAGGTGACCAGGTCTGCAGGACTCTCAAAATAGATACCATGGGTCACTAGTTGGCCATGGTTACCCATTGTGGAATGTAGACAAACTTAGTGATTGACCAAGGCATGATCTTATGGACTGCAACATGCCTCTTTTAAATAACACACACTTTGTAGAGTCTCTCCATAAGCGACATGTGGAAAGGTTTTTAGAGGGTGACAACGATAGCTTGTAGGCCGATATTTGGTCCTCTTGAATCTAATGTAGGTCCTTGATGAATCAGCGTAGAGATATGTGTTTAAATGCCTTGGGAATATTTTGGAATTTCCACATGCTTGTCTTATAAATAGGGAATCCTCCCCTTTAGGATGGGGGGGGGGGACTTCTAATGTATCATCTTCAGTTTTTAAAACCCTTGTTTCTCCTTATGTTCCTTTCCTTGTTGACTATAGAGTCTAGACCACCAACACAACCACCTACCTTGCACTTCTTATTTTTTTCTAATGTGGATATAACCACTCACATATGCATCCCAACAATTAAGACGGTACACGACTTCTCCTGCCACTATGAATGTTTTCTAGCATATTGCATCATTGTCTGTATGGTGTAAGAGTTGCTTGTTGCTATAGTTGGATGTTTCAAATTGTCTTTCTTCGAGAGTTGCTTAGCAAGACTAGACTATATTACTACCAAGGTTATGTTGTTTCTTTCTAGGCAATTGCTAGCTTGAAGGGAGTGTTGGAGTGTTCAAATTTTATCATATGAAGAAAGGGGGGGGGGGATTTTGAGTGGAAAGTTATAATCAATAATCTTAATAAAATATTTACCGCATTAGGGTCTATTTTGTGATTTTCTTATTTTCTTTTAATTTAAAAATTATAAATAAATAATCATTGTTATTAATAAAGTTGCACACAGTTATCATGTCATTAATAAAGTTTTACACTATTATCAATACTAGTAACGGGTACGTGCATGGGCAATATCTTCTTGGAAAATATCATTTCAATGGAATGCATAGGTTACATTTAGTTATTAGAATTTATAAAAATGTTTAAAGTTTGAAAATGTATACATTAAAAAAGTTTAAAAATATAAAATAGGCTACTAAAGTCATCATCTAATGATCTTTTTTGTTCAATTTTGATCGTTTTATTTAAGTATACATTTTTGGTTGATAATTTGGGTATTACATGCTTTATTTGCAACTCTTAACTATCTTTGAAGCTTGACAAGATTAACAATTGGGCAATCAGTTATGTTAATTTGGTGTTGTCATTTTTACACTTGTCACAATATGCTCCTCTTTCTATTTACAATTATTATATGCATTATACCATGATTTGCCTAAGTTTAAGATATGTGTGACTATATATCAAAGTATTAGTACTTCACAATAATTAATAACATGTTCTTCATAGGAGTGTTGGATTTGAAGTCTTAGGAGTACTTTGTTGTTTTTGAGATCCCCCTTGCTAGATCTTAATATGTGAGGAGTAGAGTTATAGAGCGGTGGAACCTTTGCACCAAGAATTCTTAATGAAATCAAATTCTTATGATTTTGCCTTCAATTATTTTATGGGAAATTTGACTTGAAAGATGCCATAATTATCATGGAGGAAAGTACTTGGCAGTTAGACAAATTTTTATTTGTATTGCAACTTGTCTGTTCAAATTAAATAATTTGGCTCCTTACCCTTGGCCCTTAGACCCTAACACGAGATGACAGTTGATCTTCAAATCTTAATTAAGGCTTCTAAAAACAAATCTTCAGGTGGATTAATTGGCGACCTCCTCCCTCTTCACCCCCATGATATGGTTTAATTGAACATAAATGGTGATTTCAATGGAAACCTAGGCCTGGGGGGAGGGGCATGATAAGAGACATGGAGAATAAATTTCTTGGTAGTTTTGTCTCTTATTACAATGCTTGTACTTTAATGGAAGTTGTGTGATGGCTTAAATCTTTGCCTTGAATCTATTTAACTCATTTGTTAGTTGAATGTGGCAATAGAATTTTGGTGGACATGATAAACAAACACAATGTTGCTCCTTGGGAGATCCACTATCAATTGCAAGAGGTCTTTTCATTGGTGGTGCAAATGAATGTGTCCATTACCCAAGTGTATAGGGAAGCTAATAGACTGGAAACACCCTAGCTAATCGAGGTATTGATTTAGTCTCTAATGTTGTCTTTATAGTTTTCTCCCAACTGCTAAGTCGAACAAAGTCTCTAATTTAGGATGACTACTTAGGTTTGTCTATCCCTAGACTTGTGTGACATGTTGTATTGGTTTTCTTTTTCTTGGAGCGGGGTTGAGAGTGTCTCGGAGTTCATTTATTATTGGGCCTAGAGCAAGGTGGGCTATGTCCTCCCATATATTTGCTTTTATCTATGATGCCTAATAAAATTTTTAGATTCCCCCTCCACCCAGAGTAAAATTTTATGGTACAATTTTATTAGTTACTTTCATTAGAATTTTATTTGAATTCTCGTTACCTTTGCAATGATAAAATTTTATATGAAAAATCCAACTTCAGCTCCTTCAACCGCTTAAAACCTTAGAATGAACTACTATGAAAAATATCATTTACTCTTGTAGATATTTTGTCATCCAACAATTCAGGCTTTAAGGTAATGGAAATGAAGAATTAACTAACCATTTGGCGAGAATAAATAAGAGGAAACCATCCGCTACCTTAATGATCAAGAACTGAACTAGTGAAAATAGGTTAAAGATATTAAAAAAAAAGAAAATAGTTTAAAGAATAAATTGTTTGTCTATTTGCAAGTTGGAAATCTCTTCATGGTGGTTAATGTGGCCCAACATTGGCTATTGAGAACATAAAATGTACTTTTGGGTCTTTTTGAAGGGATGAGAGATCCATCCTTTGGACGCCCAAAGATTGCGGAATAAGGGGCGAATTTCAAAAATTTTATCTCTCCCTTCAACTGGGAATCATATTCCCTATTTAGAAAATCATATTTTCAAGGATCAATCTTGAACCATAAACTGAACCAGATCTGAACCAAAAAGAAGTGGGAAGGATTATACCTGATACGGAGAAGTAATATCTCCCAACGAAGGTGTTCACGCCCAAGGAAGGATCCAAAGACTGCTCCCACTGAAGATGGCGCAGTGCAGGTGGAGCAGAATCAACAGTGTTCTTCCCCAAGAACTCTGTCCTTCGCAAGAATCAGCAAGATGGCACGTGAGCACAGCTTCCTTTCAATCATTTCTCAAAGGACTGATGTCAAGATCCAATCTTGACTTCTCCCATCAGTGGAGATCGAACTGGAAAGCAAGGCGGCAAGAACAGGGAGGCGGCAAGAGAGTATTTGCAGGGAGCAGAATTCTCTCTTCTAGATTTCAGCACCAAAGAAACCTGATGATCTGTGTGTATTGTGTCTCTAAAGGCTGCCGCCCCCTTCTTCTTTTATAGTCTTAAAGGGATCAGCTCCTAATCTGATTAGGAGTTGCTAATCCAAATCATATTTGGTTTAGAAGTCCCTTTAAGTGATAAGGGATAATCCTTATCTTATCTGGAGATAAGATCAGCCATCTCCTAATCTGATTAGCAGGTTTCCAGATCTAAATCTTATTTAGATCTTGGACTCTCTAAGTGGATAGGGTCTAAGCCCAATCCTATTAGCTGATCCACTTCAGATTTTGCCCCTTTATTAACTAAATAAGCAGCCCAGTTCGAAATGGGCTTTAGGCCCATTAAGCTTATGTGCTCACTTAACCCTCTTAACTGCTGCCCAGTTGGGCTATGGCGTGGGACCCAAGCATTGATCTACACATCAGCCACATGGGTTCGGCCCAGCCTTTGTTACAAGGCCTGGCCAAATACACTATTAAAGACAGTGCACCCCCTGAAACCCATCAAATGGGCTCTACGGGCCCAACACTTACCCTAAGAAGTCCCTGGGCCAAGCCACCTTGTAACACCCAGGGATTGTGGGCAGATGCAAGATTAGCCCATCAGGTATTAACCTCAATGGTCTTACACTTAACCTCTCAGCCCATAATGATCATACACTGCCCGACAAGAGAGGACCTCTCCCTCGGCTGCAAGGAACAGTGTTGCACTCTCCACTTATATGGATCCCGGGAATTAAGCTCCTTGTATGGCGTGGGACCCAAGCATTGATCTACACATCAGCCACATGGGTTCGGCCCAGCCTTTGTTACAAGGCCTGGCCAAATACACTATTAAAGACAGTGCACCCCCTGAAACCCATCAAATGGGCTCTACGGGCCCAACACTTACCCTTTACCTTGTAACACCCAGGGATTGTGGGCAGATGCAAGATTAGCCCATCAGGTATTAACCTCAATGGTCTTACACTTAACCTCTCACATAATGATCATACACTGCCCGACAAGAGAGGACCTCTCCCTCGGCTGCAAGGAACAGTGTTGCACTCTCCACTTATATGGATCCCGGGAATACCTTCTTGCAAACATTTTAGAAACCATATATATATATATATACTTTTATATCTTATATAAAATATATTTTGCAAAACAAATCTCAACGGTTGAAATCGGCTGCCGGCAGTCTTGGTTTCCATCAGTGAGAGTGCATCCCCGATCATTACCTTTGTCCGACAAAGGGGCTGATCCTGTCACTATGATCACCCACTCAGATGAATTCTCGGACTGTCCCAACATACCCAGGTTTTGACCCCCGCTAAGGATCTCACTGATTGGTACATCAAAGATAGCCCAATCCGACACCTAGTGTAGTATCATAATCGAGTCTAGGGGTCGGGTGTAACTTTCCAGTTTTGCCCATCAATCTCCAAGGTCCAGGGCAATACTGGAAATCTGGTCCAGTTCAAAGATTCAATTAATCGTACACTGTATGTGCCTAGGGTCTCACCCTGGTAGCTGAGACAGGCCACCCCAACCGACTTGGTGGCACCACAGTGTCAGCCTTGTCAGGATAGGTCTCCCCAGACCGACCCACTGGCTGTGAACATTCTAAACTAACACGAGTCTCATTAAGTGTCCAGTTTAAGGGTATTACACAGAAACATACCAAGGGAACATGAATCAAATATGTATCTTTATTCATTTACAATAAACTCATAAAGTACATCATTCTGATTGAAGTTAAGGGCATACAAAACTGTCTAACACTTTTTTTATAAATTTAAATAAATGAAAGGGTAAATTGCTAAAATTTCCCCTAAAGACTTTGATCATTGTTGAGACCTCCCCTAAAGTTTGGTAAATGCAATCACCTCCCATGAACTTTTTGACATAGTTGCAAGTAGATTCCCTCTGTTAGAATCCTTTAACAAGAAGCACAAAAATGTCCAAAATACCCATGTAGTTACTTTTGACAAAAATGTTTATTTCCAAATTTTTTCTTCACATCAATCACTATTTACTACCCCAAGCCCTTCCACCCTATTTTTCAAAATGGATGTATTTTCCAAATTTGCCCTACATATGAATTGCTCAGAGGTGAAATTGTAACTTTAAACTCTTTTTAGTTGTTCATAAAATTTGTATTGTTTTTTTATGTATAAACCAGCCTCAGTAATAATTGCATATTTGGACATTTTCATGCTTCTTGTTAGAAGATTTTACAAAGGGGTCTACTTGCAATTGTGTCAAAATGTTTAGAGGAGCTGATTGCAATTACCAAACTCCAAGGGAGGTTTTAACAATAGTCAGAAACTTTAGGGAGGCTTTAGCAATTACCATGGTTTGTTTTAAAAAAGAGGGATTTGTTTATCTTTTTCCTAACAAGTATTAAATAAAAAATCAAAATAACATTTTTGCCCTTGACTTGTTTTACAATTATGAACAAAAAGAATGGAGTTTTATGTCTTTTTCTTAATAAGAATTAAATGAGAAAGAAGAGTAATTTCCTAATAAGCATTAAATGAGAAAACAAAATTATATTTTTACCATTGCTCCTACTCCAATTCAAACCTTAGAGATGGGACACTTAAATCTAGTGAAAATTTCATAAGCCAACCACATCTATTCGTACCTTTATAGATAGTATAGATATTATATTATTAAAGGAAGAGAGAGAGAGAGAGAGAGAGAGAAATATTATATTATTAAGGGAAATTGTCTAAAATCCACCATGGGTTTTCAACATTTCTCTTAAATTCACCACAACTTTTCAAAATGTCTATACCATGTCAGTAAGTTTTTATTTTACAAAACTCACCTTTCGTTAATGCACCATTAATGCTTCTTAACAGAGGTTTCCATGTCAGCATAAATAACAATTTTCATGACCAAATTACCCTTGAATGGTGAGTTAGAGGAAAAATGGTCTTTTCAGTTTTCAATTTTCTTGTTTTTTTTTGAATTTTTAGTGTTTTGTTATAATTTCCAATGTTTTTTATAGTTTCTGTTTTTTTACATTTTTCTATTTTCTACAATCTATAAAATTTCATGTATTTTTTGTTATTTATTTGCAATTTCTGTGTTTTCTATAATTTTTGGTGTTTTTTCTACAATTTTTATTTTCTGATTTTGCTTTTCAATTTCTTTAGTTTCTATAATTTGAAAATAATTTTTTATTTTGTTTGCAATTTCTTTACTTTTTTTATTTTTTGTAATTTCTATGTTTTTTATGTATTTTACATTTGAAAATATTTTTTTGAACTTTTTCGTTTTTCCATGTCTAAATATTAAAATGGTAATATATTAACACCCGTTAATTTATTTGGTATATATTTTATATTTTTCTATGGAGGTTAAAATGGTAAAATATTAACACTCGTTAGCCTGTTTAACGTCAAGTTAGTGACATGGTGAGTTTTAGACAATTTCCCTATTATTAAAGAGAGACAATTAAGAGTGTGTTAATGAAAGGGAAATATTATGTTATTAAAGAGTGACAATTAAGACTGTGTTAATGTGTGTGTGTGAGAGACCATTAAAGAGCTTTAAGGTGTTACAAAATATAATTACCAAAATGTCTAAATATCATGGGCATATAGTTTTCCTATCAAGGTGTCAAGGCGAAGGGTCCCTTGAATTTTTAAAATTAAATAATTCTCCAAGAGGTCTTCCCTCCTAGCTCCTCTACAATCTCCTCTGTCACTTGAAGTTCAAGCTTGAACTTTCTCTTCCACTACATTACCTCCTTTATCATTGGAAGCTCAAGCTCCCACCGTACATTGTTTCCTATTCTTTTTTCTATCCCCCCTTTTTCAAATTAGGCCTATGTTTTCTTTCTTTGTTTTTTTTTTTTTTTCCATATGTATTTAGCTTGGATGGTGAAGATGAAGAGGATGGCATTACTAATTATCATCTATAAAATTAGACCACTAAAAAAATTTGTCGTCTTCATTTGTAAGGAGAAAAAATGACCTAACTGCATGTATTTTTATATAGATATAGGCTGAACAGAATGCATATCCACTTGTGTTTGTGATTTAACTGCATAATTCATTTTTTCAACTAACTAGATAAAGCAATTTATAAATTTCTTGTTACATAGAAATAATAATAAACCTACACAAAAATGGACCTCTATATCCATTTTATGGGAAGTGATTAACTAAGCAAGAGAGCGAGACGAAAAAGAAACCATCCAAAAGAAAAAGGTTAATTATACTTATATGTACCTTGTGGTTTTAGGGAACTATTTATATACCCTATAGTTTCAAAAGCTACTTATATATACCTTTCAAGATGGTCCCACATGGCATAAACAAGCCCTCAATTATGAGTTCGGATCTCCTGCCCACGAGAACTCTGCCCACATTTATCACAACCACATATGGAGAACATCTCATCCCCTGCATAGTATTATGCAGGGGGAGATGTTCCCAATTCATGGAGGATAGTGTATTGTGGGTAGGCGTGGGCAAAGTTCTCGTGGGCAGGAGATCCAGAGTCCTCAATTAATGAGATAATTAGCATCATTTATAGCAATCATTAAATGTTTTAATAATCCCAATTTTACCTTCCATTTGAAAATGCTATTGATCTCCTTCAAAAATTTTGACCAAAACCCTAGATTGATCTTTTTCAACCACACTTGAGCAGTGGAATGACCATGGATTTTTATAAGAGGCTAAAGAACTTAATTTAAATGCTTGACCAATGGAGATGATGACATCGTTACAATTAAAGTTGGGGAAGTTTAAAAAACTAAAGGCACAATGGAGTGAAGATGAAAGTTTGATGGTCTGGTTTGGTCAACATCTTTGTTATCTTTCTTGGGGTAAATTGCTGAAACCTCTCTTGAAGTTTTTGATCATTGTTGAAACTTCCCCTGAAGTTTAGTAATTGCAATCACCTCCCCTGAACTTTTTAATGCAATTTCAAGTAGGCTCCCTCTCGTAGAATCTTCTGAGAAAAGCATGAAAATGTCCAAAATACTCGTGCAATTAATATTGATGCTAGTTTCTACTAGGGGTGGAGAATACAAACTTTATGAACAACAAAAATAAAGAGAATTTAAAGTTGCAGCTTTACCTTTGAGTGACTGATATGAAGGGAAAATTTGAAAAATAAATCAATTTCAAAAAAGAGATTGGAAGGGTTTGGGGTAGTGATACATATGAAGAGAAAATTTAGAAAATAAACACTTTTGTTAAAGGAAACAACATGGGTATTTTGGACATTTTGTTGCATTTTTTTTAAAGATTCTACTAGGGGGGTCTACTTGCAACTACATTACCAAACATTAGGGGAGGTTTAATTTCAACAATTTACCCCTTTTTCTTGTTCCAAACAAGGAGAAGAAACTACAAAATAAGGTAAGCACAAGATGCTCTAATGACTATATTTGGTGAGGTTGCTGTTAATGTTCAAAATGGAGTGACATCCAGGGTGTCCAATCTCTCTTTGAGATGGAACTTTTCCTATCATTCTTCTAGAATGAGTTTGTTCCTCTGGATCTCTATTGTTTATCCCTACCTCCTTTGTAACCACGGAGTCACTCAACAACAACCAAAGTCTAGTAGACTCCATAATCAAAAAGTTCCCAGACCTCTTATGGCCAGTACCATAGCAACCCGTTCAAGCAACTTTGGGGACCCAAGGATTGGAAGAACTGATTAGTATTCAAAGTTTTGACAGATAAAGACATTTGGATTGTAAGCCTGAAAGAATACCTTAAAAAAGCCTAGAACCTGCAAAGTCGGAGGAATATTTCAGATTTCATTGGAGACAGTTGGCTGGTCTGTTTCAAGTCTTTGGCAGATAGAGAAGCTATCATGAACGGAGGGCCTTGGAGCTTTAATGATGATTTAATCATACTAGAACATTGCGAAGCAAATAAATCTCCAGAGAGTTATCGTTTGGATCATGCAGAAATATGGATCCAAATTTTTGGACTTCCAGTGGAATGCCTTGCTGCAGATCGTCAGGAAAGCCATTGCAAGATAATTACGAAAGTAATTATGAAGGTATTTAACAAGACCGGAGACTAGAATTTGAAAGAGGTAATTGAGAGTGATGGGTTAGCCACCAGCTCGTGTGATATTTATATTGAAATCAGTTCTACAGGAGGTGAGAAACTACAGGTACAGTACAGGTAAGACTGGCAACTAGATAGGCATGCCTATGCCTATGATACGTGTTCAACAGAGTTACTTATCTTTATCATTATCCTCAATATGCCCCATCAAGCGAAACACTTTGAGAAGACGTGTAGCTCGGATTGAAGATGAAGAAAACATGGAGTTGGTAAGGCTTTTGTGAAAATATCAGCTACTTGATCCTTGGATGAGATGAATTTTACCAAGATTTTTTTGACAATTAAATCTCGTAAATGAAAGTCAACTTCTACATGTTTGGTGCGTGCATGAAACACCGGATGAGTAGCCAGTGTCGTGCCGATATTGTCACACCAGGAAACCGGAGGCATCTTGGAAGGAAATCCTAGATCAGTCAAGAGGGATTGAAACCATAGTAGTTCTGTTACCAAGTTGGCCAATGCTCTGAATTCGGCTTCAGTGCTGGAGCGAGCTACAATAGCTTGTTTCTTGGCACTCCATGCGATGAGGTTGGGTCCCAAGTACACACAATACCCATCAGTAGATTTATGATCGTCTGGACATCCAGCCCAATTAGCATCACTGAAAGCATGTAGTTGAAGAGATGTCAATGGAGTGAAATGAAGACCAACATCCAATGTACTCTTGAGATAGCGAAGGATCCGTTTCACAGATGACCAGTGAGCATCTGTGGGAGCATGTAGAAAGCGGCAAACCTTGTTGACGGAGAAAGAGATGTCTGGTCTGGTAAGTGTAACATATTGCAGTGCTCCAACTATGCTCCTGTATTCTGCAGGGTTTGGAAGTGCAACACCTTGAAGTGATGACAAATTGCAGGATGTTGACATAGGAGAAGAGATGAGTTTAGCACCAGCCATCCCAGTGCGCCATAGGAGATCTAGAATATAATAGCGCTGAGATAACATCAGTCCGGTAGATGTACGGTATGCTTCTATGCCTAGAAACAAGTGTAGGGAACTCAGATCTTTTAGGGCAAAGGTGTGCGAAAGTGATGCAATGACTTGAGAGACAGTTTGAGAAGAGGACCCAATAACTAAGACGTAATCAACATAAACAAGAATAAATATGGTTTCCTGACCTCGTTGATAGAAAAACAGAGAGGGATCGGCTTGAGAGCATCGAAAGCCAAGATTGATAAGTGCTTCACTTAACCGAGAGAACTAGGCACGTGGAGCTTGGTGTAAGCCATACAACGCCTTGTGCAGTTTACAAACATGTGTAGGCTTGGTTGGGTCTTTGAACCCTCTGGGTTGTCTCACATAAATGCCTTCATTCACAAAGCCATTTAAAAATGCATTGTTGATATCAAGTTGGTGTATATCCCAGCCGTGTGAGACTGTTAACGTAATGATTGTATGCACTGTGACCGGCTTAACCACCATACTGAAAGTATTAGAAAAATCAAGTCCTGGAATTTAACTAAATCCTTAAGTTACAAGACGTGCCTTTGTGACATTCTATGGTTCCATCAGATTTACATTTAATTTTGTAAATCCATTTGGTGCCAATCACATTCATCCCCGGTTGATAAGGAACAAGATGCCAAGTGTTAGCACGATATTCTTAGTGCATAGCATGCTGCCATAGAGGATTCTTGGCTGCAATGGAGTATGTGGTCGGTTCACATTGATTTGGACTGACATCCGCAAGGAGAGTAGCTGGAATGGGGTACCGAGAAGTCATCTTGGCAAGAGAGATTGCAGAACTCATTGACCTTGTAACCATAGTGTGAGTGCATTGGGGAATAGGAGCTGGAATGGCTGGAGTAGAGTCAAGTAATTGTTGAACTAGTCTGGTGTGCTGTGGAGGTCCTAAAGTGGACGATGGACTAGAAGTGGAGTCTGTGGCAGCAGAATTGGGTGAGTGAATCGGAGAGTCTAATGGTGACATATCAGCCTCGGCAATTGTGAAGGTGACTGAAGAGGGAGGAGATGTAGCATTCATCATGGAATTGGATAGGGTATTGAGTGTGGGGCCCGTAAATGGGCCAGCTGCTCTACCTGTGGAAGAAGAGACACCATCTTTCATGAGAAAGAGAGGGTTGGGAGACACCAGGAAAATGATTCTCATTGAAAACAACATGCCAGCTGATGTACTCCTTGCCACTAGCAACATGAAGGCACCTGTAACCCTTATGAGTGGCACTGTATCCAAAAAAAATACATTGTTGAGACCGAAATTCAAATTTATGATGGTTGTATGGTCGCAGTAATGGATAACATGCACACCCAAAAATCTTGATAAAGTTGTAGTCTGGAGGGCGGCAGAATAACACTTCATATAGAGAGCGACCTTAGAGGACAGACGGGGGCAGTTTATTGATCAAGTATACGATAGTTTACGCAGCATCAGTCCAGAAGGAAAACGAGAGAGAGGACGAGGCTAGTAGAGATAGCGTGGATTCAATAATATGCTTGTGTTTCCGTACAACTGTCCCATTTTGTTCATGAGTGTATGGGCATGCCAGTTGATGTGAAATTCCTTCATAATCTAAGAACCGAGAGAGAGTGCAAAACTCCCCTTCCCAATCAGATTGAAAACTTTTGATTTTAGTAGCAAATAATCGATCGCTCCACATGTCGTTTAAAATGCAAAAAGGCATTCATGACTTTAAATTTCTTAACAAGAGGAAACATCCAAGTAAATTTGGAATAATAATCCATGAAAATGACATAATACCCAAAGCCTTTATTAGATAAAGTTGGGGTTGGTCCCCACACATATGAATAAATAAGATCTAATGGTTGCATTGAGCAAAATGAAGAAACTGGAAGTTGTTGCCTATGACTCTTACCCTTATGACACAACTGACATACAATCTTACTAATACGACCCAGACATGGTAAACTATACTTGGAAATAACTTGGCCTACTATTTTGAACGCAACATGACCTAGTCATTTATGCCATCCTGAGTAGGTTGTGCGCTCTCCAACAAAGGCAGCTGCTTTAATGTTGACTTGAGCATCTCTCGGAAATTGATAAAGGCCATCTCTACTGATTCCTCTGAGTAGGACTCTCCCCGTATAATCCTTCATAAGAAATAAGTCCCGATGAAACTCAAAATAAATATCATTGTCCTTGGTGAATTTACTTACAAAAATCAAATTCTTTGTGATTTGAGGCACATGATAAATATTATGTAAAGCGAAAGTATGTGAATGTGAAATCCTCAAACCTGATCCGTTACCAACAGTAACCTGATTTTGTCTCATGTAGTCTGATGGATTTTGTAAATTTTCTATATCTAGAGTGAGATGATGTGTGGCACCCGAGTCCGGGTACCATACTCGTATTGTATGCTACTAGATCTGATGGACTCTGTTGTTCACCTTGATAGGCTAAATCATATCGTCTTTGACAAGTGAGTGCTCCATGTCCAGGCTTGCTACAAACTTGACATATGATAGGTGAATAATTTCCTTTGCTTCGTAGACCATTGTTACCTCTTCCACCGAGGGATTGATTGAGATATCCCCCTCGGTTGCAACCTCCATGACCCCTGCCATTGAAAGGAGAGTAGCCACCACGGTTCACATTGTTTTTGGAGTTCCAATTATTCTTATTTTTCCCCTGTGTAGTCAGATTTGTTGAAGAGGAAGAATTATCAGAAATAGGTTGGTTGCGTTGTTCCAACCAAGATTCATGATTTAACAACAAGCCCATTACATCATTAATGGTAAGCCTATCAAAATCAGGCCTATTAGTAATCACCATAACTATGGATTCATACTCAGATCTAAATCCAGAAACAACATAAAGAATAAGATCTTCTTTGCCTACGGGTTCAGAGATTGCAGCCAAACTGTCAGCTATTACCTTAGCTTTAGTTATAGACTGAGACCCCTTCTTGATGCTCTGTAGTTGTTGTTTTAGATGGAGTACTCTCGACTTGGATATAGTGGAATAAGTTGCAGAGATTGCTTGCCACACCTTGGCTGAAGTGGTCAGTCCAATTATCTCTGTCACCACACTTTCAGTGAGTGACGAAATAATCCATCCCAGCACCAATTGATCAAGCTGCACCCAGTTGTCGTAGTTTGGATTCACCATTCTTCTCCCGTCTGGTCCATAAACCTCTGCTGGTGGTGCCTGCATCATGCCTTCCACAAGTCCTAACAGCCTCTGTGTTCTGAGAACAGGGATCATCTGTGCCTTTATTCTCATGGTTTAGTTTTATTGGGAGAGTGTGAGAGATGTTGGGAACTATGGATATTGTGGATCCCATAACAGACCTTAGGAGTGGGTTTGATCCACTCGTATTGGAGCTTCCTGCAGGACTGGTGACGTGGTTAGACATGGCAGATCTGAACTCTGGCGGACAAATGATTTGGGATAAGGCATTTGCGATGAAATAATCTTGACTTGCGATGGGATGAACGACTGCGATGAGGTAAAGGTCTGCGATGAAGTGAAAGGCTCTGATACCAAATTACAAAAGTAATTATATTATGAAGGTATTTAACCAAGACCAGAGACTAGAATTTGAAAGAGGTAATTAATTGAGAGTGATGGATTAACCACCAGCTCGTGTGATATTTATATTGAAATCAGTTACATATGTAATAGAGTTCTACATGAGGTGAGAAACTACAGGTACGGTACAAATAAGACTGGTAAGATAGGCATGCCTATGATACGTGTTCAACAGAGTTGTGTATCTTTATCATTATCCTCAAGAAAGATCAATTGGTAAGCCTCATGAACCCAACCCAGAGGAGGTGGATTGGTGGAGCAAGTCCGCAAGCATGAATATCAATAAGCCGTTGATTCCCAAGGTTCCTTTTACTCTTCTAAGCAACTAGAACATTTGGGACACACCATGGAAGCTTTCTCTCTGAGGTTTGATATTGAAGATCACATCAACAACACTTCAGATATTGGATTCATTGCAAGGATGAAGAAGCTCCTGGTTCCACAATATGGAGACTTTCTGAAAAGTGAAGGTATTTCAGCCTCCTATAAAACTTAAGAACGTGGGACCAACAACCCTACCAGAGATCCAATTATTGGATCCCTGTACAACTTGCCGGAAGGGAACACCAAGGCCAACTTGACGGATGCAATAACTGGGCAATAGTCAAACCCGATAACTCAACAATCAATGGTCGAAAGTCAAGGCGTCAATGGATATCTCGCCAGCTTGAAGAGACAATTATGTAGTTGGTAACGGATGGTATGGATGTTAGACCTGTTCATGGGTCGGGTATCCCGGCCCCCGAACCCTTTCCCATTTCCCTCTTTTTAACAGCGTTTTATCTTCTCGTTTTTCTTCTCATTCTCACTTTCTCACTTTCTCACTCTCAAACTCTCAGAACCGGTGAACTTAGGCGCACTGTTTTTATTATGCGAACTCAGGCACCAGCGGCCAGCACCACCAAGACTAGGTCGTCTCTCTCTCTCTCTTTCTCCGACACTGTTTTCCTCTTCTATCTTCTCACTTTCTCAGTTTTCATTCACTCTCAGACTCGCAGGAACCGACAAACTCAGGCACTGGTGCCACTAGTGAATTATGTTGTCTCTCTCTCCGGCGGTGAGTCCCCCCGCTCTCTCTCTCTCTCTCTCTCTCTCTCTCTCTCTCTCTCGTTAAGTTTGTTCTTAATCATCCTCATCTTTAGGTCGGACTTCGGGCTTGGGCCCAAGTTGTAGGCCCGTTGAAAATTTTCTATTAACGAAGAGCAAAAGCCCAGCCCGGCCCATGAACAGGTCTAGATGTTACCTTTGCAACGGGAGACCCATGCTTAAAGGAGACCGAAATTTGTGTCAGACATGCAATCAATTCCCCTTCCGAGGGAATTAGTGCAATGGATATCTCGCCAGCCCCAAAGCCTGTAATTGCTAAAGCAAAACGCAAAATGGGAGATTTAATGCCTGAATCAATGGGCCAACCTTCCACTTCTTATGCTGGGATCAACATGAAGAAAAGAGCAAGCTAGGTCGTTACTCTCCTCCTTTTTCAACTCTCACCACTGAATTGAAGGCCAAGAGGCCAAGAAATGTCACCACCCTAGCCATGAAGACTTTATCTTGGAACTGCCGAGGGGGGAGTAGCCCCTCAACGGTTCGTCATCTCACTAAACTACTCCAACAAGTACGTCATGATCTTTTCTCCATTTCTGAAACCCAACAGTAGCTAGACAGGGCATTAGCTACTGTTGATTGGATTGAAAAGTTTAATGGAGCTTGGGTTCGCCATTTACCTGCAACTGGGAATGATCATTCTCCCATCGTGATCCATTCCCATAAAATTAATTGTAAAGGATGTTATATTACCATGTTTGAAGCTTGGTGAACTCAACAACCACTCTTTAGTGAGTTGGCAACCAATACGTGGCAAATATCCTATGTGGAATTCCAAGAGAGGTGCAAATCTTGTATCTCTTCTCTTTCCTCTTGGTATGCTGAGAACGTGGGCCAACTGGAGTCTGATATCATTTGAGTCAATGAAAGGCTAATAGAAATTCAAAGTTCTGTTTGGATACTTGACAACATCTATGAGTAAAGAGAGCTTGCTGAAACAACTAGAAAGGTTGCTTGAAATGGAGGTTCATTTGAGAGGGTGTCAATTTGGATCCAATCCAATCCAAACCTTATCAAATCGGATTTGAACGGTTCATTATAATTATTGGATTGGGCTAATTCAAGATAAATTGGTCTGTATTCTTATTGGTTTGAATTAGACCTAAACCAAATTTCCAATAATCCGATCATGAGGCCAAACCCTAGTCCAATTTGAAATCAATCAAAATTGAAAACATCACCAAATCACTTTTATGAAAGTACTTCTACAAAAGCACTTTTACAAAAATATTTTTAGAAAAACACTTTTATAAAAATAATTTTACGAAAACACTTTTATACAAACATTTTTTTACAAAAGAATTTTTACAAAACACTTTTATAAAAATACTTTTACAAAAGCACTTTTAGAAAATCACTTTTATGAAAGAATTTTTACGAAATCACTTTTACAAAAATACTTTTATGAAAGCACTTTTATAAAAACACTTCTACGAAAGTACTTTTACGAAAGCACTTTTCTGAAAGTACTTTTATAAAAGTGCACTTCTACAAAAGTAAATTTATAAAAGTCTGGAAGTACTTTTCGAAAAGTGCTTCTATAAAAGTGCTTTTGTAAAAGCATTATGAAAATATTTTTATCAAAGTACTTTTAGAAAAGTGTTTTTTCAATGCTAATAGTGCTTTAATATAATTTTTGAAATTTCATTCGGTTTGGATTGGATCCAATCCAATCCATTTACATTTTAATGGATTGGATTGGATTTGGTTTGTATTGGATTTGGACTGGATTGGGTCCAGTCCATTTATAAGTGGACTCACAATGGACTAGATCGGGTTGGACCAAATCCGTCCAATTGACATCTTTAATTGGCATAAGGCTAGAGATAATACCAAATTCTGTTACCCCTGTGCCTCTAATCGCAGAAGAAAGAACCATATTTCATTGTTAAAAAATCCGGATGGAATCTGGATTGATGATCAAGTTTCCATTGAGGCTATGATAAGTAATTATTTTTCTGATTTATTTTGCTCTTTCAACTCAAATTTATCTTCACTCACAGAGGAAGTCATCCATCTTCAAATTTTTGAGGAGGGGATAATAATTTTTATCTGCCATTCCTTTTGAAGAGAAAATCAAATTGGCTTTGTTTGATATTGGCCCAATGAAGGCCTTGGGCCTAATGGAATATCATCCTTGTTATATAAAAAATGTTGGTTCATGATCCATGAGGAACTGATACCTTTCATTCAGGACTTGTTTGTAAATCCTCAAAAAATCAAATCCATTAATAACACAGTAGTTCTCATTCCAGAAAAACAAGGAGTGGAGGAAGTTTTGGACTTTAGACCCATTGGGCTCACAAATGTCACCTACAAGATTTTCACTAAAGTGATTACTCGTAGATTGAAGTTCTACATTTCTTAGCTACTCACTCCTATTGAAAATGCATTTACTCCAGGTAGAAATATTTTTGACAATAAAGGCATTGCCTTAGAAGTCATCAACTCTTTTAAAAACAAAAAAGGAAGACATGGAGATTTTCTTCTCAAGATAGACCACTCCAAGGCTTATGACCGTGTGGAGTGGAACTTTGTGATCAAATGCCTATAGATTAGAGGCTTCTCACCTTACTTCCACTCCCAGAAAAATCACCTACAGAGGCAACAAAAAATGCCTCTAAAAAGAATTAGAGGCACATCTGATAAGAGCATCCAAAAATGAGATATTGAGGCACATAATCTTGCCTCTAAAACACTGACGCTAAAAGCATTTTACAGAGGCATGTATGAATGCCACTATACATTTTAAGGGGCATTTTAAATAAATTTGAGTCATATTTATTTGTCTCTAAAAGTGATTTTAAGAATCCTATTTAAGCTTTATAGTAACACTTAAAACTAACACTAAAGTATTATTTGGTCATATTGAGAGGCACTTGTGACTGCCTCTAAAGATCATTTATTTGTGCTTTGAAAAAATGTTTTATTTTATGCAAAGCTTATGTAAACCTATATACAAACATTTAATTTGTAATCTAAAACAATTCATTCACATATCTATTAAAAGATAACCATTGTTTCTAAATATTATTTCATATTAATTGATACAAATTTAAAGAGAAAAGAACAATCTATCTACAAAAACATATGGAATAAAAAATACAAAAAAAAAATCACTTCCTACTCTAAGAAAGGAAAAAATGTATTTGATCTCAACACCATCTGCATTCTCTTTCTTCTACAATCTGCAAGAAAAAAAATAATACAACAAAAAACAAAAAAAAATAGTCAAATTAATAACTATAATTTTTCAAAAGCAAAAGATCTTTAACCATATAATTACATGTATATTGCATGATTCTTACCTTAAAAACTCCATTTGGAAGGTAGCTTATTCCTAGTCTTGCATCAAAACCTTAAATTCATACCCTAGTATATGTCAAAGTAACTTTCCATACCTTCCTTGTAGTTAAAACTTGAAGCCAAAACTTCCCATTCTTCCTCTATTTCCTAGGCTACAGCCATTGAAGGCTTAATTTGAATATTTCAAGGAGATTGGGAAGGATGAGATATCATTGTCAAGGCTTTTTATTGAGATATCATTCAACAGAAAGCATCTCTATTGAAAAGTTTATTGATGTTTCTTTTGGTGAATAAGTTTTTAAGAGGTTATGGGGTTTGTCCATTATTCTATGGGGTAGAAGCACTTCCACAGAATCACAAAGAACTATTAAGATGTTTATTGAAAATAAATGAATTCTGAGGAGCCAAGGAAGCTTCTTTAGGCTGTGTTTGGTTTAAAAGGAAAGATAGAGAAACCTATACTAATCAGGGGTACTAGTTGCCTAGGTAACACATTGACAACCATACAGAAGTTCCAGTAACCATATCATAGATATCCTGGAATATTGTTTCTTGAGGAACATAATCACAGATTAATCTGGGTGGAAAATAATTATGAATATCACACCAAATAAATACATTCTATGGGTTAGCCTGTATTGTCATTTTTTAATGGAAGACTAAAACACCAATTTAATGAGTTGAGCATCCCATCATATGTTTGATTTTCTCCATAAAACCAAAAACTTCAAATAAATTGAAGAAAAAGAAAAGAAAATATACTCATTTGAGTTGTTAGTGTGGGAGATAAGAGGATGGAGAGGATTGAAAGTGAAAGAACAGGAAAAAAGAGAGGAGAAAATGGGGAAAAAGGAAAAAGAAATGGATGGCATTTCTAGAAGTGAGCTAGAAAATAGGACATGGTGATGATAAATAGGACAGTAATGACATTTGGCTATTAAACTACATACTGAAACTTGTGTAATCAGATGGTCGGCTTTGGATGGATAATGAACCACACGTCTAAGATGGTGAGGTAATGTTTATTAGGAGCAAGTGATGATGGTGAACTGATTTATAACAGGATTCTTGAAGGTCTAGAGGGACAAACCTTTTGATGGGGATGAAGAGTAAAGAGTTATCAGGCATCTTCAAGATCTTTGAAGTCTGAACCTGAGATAGATGAAGTTTAGTGCTAGCTTGATGGGTGGAGATATTTGGGCTTCCTTGGTGTGAAATGATTGCTCTTTAGGATTTATAAAAAACTAATTGGTATTTGGGCATTTTCTCTTTAATTCCAATCCAAAATTGAAGCACACTATATAGTAGATCTTACACCCATAAGTTGAGTTGAAGTAGGTGAGTTGAAGCACACTAGTGAATCTTGGAATGGCAAACGTAGATGAGTTGAAGTAGAACAATTGTCATCTTTGGCATCCTCTTACACCCATAAGTTGAGTGGAATTTGTTGTGAATTGGTGAAGATTGTAGGAGTTTTGTCAATGTAGACAATCAATTCTTATCTTTCAACAATGTAGATCATGTGTTGCTAGTTTGGAGCAAAAACTCGGAAGAAATTCCAAAGCTGTTTTTGTCTCACTGGATGGGGATTTTGTGGAGGATGACTTGAAATACATTTTGAGGTTAAGTTTGATTATGAATTCCATTAGGATTTCAATCCACAGACAAATGGGTGTGGGCTGGTCATGTGATTTATTTGATTCCTAAGGGACTTAGGTGGCTGGCATTGGATGGAGAGTGGACTGGGAGTTTTTGGTTGAGATGGTAATTGGTCTAGCTACCTTAATTTGAAAGATGATATGAGAAGCGAGACTTGAATCTTTAGGCATAAGAACCTTTGGAGTCTGGAATATTCTAGAGTCGGACATGTTGGGTCCTCTATGGGTTAACTGTTTCAAATGCTCTTAAAGGGGTTGGCAATTTGAGCTCTATTTTGATTGGTGTTTTAAACGACATGTGAAGCAAATCAATACATTCTTTGGGTTAGCTTGTATTGTCTTTTAAACTGTTGAAATATCTATCAGTGCCACTATATAGGTGGAAGTATGGCTTCTTATCATTTATTTTTTTGATAATTGAAAAAAAATTATTAATTCAATGTTTTGAAGAAAACGGAATCATACATGAAACCATAGCCCCTTATTAACCTGAATCTAATGGAGTTGTAGAAAGACTTAACATAACATTAAAAGAAATTATTAATGCAATGTTAATTAGTTCAGGTGCACCTCTGAACTTGTGGGGGGAAGCAATCATAACGGCTTGTCACTAATATAATAGAATACCACCTAAGAAGAAAGGACAAATACTTTTTGAACTATGGCATAACGGGAAACCTAGTTTGAATTACCTAAAAGTTTGGGGTTGCTTAATAAAGGTCGGAATAATTGAACCTAAAAGAAAGAAATTAGGACCGAAAACTTGTGACTGCGTGTTCATTGGATGCACAGAATAGTGCGGCTTATTGGTTCTTTGTAACTAAAACAATTAATAATGTTGTAGAGAACAACACAATAATTGAGTCTCGAGATGCAGAATTCTTCCAGCACATTTTTCCATGGAGAAAAGAAACAATGATAAGGGAACCCTCCCAAATCCATAACAGAAACCTAGAACAACTGAATGCTCAAGGAATCCATACTTCACTTAGTCAAGACAACACCGATTCTAGGAATCAAGAACTAGACTTAAGGAGAAGTAAAAGACAAAGGAGAGAAACAAATTTGGTTGACGAAAATTTCTGATGGACAAGGACTTAGTAACCTATCAGGAAGTGAAATAGAATCTTTAGTCACTAATTACACTTGTGAACTTGTAGATCTCCCTTCTGGAACTAAGGCATTGGATTGTAAATAGATTTTTAAGAAAAATTAAAGTCAAAAGAAAGATGTAGATTTCTTTGACACTTATTCCCCGATTGCAAAGTTAACTACAATTAGAGTCTTGTTTGCTATAACATCCATTTACAAACTAGTAATTCATCAAATGGATGTAAAAACAACTTTCTTAAATGAGGAATTAGAGGAAAAAATATATATTAAGCAACCTAAAGATTTCATAATGTCAGTGCAAAAAAATAAAGTATGCAAGCTAATTAAGTCTCTGTATGACTTAAAACAAGATCCCAAACAATGGCATGAAAATTTTGATAGTGTGTTAGTAACTAATGAATATAACAGAAATGATTTTGATAGATGTATCTATAGCAAGTTTGTAAATGATATAAATGAGTTATTATCTGTCTATATGTTGATGATATGCTAATGATGGGAACAAGTCTAGAAGTAGTAAAAGAAACAACAATTTCTAATGTCTAAATTTGATACCAAGGACTTGGGTGAGGCCGATGTAATATTGGGGATTAAAATCCATAAACAACAAGGAAACTTTATTCTCTCCTAATCACACTATGTAGAGAGTATTCTTAGAAAATTTGGACAATATGATTGTAAACCTGTTAAAACACTTCTTGACTGTAGTATTCACTTAAAGAAACATGTAGGAGAACCTGTTTCACAAAAGGAGTATGCAAATATAATTGGATCAGTGTCTTACTTAATGAATTATACAAGACCAGATATAGCTATAGCTATTGAAAAATTAAGTCAGTATTCATAATCCCGGAAATGAACATTGGGAAGCCTTAGTAAGGTTGTTAAAATATTTAAAAGGAAATATAAATTTTAGTTTACACTACTTAGGTTTTCCTCTTGTTTTAGAAGGCTTTACTAATGCAAATTGGATTTTGAATTCAAAGGATAGTACTTCCGCCAGTGGATATGCTTTTACCTTAGGTGGAGGAACAATATCATGGAAATTGGTAAAGCAGTCATGTAATACCAGCTCAACAATGGAGGTTGAATTCATTGCATTAGAATTGGCGAGGTCTGAGGCAAAGTGGCTAAAGAACTTATTGGAAAATATACCACTTTGGTCATGGTTGGTTTCGTCTATATCTTTCCATTGTGATAGTCAAACATCAATAGTCAGACCAAGAACCAAACTTACAACGGTAAAAGAAGGCATATTCGCTTAAGGCATAATCTGGTAAGACAATACCTCAGTGAAAGTACAATTACTCTGGATTTTATGAGGTCTGAAAAGAACCTTGCAGATTTCTTAACCAAACCATGAACTTCTAAAGTGGTTTATAAGGCATTGGTAGGATTGGGGTTGAAGCCCGTTACATAAGTCATTGGTGATGGACATCCAACCTATGTGAAAGGAGATCCTTGCAATTAGGTTGAATGGGTAAAAACGAGTCATTAGATGACTTGGGAAAGCACTATCATTTTGTGTCCCATTTCAAATGTCGAGGTAAGATAGTGCTCACTACAGTTTGAGGAGGTTGAGCATAAGGCTCTTAATCAGTTAAGAATAATGTGTGTAGTGCACGCTAAATAATTAATGTAAGTGAGTGTGAAGTGTAGCCGCTTCTAGGAAAGATCTAGGGCTGACTCTCTAAAACGCTCATGATTTCAAGAAGGGAACAAGGCCAAAATGTTCCAAAACAAAAGAACTACTAAAGACCTGGTGTTGAGTTGGTTGGTAAGTTATCTAGTTATGACAAAGAGGAAAGGTTGAAGGAGTCTGACTCCACTTGTACTCTGTAACATAACTTGTCATACTTAAGTGTTGATTAAGGTCCAAAAGACATCACCATGAATACTTTTCACACCGTGATTCTCAAATTGTTTGATCTTCTTATAATTTTGAATCTTGTGGGGGATTGTTGCAGGGAGATTCAAAATTTCAAGAACCTCTCCTCCCTTGTAGTTTTGAGTTTTGTATTTTCCTCTTTCATCTTTTGAATGCATGGGAAGACTCCTTGTCCCACATTGCTTGGGAAAGGAGTTGAGTTGGATTATATCTATAGATTTTCTCTCTCCATGGGTAGGGACCCATAGGAGGAAAGCACTATAGATATTCCCATGCATGTGAGGGGGGTTGGGGGTACTTTTCACAAGCGCGTACCAAGCCAGGTCGGAGCATGGGTGTCGGCGTGGGCTTGAGCGCAGGTGTGTGCATGTACATGTATGTGTATACACACACTATAGCAAATCATTTTGTTTTTTACCGGATTAAACAGTTTGATTTTTGAATTTCAAAATCTATTTTTAAACATTTTCTTTTCTGTTTTGCATCTCCTCCTCTTTGTGTCTCTTCGAACAGGTGCACTGTTCTAAAGAGGCATCTTATCTTAAATGACACTTTTGTGTCCATTCGGGTGACTAAAAACACTCTATAAAAGGAGCGTTGGTCGACATAGAAACACACTAGTGCACTCGACACAGTCTTTTCTTCTCTTTCAATCGTTCTTCTCTGAGCATCATTCTTTGTGGTTCGCGAAGGTCTGGTTGGGCCAACTTATGAAATCCAAGAAATAAAAAATTGTATGGATACTTTTAATAGATGGTTGGGCCAACTTATCAGTGCACATAATTCCTCAATTTTTTTCAGCCCAAATGTCCACAGAAGGTGTAGAAAGTTACTTTATTCTATTTTGGGTATGAAAATTGTGAATAAAGTTGATAAATATTTGGGAGAATAGCATGAGCATTAGAGTTATTGAAAGAAAAACTAGAAGCTAATATTAGAGAAGTTCTCTAATAAATTACAAGGATGGAAAGCAAATCTATTATCTCAAGTAGGAAGAGGTGTTCTCATTAAAAGCATCTTACAAGCTATACCCAATTATTTTGTTTCTACCTCCCTCATTTCAATGGAGCATGCATGGAAAATAAATGTTCTTTGTAGAGGCTTTTGGTGGGGCTGCATTGATAAAGGAAAAAATATGTTTACATGAGAAAATGGGAACTCATGACAAAGGAGGTTTGGGTTTTTGTGATGTTTTGTATGATGGTAGAGTCATACAAAGGAAGCTTATTTGGGGCTTCCTCACTGAAAGAGATAGCTTATGGGTCAAGGTTCTTTCAGCAAATATCTAAGGCATAATAAATCTTTCTAGACTATCAAAGAAAGCTGATAATCCTTTAGGAGTGTGGGCCTCAATGCTACAGAGTAGAGCTCTTCTATTGCAAAATATCAACTGGATTATTGGGGATAAATGAAAAGTTGACATCCAAGATGATCCTTGGATTAAAGGTTGGTCTCCAAAAGATCTCCAAGAAGTGGAAACTAAAATCAGTGGTAAGGTGGCTTCCCTCATCAATCCAGTGATAAAAAGTTGGAATTACACCATGGTTACAATTGGTTTTCCTCCTCAATTAGCCTAGGAGATAATTCATACTCTTCTATTAGAATTTGGGGACTCCATGGAGGATAGCCTAATTTGGAAATCCATGGCTGATGGTAACTTCTCAACAAGGTCATCTCACCTCTTACACTTAGATGAAGATCCTACATCTTCTAACTAGAACAAAGCCTTTAGAGAGTGCACTTGGAAGAAGTTTTGGAAGTTCAAATATTTTCAACCTCGAGTTCAGTTGTTCATTTGGAGATGTCTAACGCATTCATTACCACTAAAAAAAGGATCTATCTAGAAGAGGTATTCACATTGATTCAACTTGTCGTATTTTGTGATCAACAAGAGAAAACTATGAACCATCTATTCCTATATTGCTCCCTAGTTTAGAAGATTTGGTTAAGTTCTTCTCTCAATCTAAGAACAACAAGCCACTAAAATTGATCCATTTTCAAATGGTTTACCTATTGGCATGAATTGGAGTATCCAAGTTTATGATCATGTTTCTATCTTTGCAAAGTGTGTAGTGGTAATGTGGCAAGTGTGGAAGGCAAGGTGCAACCTAATCTTCAAAAATGAAACTTTTAACATAAATTTAATTGTAAATGAAATTCATGCCCATAGATTTATTGGGGATTTCTCTTTTGTCTAAAAATACTACTGAAACTTCTTTAATGGATGTTGATCCTCCTATGGCCCCTCATTGGCAAACTCCTCCGAGGCATTTTCTCAAAGTAAACATTGATGGATCGACATCCCTTACAAAATCAGGGGCTAGAATCATAATCATAGATCACAATAGATCCTTTGTCTTAGCAAGATCAGTGGTTCTTCCGGTGTCTTTTGCAATGGAATTTGAGGTTCTAGCTTTGTTTGAAGTTTGAAATTGGTTGTTGTGAACATCCAAATTGAGATTGGGGTTCACTTCATAGCTGAAATGGAATGGAGTCACCATCCATCAAAACAAGGAATATAGGAGTGATAGGCCTCCAATGTTCAAGAAAACAACACATGACTCATGTGCCCAAAACAAAGCTAATCTAGGTACTTAAAAGGGAGATAGGGAACGTGTTATGTATTCCTCTCCCATACACCATATGTAGTACCATTCCCCTAATTAACCAAAGAAAATAAGCTAAAAAAGATGCAAAAAAGAACCAAAGGTTTTGCCTATCCAAGAGGTAGCTAGTCAACGTGAACTTGTCTCCCAAGTGGTTCAACCTTCTCATTCTCCATTTTTGTGTGAGGAACCCTTAAAGGAGCAAAGGAATAGACCATTACATGCATCATCCTTCTTTGTCCAAAGTCCCTCACACTTCTACTAGTCAAATGAGTGAGGTTGAAACACAAGGGATTCAATCCCCATGAGCCATCTCTCTTAAGGCAATTCCAACTTAAGAATTAAAAGAAAACATGGAAGCAAAATAACCAGAAAGAGTGAAAAGATATTAGTCTGAAATAGGGTTAAAACAAAGTTAATAACACCATTAAACTTCTATCTTAAAACCCAAGCCAAATGGTTAAACTAAGCATGCTTTACTTAACTAGAAAAATCTTAGTTGAATCATCATGAAACAAAACAAATTTCAGAAACACCATAGGTTCAAATTAAGCTACAAAAATAATGCTAAAAGACACAAGATATTCATTAAAATTTGATAAACAACTATCTCAATCTCCTACATCTAATCACATGAGAACTAACTTCAAGAAAATTACATAACAATATCAATAAACAAAATAGACAAAGCTAAAATAAGGAACTACCTAGAACATTAATAATTCCAAATCTTAGAGATGAACAAATATGCTTCTCTAATAATTCTTACATTTAATCATCATGAAATCAACTCAAAAACATGCCAAATAATCACTCAACAAGAAGGTAAACAATGCTGAAAAATATTAATCAGATTTAAGAAAATCAAAACAATAATAATAAAATAAAAGACTGGGGTGAGAAACTCACCTTCTGTGGCCTTGGTTCAAATTTGTGATGCAATGAAGTCAATCTTGGTTGAGAAAAGTTGTGCTGGAATGGTTAACAGTTTGGAACTAGATAGGAATCTTGCTTGAACTAAGCAGGTGATGGAGCTAGTTTGAATCCTCTTAGCCTTCTCTTAGCTCCTCGAACTAATTTGGCCATAGGTCTCAAACCAAATTTCTTTTTTGATTTTGTCTTTTCTACATTTTTTTGTTGTAGGAAAATGGAAGATAGCGAAGAGAGGTAGAGGTAGTGGGTGTTCGATGATTGAGGGTAGTTTAATGATGAAGAGATGGAGCAAGGGAGATTGATGGAAGAGGACTTACAGAGATATCAGTGTGGTTGGCAGAGATTAAGGGAGAAGATGATGGAGGAAGGGAAGGTTGGAGATTTCGGTTCAGATATGTGAGGGAGAATGCTAGAGAGGTCCTAGTTCAGTTTTTTTGGTGAGGTAAAGTGAAGAGAGAGGACTAATGGGGAGTTCGATTGTTAAATGGTGATGATTTGAATGTTTTCCCTTACCTTAGTAGAAGTGGATGGTGAATGATCCTATCTTTCTTCATTCTTCTCCCCCATTCTTCTTCCTTGCTCGATTCTTTCTTCACCTCTCAGACCACCATCTTCTCCCTCACTCCCTCAAACTCTCACCACCAAACCATCTTCCTACTATCTTCCTCTTCCTCCTCTCACCCCTCAACCTCCATTAACGAACCAGCCAAGCTCTCTTCTCTAGCATAGTCCTAGTAACACCAAAGTCTCTTCCCTCTCTCACTAATGTCCCCACTCTTCTCCTCCATCTCACTGTCTTCATCTACCATTCTCCCCAAACAACACAAAAAAAAATAGAGGAATTAGCCAAGGAAAAATAATGAAGGAGAAGAAGAAAAGGAAGAGAAGAATAGAAAAAGATAGGATGATTCATGCGGGTTTTTGTTGGGGATGAGAGGAGGAAGGAAGAGGATGAAGATGAAGGCTAGGGTTCGGTTGTTGGGTGGAGACGTTGGAGGAAGGAGGAAGGTGGACCGGTTTAGGTGAGAGCTTAAGGGAGATGACTGAAGAGTGGGGAGTTCGGTCTATAAAGAAGGGAGGAGGAGGGAGGAGTTTGATAATAGCTTCAGGGAGAAAAAGAGAGGAGTAAGAAATCCTCCCTCCTAAATGCTAGGGTTCAATTGGTTTTTTGTTTTAGTTTTTCTTCATTTTGTGTTTGATTTTTTTTAATCAAAATGTAAGGGGTTGGTCAGCTTGGTTAGGAGAGAATCGAATGGGGAATGGTTTAGTTAGGGTTTGGTTAAGCTTGGGTCGAATTTGGAGAGTTTTAGTTAGGGTTTAAGTGTGAGAGATTAGGGTTTGGGGCTTGGTTTTCAAAAGAGATGGACGACTAGGATTGTTTGATCCTAATCTAAGGGATGGGTGGCTCCTAGAGTTTTCCTCATTGGGCCTCCACCTTTGAACGAATTTATGGTCATAGGGACATTTCCCCTTGATTTTTCTCTCCCTTGTCTCCTTTTCTTCAATGTCCAGAATAGGGGACTTTAAATTTAAAATTAAAAAATGTCAAAATAGCTTGACCAAAATTTTTTGAGAGAGAATGTAGAGAGGGGCGTCTAGGATTTTTGAAATTAGGGTTTTGGGAGTGCTAAATGATGGTTAGGTCAATCTAAGGGTGGAGAAGCCAAGGGGATTTAGATATATGGCTGAGATTGTATCCAGGGTAGATAGGGAATTCTAGGTGGTTTCCAAAAATGTGCAAGGACTTAAATGACAAAACAGAGGTTGGTTTTGTGCAATGAATGGGCAAGTCCAAGGGGGTATGAAGTCTAGAACTCAAGGGTTGGGATTAAACTTCAAGATGCTAGGGTTGATCTCAACCAACAAGAACACATGAATTGGAATCTTCTTGGATGGAGGGGTAAAATGCAAAATTTTGCAATGAAAAATTCTATGGGGGTTCTAGGGTGTCTAAAAAGGGTAATGATAGGGTTTGATGGCCTCAAGGGGTGTGCCAAAATGAGAAATCATAATTTGGAGTGCGTCAAGCAACGAACGTCATTGAATCGGGAATTTTCTTGATAAAAGGGTAAGATGGTCATTTTGGGAGGAGGGTTTATCCAGGTGTTTAAGAAGGTGATGGCATAGTGTAGGTGTATTAGAGGGTGTACTGCAATGCAGATCTTGAAATAGGAGAGTAGCGGCCAAGGAGAGCCCACGATTTAGAATCTTTTTGGCCATTTGGGATACTAGAAGATCTTTCTAAAAAGAGTAGCCAAACTTCTACTTGGTTACCAAATGGAAAAAAAACCCAATTTACGGTCTTCCGAGCTTACCAATGCCCAAAATACCACACAAAAAGATTTGCCAAAAACGCCACCTAACAATTTTCTTCCACTTGAGTGAACACATGTGCTCTAATGAGAGTGATATGGTTCATAAAGAAAATGACACATGGGACTTTTCTTTTTTGTAAAGGCATGGGGTTCAATCACACTAACACAAACTTGCACAAATTGGAGGTATGGGCCCCACCAACACATATGCCTACAGAACTAGGATGTGAATCCGTTAACACGTAAAACCCATACAAATTGGAGAGTGGACGCAACCAAGGTTTAAAATTTTGATAGGACATTTCATCTTTTTCATGCATATCAGGGGCATATCGGGATTGTATCGGGGTGTATCAGGGGCATATCGGGGGTGTATCGGTAGCGTGTCGACAAAAAAGATACGACCAAAAACTAAAAAAAAAAATCAAAGCGGAAAGCAAGCTTCTTTTCCCCGAAATAAGCCTTCTTTCACCCCCAAATGACTCTAAAACTCCAAACTTCATTCATAGAGTGCTAGATTTGCAAAATTTTGCAAGAAACAAGTGTGAACCATTAATTTTTTTTAAAGATTTTTCAAATTTTGAAAAATATGGCAAAAATAGGTAAATTTTTTCAATCTTTTATAACATCTTATGATTTCTTTTTTTTCTTGAATGTTTAAATTTATGTTGATCTACATTTCTTACATTCAAAATGAAATTTTTTTTTGTGCTATCAAAAGATTTATCAAAATTTCATGAAAATATTTGGGGAAATATAAATTAAAAAAAATTGAAAATGTAAGTTTTGTCTCTACCTATAAAGACTAAATATGTTTTAGATCTATGGATTTATCTATCATATCTATAGAGCAATTGAAATTTCTTCGTTAATATTTTTTTTTTGATTTTTTATATTTTAGAATTAAAAAATAAATAATAATTAATTATATTTTATCATTTGATCATAACAATTGAATATATTATAATTCTATGGATGATCTATCATATCCATAGACCAATTGAAATTTCTTTTTTAATAATTATTATTTTTTTATTTTTTAGAACTAAAAAGTAATTAATTAATTAATTATATTTTATCATTTGATCACAATGATTGAATATATTATAATTCTATGGATGATCTATCATATTCACAATTGAAATTTTTTCTGTAATAACTATTTTTTGAATATATTATATAATGCTTATTTTTTTATAATTTTTGGAAATAAATAATAACTATTTAAACGATAAATAATTATTAATTATATTTTCACATAGAAGTTGTGCCAATGCATGTTTTATGGTTGGATAGGAGAGTTGGGTTTTTCTTATCCCATAAAACATTAAAACTTAAGAATTATAATTTATAAGTTATAGTTAAGCATAGGATTTTTAATGAAATTTTAATTAGCTATAATATATTTCTTCGTAAAACCGTTAAAATATATTAATTTAATGTATATACACCTCATTGAGGTCTTATATTTAGTGTTGTTGATGTATTTTTATGATTTATTAAAGTATTTATAATGTTTCCAAGTGTATCTCAGTTTTTCTCCGATATGCATACGTATCCAAGGCGTATTCCAATACGTATCTTGGAGTTGCCTTTCCGATACACTTGGCGTTTCCGATACTTTGAACCTTGGGTACAACCAATACATGTGCTCACTTTTTCAGAATGCCTGTTTGAAAGGACTTCTCATTGGTGTCCCAAAAGGTGTGCACCCACAACACATCCCAACCATGTATTGGGAACATCTCACAAGGACAAGTATGGGGGATGTTCCCAATGCATGTTGAGATGTGCATGTGGGGCGCTAATGTGATCTCATTTCAAAGAGTTACTTTTTGAAAAATCTGTTAAGGCCAAAGAAGCACTCTAAACATATTGATATCTCTGATCTACTTGACTCAACTCAACATCTTAACCACTGAATAAGGATGGCAATGGGGTGGGTTTGGATTTCGAGAATTCAAACACTCCTTGCACATGAAAATGCAAAACCCTCCCTGACCCTCATTCAAGGGGAGGAGTGGGTTGGATTTAGAATCCACATCTAATTTCCCATTATTTCTTGTTATATCTAAGCAATAAATAAGTAAATTAACACAAATAAATAATGAAAGTTCCAAGTATTTGATTAAGACATGTAAAAAACACAAACTATCAATTATCCTTTACATAAAATTCAAAATATTATGAAATTCAACACCTAATACATAAAGTTTATATGCTTTCAAATAATATGTGAGGAGGGTTGGATTTAGCCTAATACCGTATCCTATTTGTACCCTTACGAGTTGTAGAATCCCAAATTTACTAGGGTGGATACCCACCAGGTATGGTAGAAATTTCCATCCTTACCACTAAAGGGATTCGAATTTATTGGTTATAAGACTCATAAATCATTGCCTTCCTCTTTGTTATCTCTCGCTTGTCCTCTCTATTTACCCTTTCCTTGGGCCAGTGACACCACGCATGGGACCATTTTTGGTGAACTTTCGATCTTGACTAGCTGAGAAAACATTTATTGCAACTTGGTGGTTCATATCTATGGATTCTCCCATTCTTTGGGTCTTATTAGCTTTTGGTTACCAAATGGAGAAAGACCAATTTTCGATCTTCTAAACTTACTGAAGCCCAGAAAACCACATGAAAAGACTTGCCAAATGCTGCCTAAGTATTTATTTTCATGAGTTAATACATGTGCCATATAGAGTGTTGTACGGTTCATAAAGAAAAATGGTGTGTGGGGTTCAGTTACATGAACACATGAATAAATTGGTATGAGCCCCACCAACACATCTATATCTATATATAAAAGTTGGTTCTGCCATGTGAGAAAGCCTCTCCATCCCCTACCATTTATCTATTTTGTGTTTTTTAATTTTTATTTTAAAAAATGTACAAAATAACTCAATTAACCAATCGACTTTAAGTCTTTAACACTTTTACATCTCCTCATTAATTCATCATTAGCTCTCTTTCTCTTTATCATCAATTCCTTTGATTATCTCTCCTCATTAATCATTCCATTCTCTCTCTCTCTCTCCTCGAACAAAATAACTCAAGTAACCAATCAACTTTAACTCTTTTACTCACCATTAACTATCTTTCTTCTCTTTACCATCAACTCCTTTGATTATCTCTCCTCATTAATCATTCCATTAACTCTCTCTCCTCAAACAACTTACTCCACTAATTCTCCATTTTCTTAATTGCTCCACTAAATTGATTAAAATTCATTGACTCTTTTTCTTTTTATTTTATACTCTCTCCTCTCAATAATCTAATAAACGAAAAACAATTTGCTTATGAGTGATCATTTCAATCCGGCATCTGCCTAGGCCTACATCAAACCTACAAATTTCAGGGCCAAGCTTGGGCCCAATACATTAAGATCGGTGCAGGTCTAGCCTATAAAGAAATATCTGTTTAAAAATTAGTTACTAAAATATCATAAATAGTTAAATCACCTAAAAATACTGAGAGAGAGAGAGAGAGAATTCCATTTATTTCTGTAGGAATCTTCCATTCTTAGCATATTTTACCACATTTCTATAACTTCTTCCATTATTAGCGTATTTCATGAGAGAGAGAGGGAGAGAGTTTTACTCTCACCCAAATTCTATGTATTTGTTTCATAGTCAGATTCTAATTAATTGGTTAATTCTTAGAAAATTATATTTGAAACCTAATAACTAAAATTAATAAAAAATTACAAAAGTTAATAAAAATATTAAATTTTAACAAGTTTTTTATCTACCAACTATTAAAAATTAAGAAATTACTAAAAACTAGTAGTTCATAAATTAAAATTTAAAATACAATTGAATTCTATTTAAAAATAACTAATACTAAAAGGATAATTAAATTAATAATAAAAATTAAAAAAAGTAATAAAACAAACCATTTTAATTTCATATAAAAACAATAAAAATTAATTAAAATAATAAAACTAATAATGACCCAATTAAAAATGTCATAAGACTCCTACTTAGGGTTGATTGCTTATAATTTAGCCCAACACGGCTAGACCTACAAATTTTCGGGATTAAGCAACTATTTTCTTCTAAGCTATGTCTAGCTTGGATTTGCACCATATCAACACATAATGTGGGTAGTGGGGTTGTAAACAAATTGAATTTAGATTGGATCTCACTACCTCCACATCTGTATTTGATTATAATATCAAATTTGGAATTAGATTCAAATTTAATCCGCAACCATCTTATTTTGTTTAAAATGACCAACAAATTAGAACAATCTAAAAATAAAACTATTTATTTAAAGTATATATGTGTAATAAACGTAAAATATTAAATTTATCAATTATAAACTTTATATAATTATACATAATATCTATATGTATGCATAATTATACTACACATATACTAAAAATAATAATTTTTATTGGATTCAAATTTTAATTAGATTCGATGGGGTTAAATTAATCCACATCCGATCCAATTATTAATTGGATGCAAGTTCTTACATCCAAATATGAGATTATTGGATTCGAAGAGTAATCGGGTATCAGACTTTTGGAGTCTATTAACAATCTTAGTGAGTAGGTCCTAAGCTAAGTAACCCTTAAGCTCGACTTGGAAGTTACGTATATTGTAAATATTATTATATAATATTTAGATAACAAATTTTATATTAATATATAGCTAGAAATTTATATATATATAATAAATAAAATTAAATAAATATTTTAATTTGTAAAAAAATCATAACTTTATAATTAGCATGGGTAAGCTTGTCCTTGTCATAGGCCCAATCAAATATTACTAGGCTTGGGGTGTGGGTCAAGCTAGGCCAAGCAACCTTAAAAACTTGTTAATACACTATCAAAATTTGGCCCAAGATCTTTTATTTTGATTTTATTTTTTTTGGTTCATTAACATGAACAATGGTGTTAGCCCATCCCCAATATCTCATTCAGCTTCAATATTAACAATTTTTATCTAAAAATAATTTAAAACCCAATAGTAATTATGCACACATGGGTTGTACTTGGTTTGGTTCGATCCAATTACAAATGTCACATTGTTCTTAGGGATGCAACTTGGGCAAATTAGGCCAGGTTGAGGATCAACCCAACCCTAACCTGAAGTTTTAAACCTCGAGCTTGGGCTTAGATTAGTTTAATTATGACTAAAGAGTTAATATATAGATTAATTTAATTATATGTACAACCTAATTTTATATATTTATTAAGTAATTATTAGTAATTTATCTTTTATTAAAAAGTATTAATAAATACTTAATCCAAATTACTAGATTATTTTTGCAACAAATTACTAAAATAAAGATTAGTTATTTAAAACAACATTGTATTCATTCCTTAAATTAGCTATAAGTTTATGTTGTTTCACTTTCCCTTGACAATTTTTGTGCATTGCATGGGTCCCCAGAGGGCAAACCATTTTTGCTCCTGGGTCATGGGTCATTGGTTCAACTATCCAGGTTGAATGGGTCAGACCATACTATATCAACAAATGTACACACACATATACGTATATTTATTATGTATATTGGTATGTATAAACAAGTATTTTATCAATAAAAATATATAATTATTTTTCAGATGTAATATATGTATAAATATTAGGATAAATTATAAAGGCCATCCTGTACTATGGGGTCTGTGACAAAGACCCCCTTGTACTATGACCGTGAGACAAAGACCCCCTTCTGTTACCTTTTCCGTTGAAACAATCCGCCGTTGTAATATTTTTTAATCCCCATACTACCCTTGCAAGAAAAACACTTTATATTCCCTGACCTCATGATACAGGAATAGTAGCAGTGGCAGTAATCCAATCAACGAAGGAGACGTCGACAAAGAAGGGGAAGAGATTTTCGTCCCTCCTCTCAACTTTGGCATGGTCGGGAGTGGCGTCTTCTGTTCTGGATTCCCAGACACAGTGAACTTGGGGAGAGATGTCAATTAATTGACTTCGGTGTTGCCAACGCTGACGGGGATGGTGAGAGAATGACAGCTTGAAGCGGGAGCACTGTTAGGGCGCAATGGACTCCTTGGCATCGGGAAAAGACGATATGCGAGTTTCAGGAGAAGGTTATACGCCTCCAGCGCGCCATATCACCAACAACTACACACTGTAGGGAGCTTCAAAGCTAACAGGGTCAACTTGTTCACCATCGAGCAAAAGATGACGCAGAGCTTAACGATAATGGAAGAGCACGGCCAGACCGCGGTTGCTTGACAAAAGGTTTAGCCATTTCTCAAACAGCGAGCCAACCCAAGGCATGGGCTTAACTATTGAGAGCAGAACTTTTTGTAAAAGGACAGAGAGGAAAATGAGCCACCGATGTCGGAACTCTGTTATCCTCGTTTCTTCCGAGTAGTCCACAAATCTTCTATTCTCTATGTCAGAGGACCATAGAAGGTAGATGAGATCAACCGACCCTGCTTCTTGCGGTTTCAAAACGAGACGATTACTACAAAAATCCTCCTCATTGCACGCCATTCTTTCTCTCAAAGAGAGGGGCGGCAGCCAGGCCAGGCAATAAAGATGAAAGGATGCGACTACGGGTCTGACTGACTCTGGTGCCTTTATCCCAAGTCCCAACCCCCCCCCCCAAAAAAAAAAACAAACTATTCCCTCTAAACGAAGTACTTGTGCGTGCTCTTTTATTTATAGAAATGCTCATCGATGGCTTTAGGTACAGGAACAGCAGCAGCGGTGGTAATCCAAGCAGCGGCATCGGGAAGGCCACTGTGCGTCTCTTCGTCGTTCATGTCTGCCTTGTCGTCATCATCGCCAACGTCCAAGACGAACTGGGCCAACGGGTCGCCGCATCTATTGGCACAGACAGGTGTATCTATATTCACTGCGACATCACCGATGAAGATCAAGTCAAGTCCATGGTGGAACGGACAGTTCGAAGCTATGGTCACCTGGACATCATGTTCAGCAACGCTGGTATCTTTAACAACCACCAGGGTATCCTAGACCTTGATTTAATTGCTTGTGATCATCTCTTCGCCGTAAACGTCCGGGGAATGGCCGCTTGTGTGAAGCACGCCGCGCAATCCATGGTGGATACAGGCGTCAAGGGGAGCACCGTGTGAAGTATTCCTCTGGTTCATTCTCTAATTGAGTAGTGAATTTTCATGGGTGGAACCCATAGCACAACCAATTCAGTGACAACAGGTAGGCTAGAGAAGGTGAGGGAAGCATCTATGGATAAAGTAATCTAATGCTAAAATACACATTGAAGCCCATTTTGGCACCTTGCTGCAAGTTCTCGAGCTCCATTTCTCTTCTCCAGAGCCAACACATTGGAGACAGAGATTATGATTTCCAGCTCTAGGAGGTCTGTTGAGCAATGTTGGCCATCCAGATGCAGTCAATTGATGGCCAAACTGGGTGTGTGGCGGTTGACGGTGGATTGGCGATGAACAATCATAATGGAGCTGAGTTCCTAATGCGGAAATGGAAAGCGTATCCCCAAAGAACTCACAAACAGGGTCTGTTTCTGATGTAGAACCAAAAAGTTTAGCAGAGGAAGCAGTTGCTGAGACACCTAGTGTGTCTTTGATGCCAAAGAATTCACCATAGAAAAATAGCACTGTGGAAGATTTCGAGAGTTCTTATGTTGTAGAGAGGCTGCCAATGTCTTGAATCATAGAGGTGGAGGACGGATCATATCAGATGGGGTTTGGAGCTTACGCAGCATCCAAGGCGGCGGTGAGACGATGGTGAGGATACTAACGAAGGAGCTCTAGGAGATGGGAAATCATTGCCAACTGTGTGGTATCGGATTCTTTTCCGAGAAAGCAGAGGAGAAACTGAGGGAGGTGATTGAGGAGTGTCCTTTGAGTCAACTCGATGAGACCCAAGACGTGGCCCCTCTTGTTGGATTCTTGCTTGGCTACTGATGCTGGTGACTGGGTTAATGGGAAAACCATTTGCGTTAATGGTGGCTATGTGTGAAAGCATTATTGTGGTCTCTTGCATCTTGTCGCTCAATTGCTATTTGCCTCTCTGTTTCTTTTCTGTTCTCAATAGCTATTTGCCTCTTTGCCTCTTTGGAAGTTGCTCGGCTTAACAGTATGATGTTCGAGGAAAGGGCTCAGAAGATATCGGAGGTTGCAATTGCCTTGAAAGATGAAGCAACGAAAGCTAAGCTTGGAATGATGTAAAATGCTGAAGCTGTTGAGTTTTTGTTCTGAATAAAGGGCAAAATGGATTGTAAAAGGGTAACTTTGACATTACATGTGAATGAATTTTAACGGTATACTAAGAAAGTATGTGTTTGCAACTATATGTTTAATATTTGTTTTGTTTGAAAAACCGAAAAAAGTAATGATAAGTCAATTTATTGACACTTGGGCGTAAATAAATGCCTACCTTAAGGGAAATGTTAAAATAAAGCTTCGCCAACAGTAGGTATGCACGTAAACCGAATTCTATTTTTACAAGTCCCAAAGTGTATGGATTCATTTAATGGAGAAATGCTCTAAAATGGCGCCTATATGACAATGTTTATTCAATAAACATCCATAGTTCTAAACACACCCTAAAAATAGGGAAGGATTTTGTCCATTATCAATATTTTAAATAAGGGAAAATTCCCAATTAATACCCTGTACTTTGCACCTACTGCCACTTTGGTCCTCAAACTTTAAAATGTCACAATTCAGTACTCAAACTTTTAAAACGTAACAATCTAATACCTTTTATAATTAGTTGTTAACTAACCATTAAGTGACATTTGAAAAAGATACAAATGCCCTTTAAGTGTTATTTAATTTTTTTTATCAACCATCTAAACGTTGACAAAAAATTAACAGTCCCAAATCTTTGCCTTTTCCATTCAAGAAAGTTGGGGTTAGTTTGAGTGGGCATTCCGGTGACCCCAATTTTATTGAATAGAAAAGGCAATGATTTAAGACTGTTAATTTTTGTCAACGTTTGGATGATTGATAAAGGAAATTAGATGACACTCGAAGGGCATTTGTGTCTTTTTCAAATGCCACTTAATGATCAATTAACAGTTAATTAATAATAGGTACTAGATTGTCATGTTTTAAAATTTGGTACTAAATTGTCACATTTTAAAGTTTAGCGACCAAAGTGGCATCAGGCCCAAAGTACAAGGCATTGACACAAAATTTTCTCAGGACAAGTTTTTGTCAATTAGTGATAGTTTTTAAGTATTTAACCCTATAATAATACCTTAGAATAGGCGCAAACAAATACAAAAACCTCCCCTGAAGTTTCTAACAATCATAAAAACCTCTCCTATAATTTTATTTTAACAAAAATCTCCCTTTTATTTTTGAAAAATTCAACAAATACATTCATTCCGTCAATAACAACATTAAAGAAATGACCTATTTTATCCTTTTCAAAATACCTATTTTACCCTTTTACGAATGAACGTGTATCTGATACACTGTTCGTCTTCTAAAACTGCTTCCCATTAAAGCATTGGGTTTTGCCCTTCTTGGACGGAGGTAAATCTGTTGCACCCGCAGCCTCAGCCTCAGCCTCACTCACAAGTCTTACATTGATGTATTGCAAACTTTGGTCGACGGATTGATCGAACCACGAACATGGTCTAGCAAGTGGAGAAAGGTCAAGGTGTAAAAGAAGTTTCAAGCCGAAATGGAACACAATGAGAGTGCCCAAAGAGTGAGATTGAATACGGAAAAGCCAATCAAAAGGGAATGGCAAAACTCAATGCACGAAAGCCAAAGACGAGCATCGGTGCAAGGATCAACATCCTTCCGAAAGGGAAGAGCAGCTCAAAAGTGGAAGAAGTAGGTTCAAAGGAGAAGGGGCCTATAGCTGAGTCAAATCCTCCCACTCGAACGTGGCCTGATTCAGCTCCCTCCTCGTCGAACGCTGCCAGATCCTCTCCCTGCATGCTGCCGATGCTATTCTTCATATGCGGAGCCTTCTGCAGCAAACCCAGATGATTTTTCCAGGTCTAAGATGGTGGGGATAGGGAGGCAGATCTTGCCTATATGAAAGATTTTCCCATGCGGCTAGAACATGCTGTGACTTCAGTGTGAGGAGCAGATCCGTAATCTATGAAATTGAGGGGTTGATGACAGAGATGACGAACGACTGGGCATGTGGAAATGGAGCGGTGCCCGCGCACTACCTGTACGTCAAAAAGTACCAGCCGTTGGTGCTTGTGATCCCAATCAGAAGGAGAAGGCGAGAAGAGGGGCAGAGGAGAAGAGGGCCGTCAAAAAGAGCCGCTCATTCATAAGATGCTTCAGACATACATATACCTGTGCACCAGAACCAACGCTCGAGTCTCTGAGAAGAGGGGCATAGGAGAAGGCGAGAAGGCGTCTTCCCCTCCCCCCTCTCTCTCTCTTTCTCTCTCTTTTCGATTTCTGTTCATTTATGATTCTATCCATCTATCTTACAGTAGTTATTGACGATACCATTGATCCATTTTATACTAATCTTCTCCAGAGTGGGATATTCAAGTGTGAGAAAAAAGCTTCTCTTTCGTAGCGCTTTTGAGGAAGTACTAATAGAACATGGCTTCGAGTTTCGACGAGTGGGAGAAGGATCCATTCTTCTCCGCCGAAAAGGAAGTTCATGAATGAAACGCTGCGTCTCAGTGAAGCGGCAAGCGTAGCTAGCCGCTACGGCTCGAACAGGGATCCTTCCTGGATCCTAACAGTGTGAACCATGCCGCCACCATCGAAGAAATGGTGACCGGCGACGGGCTCGAACAGGGGATCGGCGTCATTACGAACGTAGACGTTGAATGCAATCGAGGAACAGGACAGGCGGACCACGACTTCTTTTGATCAGATCCATGGTTTCGATTTCATTGGGACTCGGGAGAGGGTGCCTTTTGTTGCAGGAAGGGTAAAATAGGTATTTGAAAGGATAAAATAGGTCAAGCACCAGGAAAATTATTAACGTATAAAAGGGTAACATAGGTATTTGAAAAGATTTGATGATGGGTTTAATGTTTTCCGTCATGAGTATCGACGAAAGGAAGGTTTTTGTCAAATTTTTTAAAAATAATGAAAAGTTTTTGTTTAACTAAAATATAGAGGAGGTTTTTATTATTGTCAGAAAGTTCAGGGGAGGTTTTTCAATTTTACCCCAATACATGTGTGCTCACTTTTTTTAGAATGCGAGTTTCAAAGAGTCGCCTTTTGAGAAACCCGTTTAGGCCTCAGATATACCAGGCTCAACTCAACGTCTCAACCGCTGAAGGGAATCGAGTTTGCAGGTTGTAAGACTCACAAATCACCGCCTTCCTCTTTGTTATTCTCTCGCTTGTCCTCTCTGTTTACCCTTCGTCGGGCTGGTGACGCCATGCATGGGACCTCCGGAAATGCTTGGTAGTTTCAACCATTTCCGGTGAGCTTTTCAATCTTCACTGGCTGAGAATACATTTCTGGCGACTTGGTGGTTCGTATCTACAGGTTCTGCCGATCTAATGGTGTATGAGTGGTTGCCTTGCCTATACCTACCTGGTAGTGTGTTTGAGAGCCATGGTTGGTAAGAAACAGTTGGATATGTGGATTTATTGAAGACATTGCTGAAATCTTGTTAGCCCTTTTCCGTCCAAATAGCAGTGATTGAATTATTTCCCCGGACTGACCGTGCAATTGATAGCATCATTCACTTGCAGACTTACTAAATCTACTTGTAGCTTGGTGAGGATTTGAGCATTAGAAAAAAAAAAAAAAATGGAGGGGACACCACTAATGCCACCAAATCAAGTGCCCGGAAACCCCACTTTAGATGGGAATCCTTCACCACCACCACCTCCAGGAACCGACATGACTGGCATCTGCTTCAGGGATCAGCTATGGTTGAACTCGTATCCTCTCGATCGGAATCTTATCTTTGATTATTTTGCTTTGTCGCCTTTCTATGATTGGAGCTGCAACAATGAACAACTCAGAATGCGATCTATACACCCACTTGATATCTCTCATCTGTCGTAAGATTTTTAAATCCTTTCTATGCCCTCAATTTTATTTTCTATATCTTCGTTTGTTACCAAACTGAGCATTTTGGTTACCTAGGGTTTATAATTTCCATAGTTTTTTCATTTGCTGAATTATTCCACTTTTGCATTACTGAACGTACTTCCTAAATAGTTCTCTTTGTAGTCTACTCTGATCTATTTGGTTTTAAACTAGTCACATTTTAATTAAGCTGGACAACTAGGGTAGTTCCCTAGGTTCCATAACCATATTTCCTTAATAATTATCCATAATTTTCATGAGAAAAATATAAAATTCATGTTAAAATATAGAAAATCAACATATTCATGGGAAGAAAAAGAAGAAAGAAAAGATAATTAAGAAAATATAGGGGTTGGACATCTATTTTTGTTATAGGAAAAGAAGAAGAAGTTATAATAAAATGCATTTATCAAAAAAAGTTATAAGAAAATGCATTTATCAAAAAAAAGTTATAAGAAACTGCATGCCTCTTGTGGACTACATGAACTTTTAATTTTCATTTGTGAACTCCCACAAAACTTTCTCTGTTTTCAGTAACCAACATATCACAACCTTTGGATCTCCTTCAATTACAAGCTTTTCCACCCTCATTCCATAGCCTTTTGCACCCCCCCCCCCCCCCCTATTGCCATCAGTTATCAGTCTTGAGAACATTGCACAAATCTTTCCTTCCTCGTTCCTTAAAAACTCTCCTATTCCTAAGAGTCTTGGGTTGCAGAATCTGCTGTCATCAAAATTTTATTTTATTTTATTTAATAAAACTTGGTTTTGGATAAGTGCAACTCTTTGCTACCCTTTGCTTTCTAGACAAGGATCCCATGTCCCACCACTTCTCCCCAATTTCTCATCACATCATCTACTGAAAAGTCTGAAAATGCCTTCATTGTTTTTATCCAATGTGTCACCTTCACCATTATATTTTCAATGATAACTTCCTTACTCTTCTTATCCTTGAAAACATGGTCCTTCCTTTCATCCCAACTGTCAAAATCAAAGTTGCCCTTGTACATATCTACATTACCCTCCCCTCTCTCTTCTTTTTATCCATCTAAAAGCATTTGGAAATTGCTTGTCCAAACTAACAAGGGTAGTCCATCTATAACCAAAATGGGAAAAAAACCATTCCCTAATACAACAGACAAATTGACACGAGATTAGTAAATGATAAATAGTCTCACCACTAAACTCACACATGACACACCAATTTGAAGATAAACACTAGCAAGGTTCAAACCTTTGATACGATGTGCCTCGTATTGGGCATATTGTATTATATTGGCAGGTCATTGATACACCTTTTTTTAAGGATTTTCAAAAAACTGATGTTTTGAGGGGTTAGATAACAATAATTTTTTTGATAGATTTAAATAACAATAATTTAAGCCCCCTATAACTATCAGAAACTAAAAAATAAAAAAGATGGGTTTTAAGCCACTTGAAACACCTGATATGCATGTTCACTTGCATCAGGTGTATCAATACTTCGAACCTCGAACACCAGTTAGTTCTTATTTTTGGCAGCTGACATAAGTATTTATGTTTCCATGAAACATTTCCCTATGATTTTGAGAACATTGGTTGACACTCAAATGATTCTTAAAGGACACTTTTTTTTTTCTTTTATCAATAACTAAACTTTCATTAATTAAAAAGAATAATTAATTACAAAGAAGGGGAGATAAACTATCTTAACTCCCCCAACAGAGGCTAGAGCCCCCGAAAAGAAAAGAACCAGAATTACAAATGAGCCTAGAATATAGATTCCCTAATCACCCCTTGTATAATGTTTTCCTTTTGTTTATCTGACATAAATTAATGGCTAATATACATGCTGAATGCTATTTTTCCTATAGAATGCCACTACATAACGAAAATAAAAATTTTAAACCTTTCTTTTATAGTACAACGCTAGAGTTAGTGTATGGGTCATATTAATACAATAAGCTTTTCTTTAAACATATCCCCAAATCCATGTTTTTCATCTTGCCAAGTGAGACTCCTATACACAAGTTGGATTCCAGTTCCTATTTCTATGTCCAGGCAGTATTAATGTTAGTGATTGAGATGCATAATAGCAGAAGAGGATGAAAGATGATCATCTGGTGATGTGCATGCAAAGGAATTAGGTCTAGAGAGGCTAATTATTGAAGGTGATTCCAAAATAGTTGTGGATTGGTTAAAGAAAAGGGAAGGAGTTTGATGGCACCTAAGGAATGATCTTGGGAGGTTCAAAAGGCTCTCCAGGGATATGTTGATTCAAATTAATTGGATTTGTAGATTGGCCATGTGAACCGAATTGAGAACAAGAGAGAGAGCAGATTTAGGGTGTCAAGAATAGTGGACCTCCACCCCAAAGAGCCCCTTTTATATTAAAAGGTATGAAAGATATGTATAGTTACAAGAATGCCCTTATAGGGCTGAAAGATAAAAAGAACAAATAAAATAATAATACTATACAACAAGGGCTATACTAATAATATACATCAAGATATATCTTCACACTCCCCCTCAAACTAATGCGTAGACATCAACATCAGTTTGCCCATAAGAACGAGGTGTTGACTCTTAGTCATGGCCTTGGTGAGGATGTCGGCAATCTGCATGTGAGAGGCTACATGAGGAAGAGATATAGAGCCAACAAAGAAAAGGTCTCTTATAAAGTTACAGTCCACCTCGATATGTTTAGTCCTCTCATGGAAGACAGGATTAGATGCAATCTTGATAGCACTTGTGTTGTCGGCATATGGAGGGATAGGAGTAGGAAGTTGAGTACCAAGATCCATGAAGACGGACTTCAACCAAACAATCTCACTACAGGCAGAAGACATGTCTCTATACTCAGCTTCAGTAGAAAACATAGAGATAGTTTTCCATTTCTTACACTTCCAAGAGATGAGAGAGTCACCCATGAAGATGCACCACCCAGAAATGGATTAGCGAGTGTCAGGACAACCAGCCCAATCTGCATCAACATAAACTCTCAACTGTATGGGTGATGAGGAAGAGAAAAGCAGTCCCTGAGAAGTTGTCTCTAACATAACGGATGATGCGGTGAACAACAATCACATGAGGTTGACGAGGGGTAGAAACAAGTTGACTAACGACCTGAACAACATGTGAAATATCAGGCCCAGTCATGGTTAGATAGATCGGAGAGACAACAAGTTGACGGTACAAAGTAGCATTAGGAAGAATTAGGCCTTCAGATTTAGACAACTTGACATTCAGCTCTAGAGGGGTATCAACGTGCTCTCATCAGTAATTCTAGCTACTTTGACGAGATCAGAGGCATATTTTTGCTAACAAAAGAAATACCCTCGACTACTACGATGGACTTCCAAACCCAAGAAATAAGTAAGAGGGCCTAGGTCCTTCATGTGAAAGGAGTTATGAAGTAAGGACTTCAACTCACACATGCCATCATGATCATCCACAGTTAAAAGCACGTCATCAACATACAACAGTAAGAATAATGATACCTTGGGGTCTTCTCTTAACAAAGAGAGAGTAATCAGAGGAACTCTAACAATACCCAGCTGCAACAACAACGTCTCGAAAGCGCTCATACCAAGTCCTGGTGCCTGCTTCAGGCCATATAGGGATTTCTTTAGGCGATAGACATGTGAAGAATCACTGCAATATCTAGGTGGAGGCTTCATGTAGAATGTCTCCTTTAGTTGACCATGAAGAAAGGCATTCTTCACGTCTAATTGGTAGATAGTCTAGGAATGAATAGCAGATACGGCTAGAAGAGCCCGAACTGTGGTGATCTTACCAACTAGTGCAAAAGTTTCTTCATAATCAATCCCATATTCCTGACTGTATCCTTGGGCAACTAACCGGGCCTTATATCAATCAAGGGAACCATTTGATTTTATTTTGATCATATAGACCCAACGATTTCCAACAATAGAAGCATCTAGAGGAGCAAGCACAAGATTCCAAGCGATAAGAGCTAGGAATATCTGTGGAAGAAAGTACAACTGAAAAGGAGCTATGGCTTGAAGGAAAACCATAGCGATCAGGAGGTCGAGAAATACGAGTAGAACGACGAAGTGGAATAGCAGAACTACCATCTGAAATAGGAGGATCTTGGGGCGAAATGTCACTTACAGGAGGTTCAATAGGAGGATGCTCTAGACTGGGTGGAAGGGGGGTTGTAGGTGCAGGATTTGGGACACGTGGCCGCTTGTGAGTGAAGACGAGAAAATCTCTCTCAGTAGAGGAAGTAGGAGTGTTATCTAAATCAAAGTCCTGCAAAGCAGAGATAGAAGGAGCAGACAATGTAGCAACTCCAATAAAGAAGGAAATATGTTCAAGAAACACAACATTCCGTGAAATCCGAATATGACGGTTAGCAGGGTCATAACACAAGAATCCTTTGTGGTCAGGACTATATTCCACAAAGGCACACAGAGCAGACTGAGCAGTTAATTTAGAACGTTCAAAAACAGGAAGATGTACAAAACAAAGACAACTGAAAACTGGAGAAATCTAGGGGATGACCAAAAAGTTTTTGGAAGGGAGAAGTATTGCCGAGAACAGAAGAAGGAAGATAGTTGATCAAATACACAGTTGTATTGGCTGCTTCTACCCAAAACGAAGTTGGAGCGTGGGATTCCTGTAGTAATGTCCGCACAACACTGAGGATATGTCAATTCTTCCGTTTAGCTACACCATTCGGTTGTGGAGTGTCTGGACAACTACGTTGAGATTGAATTCCTTAACTCCTTAAGTAGGCCTAGAAGTCTCTGCCTCTATATTCTCCCCCTGAATCTGAACAGAGGATACTCACATTACACATGAAGCGAGTTTGCACCATAGTATGGAATAATTTAAATGTCGCAAAGATCTCTGATTTGTGTCGTAGAAAATAAATCCAAGTGTATTTGGTACAATCATCTATAAACAATACAAAGTATTTGTATCCCAATCATAAAGTAATAGAAGTAGACCAAACGTCACTATGTATTATCTCAAAAGGTTTAGTGGCATGCTCAGAAGTGTGAAGAAAAGGTAAAACATGACTTTTTCTCAAATAACAAGCAATGCAAAAAACATCAAAAGAATGAAGATGAGGAATTTTATTCTTAATTAAACCAGAATCAAACAAAAAACTTCAATATTTGAGAATATGGATGACCTAATTGTTTATGCCATAAATCCCAAACATTATTTCTATAACTCAACAGAGCATCAGACATAGAAGAACTAAGAAAAGCCGAGGATGCTTCTGATTGAGACTTCTCGAACTCCAAAAATAACAGACGGCCCAACCTACGTCCCTTCTCTTTCACATTTCCAGTGTACCGGTCCTGTATCAAGCAACCATCATGAGAAAAGGTGAGAACATTTCCTTCATCAACAAGTTGACCAACAAAAATCAGATTAGTAGTAAGGTTGGGTACTAAGAGGGTTTTTGAGAGAGGGAAGGATCTAGTGGGTGGAAGTTTAAGGAATAAGTCTTTACTACCAATAATGCCTAACTTGTCACCATTGGCAGTAACAATGTGTTTATGGTGATTCTCAGTAGATGGATTTGGTTGATGGAGGTAGGCTCCTATCATGTGATTGGTGGCACCTGAATCTATAATCCAAGCATGTGAAGGGGAAGAACAATATGCAAAGAACTTACCAAACAAGCCAATAGCAGAGAAAGCAGAGGAAATAGTATAGGATACCAATTTCCGAACCTTTTCTTCATCCATAGATCCAGTTGAATCACTTTTCACTAAAGAATCACCCTTGGTGGACACAGTGTTAGTTGCCTGTCCCTTTGTTACCTGATAGGCCTGGGGTTGAATCTTTTCCTGAGAACCCTTAGCTGGTCGGATTGAACAATCTAGAATTATGTGACCATGTTGCTTGCAATAGGTGCACACATTTTTCTTCTTATAGTGAGAGGCAATATGTCCAAAACCCTTACACTCATAACATTGGGTTTTGGAGAAGTCCTTGGAGGTTGACTTCTTACCTCCATGAGCAATAAAAGCTATTTCAGCCCCAATTTCAGTCATCTTTCCATCAAATCCAGTTGTAGTGAGAAGCCTAGTCTCTTCCCTCAGTAGCTCCCCTAAAATGTAATCCAGATCTGGAAGTGTTCCCCTACTCAAAATAATGGACCTGATTATCTCATATCTAGGTCTAAGCCTCATAAAAAATTGAGTTACCTTCTTCTTCTCAAAGTGTTTTTGGAGATATTTCACACATTCTGCTGAGTCCGAGGGATCAATATGGACGATTTCGTATTCAGCCCACAAATCAAGAAAACTTAAATAATATTCTTGTATCCTTCTATCTCCTTGATTGTAGGCAAATATCTTTGGTTTTATTTGATGCTGTATAGATATATTGGATTGTTGATAAACTTTCTCCAGATATGAATACATTTTATAGGCTGTTGTCATTCTTCTCATAGGTACAAAAATATGATCATCAATAGAACTAAGAATCTAAGAAACAAGCTTGCCGTTATCCAGTTTCCATTGTTGTAAGGCTTTGACCTCGGTCTCAGTTGGTTTAGTGGCAGTCCCATTCAGGTGTCCTTCCAAACCTTTCCCGTAAACATAAAAATCAAAATGGAATTTCCACATCCCATAATTTTGTCCATTCATCTTCACAGGAATAATATCCCCTCTGTCTGAAGCCATTATAACATAAAACAACAAAGAGAGGGTTCGACAATAGTCCAAAAAACTAGTCTGAATTAAAAAACTGACCAAAGCAAGCAAGATAAACAGTAATCAAATCCAAGAGAGTCAAAAACTGAGAAAAGAAACCCCTTACTATCACTAGAGATTGTCCAAGATCCAGCAATAGGAGAAAACTGGATACACAGTCTAGAAAAGGAAAGTTTGGACACAACCGCCCAGAAGAGATGTATAGATCTCTCTCAAAACTTCACAGATCTCAATGAGAAATTCAGAATATGCTGAGGAGGGCTAGGCGACACTTCCTTTCAAATCTTTCTGCAAACTGATGTAAAACGAGAGAGATCTAATGAAATCTCTCTTACTAGATGCGCAGAATACAGAGAAATGGTTCCTGGAAAGATCAAAACAGTCCAGAACCAATCAGCAATGATAATAGTTCTCAACTGATCAAGAAAAAAAGAAGTGGATCAGAGAGCAACCTGCTCTGATACCATGTGAATCGAACTGAGGACAAGAGAGAGAGAGCGAGCAGATTTAGGGTGTCAAGAATAGTCAACCCCCACCCCAAAGAGCCCCTTTTATATTAAAAGATATGTACAGTTACAATAATGCCCTTATAGGGCTGAAAGATAAAAAGAACAAATAAAATAATAAGAATACTGTACAACAAGGGCTATACTAATAATATACATCAAGATATATCTTCACAGGCCAATGGTTTGGTGGATAGTTTAGCCAAACAAGGGGTACATAGACACTCTATGTTTTGGGCTCAATTGTAATTTTGAGGGTTGGACAGTTGGCGTCTATATGTAACCTTCACAGCTACTTGTGTGCCTCATTAATTAATTTAATGAAATCTTCTTCTGAGTATTGATAAAAAAATGTGTGCAAAAATATCAGCAATTAGAGAAGGTAAAATTCAAAATTTTTGTCAAACCTTAGAGGAAGTAAGAAAGCCAGGATTATTTGGAGCTGTGTTCCTTTCGCAGTATGTTGGTCTATTTGGAGGGAGAGAAATAAAGAGTTTTCAAGAACAGGACAAACAACATAGAATGCATAGTACCTACAGTGTCCAATCTGATATCAGGGTGGATTCTCAGTCTCCCAGATTTTGATCAAGTCTCCAAAGCTGATTTATTGGAAAATTTCTGGAATACCCTTGACTTACAGCCTTGTAATGTAGAAGCCTTTTCAGTTTAATGCTTTGAGCATGTACTAGAAGTATGTACTTGATGTATTTGGTGTGTCATCTAGACAACCAAGGGTGTTAGGATGTAACCTTTTCTTTTAATGAATTCTTATTGATTCTTCAAAAAAAAAAATCTCACAGATACTTAAGAAGGTGACTGAAACAGAGAATGTGCAGCAATCCAATACAAACTACAAGTCTGAAATACTCCCTTAACAGCCTAGTAGAGAAATAAAAAATAGTAGAAGTAATTGGGATAAGTCTTAAACCCTAGAACTGAACTGTTTTCAGTAGAGAACCTAGAACCAGCCTAGAGAAAACCAAAAAAGACTCAGCCCCTCCTTCCAAAAGAACCCAATCACTTCCTACAAGTTGTCGATCTCAAAAATGAACTATTCTCTACTCAGAAACCACTAAGCGCCAGTACCAATTCAAGATATAGCTCCTAAACCTTAATCTGATCCAAAGAACTCTGATTCTTCCTGCTTATTGTTGATCTCCAAGATTGCAGATCTTGGGCAGCAAAAATTTCTCCAACAAACCTCCAAGAATCAGGCAAAACAGACAGAAATATCCAGCCTTAGTATATCCTCATGTAGCCGGCTGGAACAAGCCTACATGGGAACCCTAGCAGGCCCTAAACCTTGTTCTGATACCAAGATGGCTGGTTCTGTTCACAGTCGCCCAGTATTCTGGTGCAGTTTCAACAAGAAAACCAGAAGAAAGAAGAGAGGAAGAGAAGAGAAAGGGAGCAGATCTAATATGTTTCTGCCACCCAGATTTATTATTTATATGTTTCTATCATTAAAGAACTACAATGACATCTATGCCCTTGCCGCCCAAATCATTACTTAACAGGCAATAACAACAGCTAAAAAAGGTCCAGCAAGGCCCATAAAGACTAATAACAATGCCCAAAAGAATTAATATGGCAGCAACCACACTAATTTACTGGACTGTTTCACCACGGCCTCTATTAGACAAGGTCCATTGCTATTTGCAGGTTAGACCCTTCTAATCAGAGACCCTAAGGTACTGTGAGAGAGTCTTCCATTTTATCATCCAATGAAATATTCTAAGAGCATTAGTGATCAAGTAGATAGCCCCATTTTAGGGTGCATCTCTATTCACCAAATTCACACATTTCCACACTATTGATGGAAGGCCTTTAGAGATAGTTTCATAAACATATTCCCTATCCTTGCTCTTATAGTTTTATGAGGGAACTTATCAATCAAAACCCAAGTCTAGGGTTAACCTTATTGACTACCATTAACTTTCATAAAGTTAGATCTCTAATTGGTCCAATGGGAAAAATGTAATGTGAGGATCTCTCCTAGGGTGGGATCCAGGAGAGTCATATGATTGTCAAAATTATATGGGGATGATGTGCATCTATCTACCCATGACACAAAGGAGAGTCATATGATTGTCTTAACATGGCCAAATTGCTTATGGCCCCATGTGGCAAATTAAATAATTCAGCAAGTTCAACAATTGAATCCGCATAGCAAATTATAAAACTAAATGGGCTCAATCCAATTAACATTTTAACATAATGAGCCCAAAACAAAAATTATGTCATAGCCATTTATGAATTATGACTTGCATTCGGCCCATATGTTGGGCCCAATTGCACAATGCAATTCAGCCCAAAACGTGGACAGCATAGGATGAGCCAATTATGCTACTTCAATTAAGTTGGGCCTCAAATTGGGCCTGATTTTCCTGAGGTTTCAGCACCTCAAACCCCTTACAGAAGATATGGAGAATCACATGATTATGTGATTCTAATGGCTGCAACAAATTGTCACTATGACAATTTGAATCTGCCATCCATATTAGGTGCAAACCTAGCCTTAATTTGGAGTTTGTTGTGTTGTAACTTCATGTAAATCATGAAGTGTGATCTAAAATGTCTAACATGCACAAACCGCAATAAATTAACAAAGGTGGCATTTGGCAAGTCTTTCGGCAAGCCTGAAAGACTGAAAATCGGTCTTTTTCTGTTTGGTAACCAAAAGCTGGAAAGATGAGAAGACGCATGCGTGGAAAGACCCAAAAACACCGAATTTCAAGAAACTTCAAATGAAGCTTTCTGGTCTTTCTGTGTGATAGATTGCAACACATTTTTAAAAGGCTGGTAGATCAAGCTGCTTACCAAACGGTCTTTGTCTTTAAAGATAAGATCCCAAAAGCTCAATATGTCTTTTGGCCACCTGGGCTTCTGGAAGATCTTTCTAAAAAGACTTGCCAAATGGAGCCAAAATAAAACACACATCCACAACTACAAATAGCCATGGCCAAATAGGCTATGGTGCTCCTTCCATGTGCCACTTCAAGATCTCCATCTTGTACACATCAAACCTTTGATCTCCTTCATGTTTTTCCTCTTGCAAGCTTCAGCTCCAAGGTCTTCCAATAAAAAAAATAAAATAAAACATAATTCTAATGCTTACAAGGGAAAACTAAAGGAAAAAGAATAAATTACAAAATATGGGAAACTGGCTATCATCCTTTCTGTCCATAAACAAATATTCATAACTCAATGATAGAGATAGAAATCATTCTAGCAGTTAAACTTTGATCATATCATCATGATCACAAGATAATTAAGCAATTAGGAACTCTAATTGGTTTAGATCACACACCCCTCGAGTGTGCAACATTCACACTCTCAAAACAATTAAACTAGTGAAATCACCCAAATTGAATCGCAGGAAAAATTAAATTTTGGGCATCCAAACAATTTACCCAGCATGGTTTGATTACCTAAATCAAACCATGTTCTGATACCACTGAAAGATGATCATTGTATGCAAAAAATCCCAACAATTAGAAGGTAAAATTCAAAATGTTTATTAAACTCTAGTGCTAAAATCACATAAAAGAACAAATTTTTCTCTTGGATTGTTTGGGTCTCTTGAACCATGCAAGGCCAAATCTTTGGATATGGGATGAGTATAGTACCTGATCTTTAATGTCCACAAGTGCAGAAATTGAAGTGGTAGTTCACACCTAAGCTTTGATGCTCCCAAGAAAGACTGAAATAGGTTGAAAATGGTGCAACTTTTACTCTCTAGTGGATGCTCATAATGTCTGGTTGAATGGGGTTCCAAAACCGTAGACATGGGCAAATTCAGCTATTTAGGGAGAAAGAATGCACACTTCAATCCCCTCTTATTGATGTCCTTTTATAGGCATGGAAAGGCTGCAAAGAGTCCCATCCTAATCCATATAAGTTTTCTAACATAATTTGGATAATCTAAGAGACAACATTGCTCTCTTAATTCAGCCCAAATACTAGAACCTTTTCTAGTTAAGTATCCTAGTCAAATCTTGTAACCATCTTTGACTTTCTTGTTGGTAGTTTGACTATGCCTCTTTAACCAGTTTGTATGGCATGGGACCCACTACTAATGAGTGAACCAACCATTAAAGCAATTCACCCATGTGGCCAATTTGTCCATATCTATTATGGGCTTTAGTTAATCAGCCTAATAAGTGGACACTTACATACTTGGGACCTTACCATCCTAAAGGCCCAAGTTCAATTCATTTAGCCCATTATGTGATTATTAAGTTAAATCAGCCCAGAAAATAACTTACAATTAATCTCTTTGCCAATAATACTCAACACCACATATGGGGAAGGACTTTTTCCCTCTTACTCTATATGACATGGTGTCCAACCTCCACCTCTAATGGATTTTATGGAAGATTTGTGTAACCTTACCATCGGTAGATTCAGGTATCTATCATAGGAAGTTGTATAGAGCATTCTTGAATACCCCAACATACCCAAGTATTTGACGCCAAAAGGACGTCACTGGTTGATATATCAAAGATAGACAAGTCTGATACTTAGCTTGATACCAATATCAAATCTAGAGATTAAATGCAACAACCAATTGTTCCACCTATCACAAAGTCCAGAAGGATATTGGGTTTGGTCCAGTTCAATGTTTCTTATGAACACGCATTTTCACACCTTAGGTCACAACCTAAGCATCTAAGACCCACTACTCCGCTACTTGGGTAGTGTGAAAATGACAACCTTGTCAGGATAAATTCCTCAAGTTTATCAACTAGTTCTAAACATTTAAGTCCATATTGCAATAATTATGTGGCTTCATATACATAATACTAATGTGACCTAAGGGGTAATTTAATGGAACAAACCCATGACACATGAAATGAATGATCTTTTATTCACAAAAAGTTCATTATTCCAGTCAAAAATGAACTTTCGTTATTCCAGTTTTTGAGAAACCAAATGACTAAGAAGATCAGCCACATATGTCACCCATTTCTTTGACCAAATATAATGTCTATTCTGTTATACAGGAAAATGACAGGTACTGAGTATATGCTGAATGAGGTTATGGAGCCCCATCTCTTTGTAATACGGAAGCAGAAGAGAGATAGTCCTGAGAAAGTCACACCCATGCTCACTTACTATATTTTAGATGGTTCCATTTACCAAGCACCACAGCTTTGCAATGTGTTTGCATCTCGAATTGTAAGTAATTTTTTCTTCAGCCTGAATCTGCTACTAGTTTATATGATTGATAAAAAAATAATCTGTTTGGATATGGGCGTTTATAAGTGTACCTGTGATGAGTTACCACTCACCTCGGAAGCCCCTTCGAGGGTGGCTTAACCTCCTGAAACAGAAGATGAAGGGGAAGAAGAGGAGGGAAGGTAGGAAGAGGCTGGACTCAGAGAGAGAAAACAAAGGGATATTCATTCTCACCTTTTATTATATGATTATGGCCTTATATAGCTGGCCTACAGGTGTTTATCATAGAGGGAATATCCTCTAATTGCAGGGTAACTAACTCTGGAAGATATCATGGAGGGAATATCCTCTGGCTGCAGAGTAACCAACTCTGAGTGTAACTAACTCTGGGGCTCTGTCGCGTGTCCTTTCTGTCTCCTTGTGAACTGCTGATGGGTGGTGGTCTGCTCCACTCCCATAGTTGGGTTCGGGGGGAGTGTTTGGGTCCCAACAATTCCTCCCTCCTTAGCATTGACCTTGCCCTCAAAGTCTAGGTTTGGAAACCTCTCGTTCAGCCTTAGATAAGGTTCCCAAGTGGCATCTTCTAGAGGCAGCCCGACCCATTCTACCTTGGCTTCTGGCACAACCTGCCCACCTCGTCGAACCCAACGGAAATCCACAATTCTGATAGGCTCTGTGTAAATGTCCCCTTTCTCAGTGAACTGGGGTAAGTTGGATGAGATAGGAGTATGATTTCCCACAGCTTTCTTGAGAAGTGAGATGTGAAACACCGGATGAAGCTTTGAGGTAGTAGGGAGGTCCAATCTGTAAGCAACAAGGCCCACTCTCTCCAGCACCTTATAGGGCCCATAATACCTGGGAGCTAGCTTGTGCCAAGCCCGTCTTACCATTGAGACCTGGCGGTAAGGTTGGAGCTTAAGGTAGACAAAATCACCCACCTGAAACTCTATGGGCGGTGGTGAGAGTCATAGCGGACCTTCATTCGTTGTTGGGCTTTTGTCAAGTTGGTCTTAAGCAGTCTAAGGATCTCGTCTCTTGCTAGTAGGCGGGTCTCTACTTCTGCCACCTTGGACGACCCATATTCATAAGGTAATATGGGAGGGGGTTCTCTGCCATATAGAGCCTTGAAGGGTGTCATTCCTGCTGTCGACTGATAAGTCGAGTTGTACCAGTATTTTGCCCACGATAGCCAGTGGGCCCACTGTTTAGGCTTCTCCCCTATGAAGCATCTAAGGTAGGCTTCTAAGCATCGATTAAGAACTTCAGTCTGTCCATCAGTTTGCGGGTGATAACTTGTGGATGGGTGCAGTTGGGTTCCTTGCAATCGGAAGTATTCCTTCCAGAATGAACTCGGGAAGGCAGGGTCACGGTCTGAGACAATGGATCTTGGTGTTCCATGCAGTTTTGCGACGTCCCGTATGAAGATGTCGGCCACCATTTCTGCAGTGTAAGGGTGAGGCATTGCAGAGAAATGGTTGTACTTGGTGAGACGGTCAACCACTACCATGATAACCTCCTTCCCTGCAGAACGGGGAAGTCCCGTGATGAAGTCCATGGAAAGGTCTTCACACTTGCTCTGGAGTCTTGAGGGGTTGGAGAAGGCCCGCGGGAGATTGTGAGGAGTATTTCTGCTGTTGGCAGGTTTGGCATTCGGATACATAGTGCAACACATCCTTGTGCATTCCTACCCAATGGTAGTGGCTGCTGAGCCTCTTTAGGGTCCGTAGCACCCCTGAATGTCCCCCCAACGCGGAATCATGAAACAACCTTAGCAGTTCAGTTTTGTGGGCAGAATTTGGAACAACCACAAACCTGCCCCTAAAGAAAAGATCAGGTCCTACAATTTGGTAACCCGCAACCTGGGAAGGGTCACGTCTCCACTTATCCCTAATGTCCTGTAGCTGCAGATCAGACCTGGCTTCTTGCCGTATAGCTTCAAACAAGGGAAAACTGGGCTGAGAGCAGTTCAGTCGGGCTAGCTCTTCTACCCGTGATAAGGCATCAGCTACTCGGTTTGCGGGCCCAAGCTTATACTCTATGTGGTAGTCAAATCTCATCAGTTTACTAAGCCATTTTTGCTGCTCCAGGGTGTGCACCCTTTGTTCTGCTATGTACTTCAAACTTCGTTGGTCTGTCCTTATAATAAATTGGCGTCCCAATAGGTATGTACACCATTTCTGTACTGCCATTACCACATCCATCATTTCCTTGACATAAGTGGACTGATTTTGGTGAGTTGCTGAGAGAGCCTTGCTGAAATAAGCAATGGGCTGCCCTTTCTACATCAGGACGGCCCCTACCCCTACACCCGAGGCATCACACTCTATTTCAAAGGGCTGAGAGAAGTTCGAAAGAGTGAGAACTAGAGGACTAGAAACTTCTATCTTCAAGTCTTCAAAGGCCCGTTGGGCATCATCAGCCCAACCGAAAGATTCCTTCTTTAACAGACGCGTTAGAGGGGCGGCCATAAGCCCATACCCCTTAATGAAGTGCCTATAATAACCGGTAAGCCCAAGAAAACTTCTGAGAGCCTTTACAGTAGTGGGCTTGGGCCACTTTTGGATGGCATCTATCTTTTCTGGGTCTGCCATGACCCGCCTTGCTGCAACCACATGGCCTAAGTACTAAATCTGTCTTTGTCCAAAGGAACACTTTGTCATTTTGGCATGTAATTGGTGCTCCCTTAGAGTTGTGAGGGTAAGTTTCAGATGTTCCATATGGGTGTCCCAATCCCTGCTGTAAACCAGAATGCCATCGAAAAACACCAGAATAAATCGCCTTAGGAATGGCCTGAAGATGTCATTCATGAAGGCCTGAAAGGTGGAGGGGGTTGGTGAGTCCAAACGACATAACCAGAAACTCATAATGGCCGTCGTGGGTTCTAAAGGCTGTCTTGTGGATGTCAGTCTGGTGAACCCGGACCGCAGGTCTAGTTTGGAGAACACTTGTGCTTCCCCTAACTCGTCCAGCAGTTCATCAATGAGGGGTATCGGAAACTTGTCCTTCACTGCAATTTGATTCAGGGCCCGGTAATCTACGCAAAAACGCCAACTACCATCCTTCTTCACTAGGAGTACAGAGGATGAAAAAGGGCTGGTGTTGGTCTGTATATGCCCTTTGTCCAATAGCTCTTCTACTGCCTTCTCAATTTCCATCTTCTGGAAATAAGGGTATCTATATGGCCTCACATTGGCCGGTTTGGAATCTGGTAAGAGGGGTATCTGATGGTCATGAGCCCGGGGTGGAGGTAATTGGTTTGGTTCCTTGAATATGTCACCAAACTGATCGAGTATCGATCGTAAGGTCTCGTGTTGGGCTTCCGTGGGTTGGTTACAACCCTGATTGTTTAAAATTGGGACTGTGGGCTGAATGCCTAAGTGCATAAATAAGGGCTGTCCAGCATCCTTGGAGGCCCGTATCATGGAAGCTAAAGTATCACCTTGGGGACTAGGGGGCCGCACCCCTTGTAAATGACAAGTCTAACCATCCTAGTAAAAATCCATTGTCATTTTGGCCCAATCACAAAGTGTAGGACCTAGGCCACGTAACCAATGAACTCCCAAAATAATATCGGCCCCCGAGAATTATAATGGGTGGAGATCTACCACGAAATTATGGCCCTGTATGAGGATCTTTTCCTTCTTACATACACCATCACATAACATTTGACTCCCATTAGCCACATGGATCGAAAAGAGAGGAGTGGGTTGCATAGTCATACCTAGTTGCTTTGCCAAACGGCAAGTGATGAAATTCAGGGTAGAGCCACTATCAATCAAGATCATCACAGACCGGCCAACCAATCTTCCTTCTACTCGCATGGACTGAAGAGGGTTGAGGCCCATGAGAGCGTGTAAGGAGATCTCGGCTCCGACAGGTTCTGGTTCGTCTGATATCAGTTCACAGTCTTCTATGTGCTCTGGTTCTGTCCCTTCCGACTCTTCCTCTGTCTGAAGGAGAAGCACTCGCTGGACCCGACACTTATGGCTCGACCCAAACTTGTCACCACGGTTGTAACAGAGGCCCTTCTCGCGTCGGGCCTGCATCTCAGCCCATGAGAGGCGTTTGAAGGGCATAGTGGGCCTGGGCAAAATGGGCTTCTGAGAATCCCCAACTTGTTTCATGGGTTGCTGATCGGCCCGTTGGGTAACCCTCACATTTGGGTAGGACAGCTTGCTGCCATCCATGTACCCTGGTCGACATTCTCTCGAACTCGAGCTGGTAGTCTGCTACCGTCCCAGTCTGCTTTAACCGAGTGAGGAGTTTGTTGTAATCCACGAACGTCGTCGGCCCAAAACGGATGCACAGAGCTTTAGTGAACTCCGCCCAAGTTACCTGAGGATGGTTTTGACGATACCACTGGAGCCATAGAATCGCGTCTCCTTCTAGGTGAATGGAAGCGATGGAGACGCGCTGGTGTGCAGGAGTTTCGTGGTACTCGAAAAATCTTTTTGCTCTAAAGATCCAAGGAATGGTATCTCCACCGGAATAGTTGGGAAAGTTGATCTTAGTGACTTTTCCGGTGGGGTAATACCCAGTTCTTTGGCTGTTGGAAGCAGAGGCTTCCGCCCCTGCTGGGTGACTAGTCTCGCCAGATTGTTGTTGAGAGGCGATGCTAGAGACAACCACTTTGAGTTCTCCCTGAGTTCGTTCATCCATGGTAAAGGAACGTGTTTGCGGCATAGCTGGCCTGCGATCTGGATAACCTGGGCTCTGATACCAACTTGATGAGTTACCGCTCACCTCGGAAGTCCCTTCGAGGGTGGCTTAACATTCTGAAACAGAAGATGAAGGGGAAGAAGAGGAGGGAAGGTAGGAAGAGGCTGGACTCAGAGAGAGAAAACGAAGGGATATTCATTCACACCTTTTATTATATGATTATGGCCTTATATAGCTGGCCTACAGGTGTAATCATAGAGGGAATATCCTCTGATTGCAGGGTAACTAACTCTGGAAGATATCATGGAGGGAATATCCTCTGGCTACAGAGTAACCAACTCTGAGTGTAACTAACTCTGGGGCTCTGTCGCGTATCCTTTCTGTCTCCTTGTGAACTGCTGATGGGTGGTGGTCTGCTCCACTCCCATAGTTGGGTTCGGGGGGAGCGTTTGGGTCCCAACAACCTGCCACATGTCCCAACAACCGTCTTTGTACGCTCTTTCTGATTTGAAAAATGAGCCGATCTCGTCTTTCACCACCCTGTCCTCTTCCACTTCTGGGATTGGGTGGAACTTGGGTCTAAGAAGGGATTTGAGGGATTCAGACTTCGATTGTATTTCGAGCCTTCTTGCACTTCTTGATAACGTTGTCTTAGACCCCACTAGGGCGGATTCTAGAATTTGGACACCTAACCCCAATGGCATTTTCTCTTGTGCTTCGTTCTTCAAAGTCTTAAGTCGGTCCACCAGTCCTACCCTGTCCCCTTTTCCTGTTGGTGAGGTTTGGTGCAGAGCTATACCTCCTAGGGTTGGTAGTTTTTGTTGGGAAGCCTATCTGGAAAGAATCAACACTGGTGATCTACTCCAAAAGAAGAGACCCAATACTTGCTTGTCACCTCAGTGGTGTGTTCTGTGTAAAGCAGATGGGGAGACTGGTTTTCACCTAATGGTGTCGTGCCACTTCGCGAGGTCATTATGGGATTGGGCTTTCTCCTTATTTGGGTGCAGCTGGAATCCCCCATCAGACATGCAGGGCCTTTTCGCCCCCTCCTTCAGGTGGCAATTAAAAAGGGGAAGGACAATGTGGAGAGGGCTAAGGGCTGCAGTATGTTGGACACTGTGGGAAGAAAGGAACTCCAGGATATTCTCAGAAACTCAGAGAGGGACAGCAGATTTGAGGGCTATCATACAATTTAGGGCGGTACAGTGGCTGAAATCTCTGGAAATATTCACATATTACATTGTGGATGACATGTTGAGGAAGTGGGGTGAAATTGCAAGTTGCACGCAGATCAAGTCAGTAATGAGTGTGGCTTGGACCCCCCCACCTAGTGGATTCTTGAAATTAAACTTTGATGGATGCAGTAGGGGAAACCCGGGACAATCAGGGATCGGGGGTGTTTTTAGAGATGAAAATGGGGTCATCTCTGCTATGTTCTCAGGCCCAATTGGAGTGGGTGACTCCCTTAGAGCTGAGATATGTGCAGTTATGGAAGGAGCCCAGAAAGCTAAGGAATTGAACATCAAGAAACTTATAATTGAAGGGGATTCAGAGGTGGTGATAGGGTGGCTGACCAAAGAACAAAATGATCTTTGGAAGTATAACAATGAGAAGAGGAAATTCAAATGGCTGGTGCGGGAGATGGAAATTAAGACATGCTGGATTAAGAGATCAGCTAATTCCTTAGCTGACGGTTTAGCAAAACAAGGGGCAGAAAGGGATTCCTTGTTTTGGGCTAAGTTGTAATGTTAGTGTCCTTGTATCTTTGTATTTTCTTCTTTCCTTTCTTGAAGTTCTTTGTGACTGAGATATGTGCAGTTATGGAAGGAGCCCGGAAAGCTAAGGAATTGAACATCAAGAAACTTATAATTGAAGGGGATTCAGAGGTGGTGATAGGGTGGCTGACCAAAGAACAAAATGATCTTTGGAAGTATTACAATGAGAAGAGGAAATTCAAATGGCTGGTGCGGGAGATGGAAATTAAGACATGTTGGATTAAGAGATCAGCTAATTCCCTAGCTAACGGTTTAGCAAAACAAGGGGCAGAAAGGGATTCCTTGTTTTGGGCTAAGTTGTAATGTTAGTGTCCTTGTATCTTTGTATTTTCTTCTTTCCTTTCTTGAAGTTCTTTGTGACTCTTGGAAGATAAGTGTGTTTGTCTTCTACTTGTAAATTTTCTACTGATGAATTAATGAAAGTGTTATTGATCAAAAAAAAAAAAAGTAGACTTTGTTAACTTCTAGTAACATGTGTTTAAAGGACATTATGATCTGCCTTATTTTTCCTTTTCCTTTCTGTCATCTAAGTACTGGATATTGATGATGTTTCTGTTATATAAAGCTACACAACTATCATTATCATTTTTTGCATATTAGGTTCTTATTTGATTTAATAGAATCATCCGATATGATAATTATTGCTTTGGGAATAAGTTTTTCATAGACAATAGGAAAAAGGTATGCAGGCTATAGAACTTGGACTATGGGGGTTTCTGCCAACTGCAATGTTGTTCCTGAATTAGGCGGTCTATCCAATAAAGAACCATTTACGTTCTATCCAATAAAGAGCCATTTAGATAACCACTTGTATTATTTTACTGACCTCATAAGCTCTATACTAAACTATTTATTTCCTCTATACATGGTGGATCTTATCTGACTGCTTTTCTAAAACAAATAGATTTATTTCTAAATCAAATATATTTTGAAATTCCATCTTGTAATTTTCCTTGGATAAAAAATATCAAGGTCAAATTTTCTCAATTGAGCCAATTGTTAAACAAACATGCATTTTAAATATGTTGGGATCTCTATTTTCATCTTGTTCACTTATCCATGTGGCAGGGACGGGCTCTTTATCATATTTTGAAGGCTTTCACAACTGCTGCCTCAAAGTTGGAGAAAATTGGATATGGTATCTGAATGCTAAAGTTTTACACTTTTTCTAGTTCAGTGGGGTGTATGCCACCCCTCAGATCAATCTCCAAGGGGAATGCTAAAGTTTAATCCTTTTGATTGCTCATTCTCACCGAGTAATAGGCATGGGTATACATAGTAAATGTAGGCCATATACTATGAGCTGTCATTGGCATAAGCCATTCTTTCTTCACTCATTCTCTTCCATTTATTTTTTGTTTCCTTTTCTGTTTTGCAGGTTTGGTTTGGCATAGGTTCAGTTACAGGTTGGGCGTTTCTCCGAGTGCCAAACCAACCCAGCCCATTTGCTAACTCTATTTATTATCAATATCGTTATTCTAGTTATACAAAATAGAATATTATAATGTCATATTTCTATTTTGTTTTCTCAATTCTTATATGTAAGAATGTTGTAAGTGGATAGATTATTTAACTTTCTTTTTAATGACTGATGGTGGATTTGCTCACTTGTGAAACATCATGTCAGGCCATATTTGTATGTGATGCATATAGGATTGCTTTTAGATTGTACATGCATCTTATAGATCAATAAATGATATCAATTTATTTTTTCTGATACACCTTGTGTATCTTTTTACTTTTAACCCTTTCAAATGGTAATTTTATATTGCTTGAAATGCAGTTGACACAAAAAATGAAAGTACAGTTGTAGAACCAAAGGCTGCAAAGGAGACAATTGACTATAAGGATGTCAAAAGAATAGACCACATTCTTGCATCACTACAGCGAAAGGTATCGTGAATTTGCTATCTATTACATTGAATTCCTATATTGTAAAGATCATTTATACAACACAAAAAAAAAAAGAGGATATTATGAAATTGATGACTACTTGAACATCATTCCAGGAAGACCTGTTATCTTTTATCACATTTTAGTAATTTATTCTGTCAGATCCTACCCTGAAAATGGATTCCTGTTACAATCTTAACGTACTAACGAAGCTTAGATTCATTTTCCATTAGATGCGTGAACCGTGAAGGGCTTGTTACCATGGATAGCCATCAAGTCAGGCCATGTTAGTTTTAAGGTTTATCTAAACATTTCCAGATAACGCCTCAAGAAAAAGAAAATATGACCTTACATGATATGGTAAAGATATGGCATAGACATTGGTATGGATGCAGAATTTGCATTAAAAATATCTGATATGGATATCACATTATTTTTTTTTTTTATCAATAACATCAACTTCATTAAATTAAGAGAAGAGAGGGAAAAGAATACAAAGGGAGATAAAATAACTTAGCTCCCCAAAAACAGAAAACACAGGGAATGCAAAGAAAATTAAACACTAGCCCAAAATACAGCCTCCCTATTCACGTCTTGCTTGGCCAACCCATCCGCAAATGAGTTTGCACTCCTCTTCACCCAGCTGTACTGAATCTCAATGTCCCTACCCAGCCATAAGAATTGTTTTTTCTCATTGTTAAAGTTCCACAAACCACTGTCCTTTGTCTTCAACCAATTAACCACCACCTTCGAGTCACCTTCCAGAATCAAATGGCTAATATTTAAATCTTTTGCTCTTCGAATCCCTTCAAGCGTTGCAAGGATCTCAGCCCTAAGAGATCACCTTCTCCAATAGGGCCAGAGAATAAAGCAGTAACAATCCCTTCCTCATTCCTGAAGACTCCTCCAATCCCAGAGGGCCCTGGATTCCTTACACTGCTGCCATCAAAATTCAGCTTTATAAAGCCCGAGGGGGGAGGGGACCAAAACGGACAAAGAGTTCTCTTGCATCTAGCAGTGAAAGCAATCTCTTTCCAATTTCTTAGCAAGTCATCCATAGGACAATCTGAAAACAACTCCAAAGATTTTAGCCAGTGGACCGCTCTTATAAGGATTCGATCTAACAAATTTTCCAAAGTTTTTTCTTTGTTGGAAAATATGCGTGAGTTTCTTTCTTCCCACAAAGACCAGCAAACCGCTGCCCTAATACACCTCCACATAGTCTTCCCTCGCTTCTTAGGCCAACTGAAAAAAGGAGAAAACAAACCTTGGACAGTCTCCGGAGGATACCAAGAACACCCAAAACGGAAGAAAACCCACTCTCAAACAGATTTAGCAACCTTACAAGAGACCATGAGAACACCCAAAATGGGAGCAAACCCACTCTCAAACAGATTTAGCAACCTTACAAGAGACCATGAGGTGGTAGCCAGATTCCCCATCAGCTTTACAAAGAGCACATCTATTAGGAAGTAGACAATAGTTGGGTCTCTTTCTTTGGAGTAAAAAGTGTTGATTCTTTCCAGGAAAATTTCCCAACAAAAAAACCCCACCCGAGGAGGAATAGGTTTGCTCCAAATTTCCTTAACTGGAAAGGACAACCCTAGGGGGGTAGGAGGCTGAGCTAAGGTTTCAAAGAAAGAAGCACAAGAAAAGGTACCAGAGCTAGAAAGGGTCCAAAATCTGGTGTCTTTCTTAGCAGGGTTTAGGAAGACACTCTCAAGGGAGGCTAGCAGAGCTACCAGGCTATCCAAGTCCGTATCCCTAATTGCCCTATGCAGGCCAAGGTTCCAACCAAAGCCCGAAGTGGAAGCTGAAGGGACTAAGAAAGAAGAAATTGGTTCATTTTTCAAGTCTGAAAGAGCATACAAGGAAGGATTAGGGTCTGATTATCAGTGCCTGACTTTGAAGAACTAGGGTCTGATTAGCATATAACTAATGTGATGAAGTATTTCATGCATATGATTATTTCTTGGTAGCTCCTCTATACTTTCATTTTGAGAATTGGATAATCAAATGAAACAGAATTTAATTTGCACGTCTTGGGGAGTAGATGCTTGCAATTTTCTGACTCTTGAAAAGTATTGGTTATTATTTTGTGTTGTTGATTTTGTCTCTGATTGGTTAAAATCCAAATTAATTATTCAGTCACTTGTGGTTGTAGAACATAATCTATAGTTGTCACATGCAAGCACATTGAACGGTTTGTTAAGACTCATTCTTTATTGGCAAGATTAAGTTATTTTCCCCCATTTAGATGCTCTACAGAATTTGTCATTCTGTAAAATTTTACTGAAAAAGTACATTCATTCAATTGTGCAGCTCCCACCTACCCCTCCGCCACCAGCATTTCCAGAAGGCTATGCTCCCTCAGTAGCACCTGAAACAGAGAAAGGCCCTGAAACACAGCAAGAGCCACAACTTCCTCCTCTTGACCCTATTATTGATCAAGGCCCTTCTAAAAGGATGAAATTTTAGGACATGGAAGCCAAGAGAACAGTAGTTGAGAGATGACGCCAACTGGGTGGCAAAAGTAAAACTAATCCTAGTAATAAATGTGTTGTATGCCTTTTTCCTGAAAATGTGTTGTATGCTTTCATAATTTTAAAGTATCGTCATTGTAATGGTTTACAGAATTGTGCAATTTTACTCTTTTCAACTTTAAAAGTGGGGGAATGGCAATTCATATGTCCAGTACTACTTGAGAAGCGGGGTTTATAGTGCGTCTATAACATTGATTCGACTCCCTTTCGATGCATTGCAATTTGTCCATTAATTCCAACGTATTATGGAAAAGGGCACTTAACAGCTTCCGGCTTGAGCAGTTTCAACTTTTGAATATTGAAAATTGTTGATTCGGAGAGTGGATTTCAAGATAATGCTCCTGTATTCACAACCCCGCGTCAGTTTCTAGCGCAAAGCCAAGTCCAAATATCCTTATTTCTAGGGAATTTCTTGTGTACGGTTTTAGAGAATTGTTTAGTGAATATTCAAGGAAAATAAATTTTTTATGGACTACATAAAATTGAGAAAGAAAACGAGTATCTTGGTCAATGGGAACCAAAATCTCATTTGCCAATTTTTCTTCTTTTCAAAATCCAAAAAATGAACGGGCCTTTAGTCTCAAAAGCTACTTATATATGCCTTCTAATCTGGTCTTACATAACATGTCAATAGAAAATATTAGATTTTCTCTTAATCTCAATTTTACCACCATTGAGAACTGTCAATAATGTCGTCTTCCGGAAATGACCAATGCCGCTCTTATCGCACTACAAATCTCTCTCTTCTTTCTTCTTATTCTTCTCTGTTCTGTGACCCCCGCCCCCCCCCACCCCCAAAAAAAAAAAAAAAACGGGAAGATGAATAAAAGAAATGTGGAGCATTCAGTTCTGATTAATTTTTGCAAGTAACACACTAATCAAGGTAAGAGAGAAAGTTTATAAAGTGGATTTATAAAAAGGAAATGGGTATATCCAAGGTTCAAAATATTGATAGAGTCTGATACGCTGATAGGGGTGTATCGGACTGTATCAAGACTCGCTTCCCTTTTTTTAACCTGGTTCAGATGGGTTGGTTTAAGGCCCCGTCTACCCCCTGAACTGGGTTAGACCCTGAAACACCCCTGTAGGGGCGTATTGGGAAGCCCACAATACGATACGTCCCAATGCATATCAAAATTTTGAACCTTGGGTATATTTAATTTGGTTTTATGAAAACCAAGGAAACTTGGCATTGATGTTGAAAAGAAATTCTGTTCAGTGATGTTTGGCGACCTTACTAGCGGCAAAGCAGGGAGGAATGCAGAAAAGAGAGAAGGGTGAGTTTTTTCTGTTCACTGAGCTTAGCAGCGACAAGGAGGGAGGAAGAAAAGAGGGAAGGGAAAAAAGGAAAAAGGAAAAGGAGAAGATGAAGAAGGGAGAGAGAAAGAGAGAGGGAGAAACAGGAAAAAAGGTGTGTGCCCTTGCTCTCGTTCGGTGGTGTATGCAGTGATGGAGAAGAGAGGAAGGAAGAAGAAGAAGAAGAAAGAATGAAAGAAACAAAGGAAAAGGAAAAGGAAAAGAAGCAGAACAACAATGACAGTTTTTGAAAAACTTGAACGTTTGAAAGTTCAATAGGGTATATTTAGACATGCCATTGCTATTCCAGGTTTCCCTTTGTAAACTCTATCAATGCTAGACCAAAGGAAACGTATCCATCTGATTTTATGTGATACCCCACAATAGTGGATTCACCGGTGTTAATAAACAAGGAAGCAAGGTTCAAAGTATTGATATATATTGGTGTCTAAAGCTGCATTTGGCATTCCTTATTTTAAGAATTTATCTTCTTTTTATAGTTAAAAACTCATTGTTTGTAAGGGCATTTTAAATGCCAAAAGGAGATAAATCCTTAAAATAAGGAATGCCAAATGCAACCTAAATATACCTATCGATTTTTGAAACCACTGATAAGCTAAATATTAAAAGTTGGGGAATGTGGCCATTTTTGAAGGTCAATACCCTTTCTAGATATGTCTTGGCATAATTCTTGAAACTTAAAAATATTTTAAGCTAAATGTCTTGCCTCTTTGAATCATAATATCGTGTGTATTGTCACTTTACTTTGCAAGGAAGAATAGCAATAATATAATAATAACTGATATTCCTGAATCCTGATCGGACTTCAGATTGAGTGGGAGCAAATTCAAAGTATCAATAAAAAAAAAAAAAGCAAGAAAATGAGCTAACTGATTAAACTCTCTATTTATATGCACAAACGATATAGAAGAAAAAGATGTTACAATCATAGGATGTGTCCCCAATGTAGCTGCTCAATCCGTTCACTTGGAGAAGTCAAGGCTAATCAGCTTCATACAGTCTGATAAAATTACCATTTTTTTAGTCTAGATGTTGAAGCTACATCCATGACTCATATAGGTAAGGGTGTTCATGGTCCGGTTCAGTGTGGTTTGGAGAAGATCTCAGATCAAATCGGTAAATTACGATTTGAGAAATTTCTAAACCAAACCAAATTGTTTTGGTATGGAAACCAAATCAAACCAATCTGTTTTATTACGGTTTGGTGTGGTTTTTAATACGGTTTGGAGACTTTAGACCATTCTATGGTTCTTTTGGGCTTAACCCAATTAGAAAGTCCAAATAATTCCCCTAAAAATTAAAACTTAAAACTTTTAATTATTATTTTATTATAAAATAAAGAGTTAATTATATATTTATAATTTTACACATTCCATTTAGATATATTATATATAATATTTATATATATCATAATTTATATGCATATAAAATTTTGATTTACAGTTTACGGTTTGGTTTCGATTTATAAAATTCAATAAACCAAACCGAAACCACAAACCACAATTTAGAAAATTCTGAAACCGAACCAAACCATTTATAGGTATAAGCCGAACTAAACTGCAAACTTAGTTTGGTTCGGTTCAGTTTTGCGGTTTGAACCCTATCATGAACACTACCTACAAGGTCCAAAGTTTTGTACTGTAGCTTCTAAAGGCCCAATAAGCACTTCCTTCTGCAAGAACTTGACTAGAACCGACACGTTGGATGACAAAAGCTTCTCCTGCAAAACCTATAAGGGGGTCATACAAGCCATCAATATAGATATGGTCATAATCCTGAGGAATGTGTGTAAATTGTATCTGTGATTGCTGATAGTAACAAGTTTGGTAGTTTCAATAGCAAGGCAATTCCTTGCTTTGTGAATGATGTCTGAGGGAAATTGATGAAGGCCTTCAAATGTTCTTTTGTTCATAGCATCCTAAATGAGATATACGAGTACATAGAACCTCTCAAACAAATTGTTCACTTCTTATTTGCACAAAGTTAGGCTAATGCAATGTAACCAATATTGTACTATTTGGTGCAAGGGCTTGTGTTGGAGCTTTTCTGGATTAATTCCAAGTTGAGCCTCACACCAAATTGCTCTAGAAAAAGGACATTTCACAAAAAAAAAAAAAAAAAAAAAAAAAAAAAAGTGGAATGAAGTTTCCAATTGCTGTTTACATAAGGCTCCATTTGGAAAGAGTCCAGAACAAATATATAGAGCGCAAAATCTTGTATTTGTATTAGGTTCAATTTGGAAGGAGTACAAATATACATATGTATAATACAAATACATATAAAATAATACAAAATACAAGGTTTTACACTCTAAATATTTGTATTTGTACTCCTTCCAAATGGAGCCTAAGCAACAATGTTCTTGTGGGGGCAACCATTTGATGTATTTATCTTTTGTTAGAAGACCATTCTACAATGCCTTCCAGCTGGTAAATATTTGAAAATGATAAGGAATCTTGAGCTTCCAAACTTGATTACAGTTAAAATGTGGCTACGAAGTGAATGATAATATGTTAAGAAAGGACCTATAGGCTAAATTCACTGTATGAACCCCCGAATTATTGTGTTTCTATAATAATTTATATCTGAGTTTAGTTCCATGTGAGGTCTAATAGTTGTGATATGAGCTATTGATGAGGCTTGAAAATAGTGCCAGAAATTGGCTAGATTCCATGTGTCATCTAGATTAAGTAATTTTGCAACTTTGAGTTGTTGAGCATGGTTAGGTAGGGATGATTTGTTTAGGGGAGACCACTTGCCATAATAGGAATCCAAGGATCATGAAGAGAACAAATGGAAGAGCCATCTTGGATCAGCCACAGAAAATCAGATTTCAAATTCTTGAGTTTTCCACCATAATGAACTTCTATGGGTTATTGTAGCCAAGAATGGAGATTTTATATGAAAAATACTTTTGCTTTTCATAACCCGACTAAGTAGACAGTTAGGATTAGTAAATAACCTCCATAGTTTCTTACCAAACACCACTTGATTCATTGGCAAGCTCTTTCCAAATCCCAATCTGTTGACAGCCCTTGGCAAGCAAAGTTTATTCCATGAAATTGTGTGCTTTGATTTGTCTTTCCGATTGCCACAAAAATTTCCTTGATGCCTATTCTATTTGTGAGTGAACCTTATTTGGCAATATTGCAGCAGACATTGAATATATGGGAAAGGATTGGATGATTGACTTGATTAGGTTGTCCTACCTGCTTGTGATAGAAATTTAGAGCTCCAAGCATTAATTCTAGAAAGAATATGATCCATCATTTCTTCATGAGAAAGATGATTCTTGAATTTAACTCCCACCTTTGTGCCTAGATATTTTGAGCCCTCTAGTGGCTTTATAATTTTTAAGATCTGAGAAAAAAATTTTATGATGCCTAGGCACACATCTACTATACGTTATGCTGGATTTCCTATAATTGATTTTTTGACATGAAACAAATTGAAAAAGCTCTAGAATTTAATGTAGAGCCCTTACCTAATTAGTGTCAGTTATGCAAAATAGAATGCAGTCATTTGCAAATAAGAGGTGGATTATTGGGGTGCTTTCCCAACTAGCTTGACACCTTCTATTTGATTAGTGTCAATTGCTTGTTGTAAGAATTATGTAAGAACTTCCATGCCAATGATAAACAAGTAAGGAGATTATGGGTCTCTTACTAAAAGCCTCTTTGTAGATGGAAATGATCAAACAATTCTCCCCCTGATTTGATTGAGAAAGTGGGTGTAGAGATGTATTGATAAATCAATTAGTACCATTTATTTGGGAAATTCATCTTTCGCAATGTTGCTTTAAGAAAACTCCAGTCTATCCTGTCAAAGGCCTTGGACATATCCAATTTAAGAGCTATCCATCCTTTTTCTTTCCTTTGAGATCTCATCTGATGCATGATTTCCTTCACAAGTAGTTGCCTATTCTTGAGAAAACCAGACTGAAAGGGGCGATGAGTTCTTGCAAAAGTGGTTGCAATTGCATGACCATCCACTTGGAGATGATTTTGTATGTAAATTACAAAGACTGATTGGCCTATAGTTAGATGGTCCTACTGTAGAGTGATTTTTGGAAACAAAAACTATGTTAGTGTAGTTTATTTCCTTCAACATATTGTCTTGAGTAAAGAACTGCATCACCATGTTATAGATGTCTAGAGTAAATGTTTGGCATCGATGCTGCATATACAACACTTCTGATGTGTGGGTGGGAAACATTGTTTTCTGAGAAAACAGTGTCTTTTTTTCTATTTGGAAATTTTGCTGCCAAGTAGGACATTTCCTGGAGCAACAACAGCACTTTATGTTTGGTACCAGTGCTCCATGTCTGTTTTCAGCATTGGTACCCATTATAGGAAATCCACGTCACTTCCACATCATGTCCTCATTGGCAGCAACGAGCTACAATCAGAGAAAATGCTAAATTCGGATTGCTCCAAACCACGCTTTCTTGATTTCCACGGTGTGGCTTGGAGCACCATTTTTTTATGGGAAAATGGTTCCAAACAAATAGGTGTTTCTTGGAGCACTATTTTTTCTGATGTGGTGTTGATGTGTCACCATTTTCTAGAGCAACGACATCAATGCCATCTAGACCCGGTACTTTGTGTGGATGCATAAGTTTCATTACTTGAGTGATTTCAGATGAGCGTACCCGTGGCGTAACCAACATATCAATGCATGAAACTTGCTGATCCAACCTGCAAAAATAAGCAACAAAAAATTACCCGAGACACAAGCCCTTGAAGTAAGGTGCAAATAAGGGACTAGCTAATCCGAATTGAGCTTTTGACCTCTCTTGACTCTTTTTCACACGGAACTTTTTCATTCGTTGGATATAAGCCGTGTACCCTTTATATAACAGACTATGTCTCTAACGTTTCCTTATGCATTTAATGCTAATAAGAACGTTGTAAAAGAACCATTGGCTGACTAGGTCAAAGCTCCTCTGGACTGAGACAAGTGTCTCACTGACCAAGGATCTTGTCACTTGATCATCCAGTCTACATTGGGCCAAATGGTCCACCATTGACCCAATAAGAGCTGGAATGGATCTGGTTAGTATTCCAACAATAATATCTCTATGCAAGAAACACTTGTGCAGAAAACAACCAAAAAGCTTTTTTTATAGGAAAATAGATAAATAATAATACAAGGAAAAACTTGGTTGTGTATGTGAGAGTGCAACATAGAGATAATTTGTTCTCCATCAACATGTGGCTGGTCACATGGCCATTGGATTCTCCAACATGTTGAAAATTAGCAAGTGAGGGCCTATGGCCACTCTTCCAACATTTCCCACTTGGCCAGTTAGGCCCGAGATGAATCCATGCCGACTAATCCAATTGACTTTACGTGCCTTATATAATCTGAAACCACTACGGGTTTTGTCAATGGGTTGGAAACCGTATCTTTTGTGGGCACGTAGTCTACCAGGATCTCATTCCATTGGTAGATATCATACAAATACCGGTACTGGAGGTCAATATGTTTTCCTTTAGGACCAATCTCACCATTCTTTATTGTCTTGATGGAAGCTTGATTGTCATTGAACAACATTACAGGTCCAATAGGTGTACCAGGAATCTCGAGTTCTTCTAGAAACCTTATAATCTAAACTCCTTCCGAGGCCGTAGAACTACATATAATGAATTCAGCCTCCATAGTGGATTTTGCCACACAACTATGCTTTTTACTTGTCCATGAGACAGTAACCCCTCCACAAAGAAATATGTACCTGGTTGTTGATTTCTTATCATCCAGGTCTCCTGCAAAATCAGCATCACAGTAGCCTAACAATTTTAAGCCATTTGCATGATAAGTCAATTTAAAACGTTTGGTTACTTGTAAATATCTGAGTATTCTCTTAACAACTTTCCAATGGGGTTTTCTTGGGTTGCTTTGGTATATACTGACAAGACCAACAACATAACACAAATCAGGTCTTGTGCAAAGTGTTGCATACATTAAGCTTCCTAGTGCTTCAGCATAAGGTTTGGCTCTCATTCTCTTCATTTCTTCTTAATTTGAAGGAGCCATTTCTTTATTTAATTTTGTCCATTTTCAAATTGGAGTCTCAATTCCATTATAATCCTTCATATTAAATTTTCTTAAGAACTTTTCTAGGTAATGCTCTTGTGAAAGAGTTAAAGTCTTTACTTTCTTATCTCTTTCTATCTTGATTCCAAGCACATAACTAGCATTATCCAAGTCTTTCAACTCAAAGTTGGTTTTTAACCAATTTTTTGTTTCATTGACCATGGAAACATCATTGCTAGCAATAAAAATGTCATCCACATACAAAGAAAGAATAACAAAACTACTCCCACTATTCAAAGTGTAAACACAATGGTCAAAAGGATTAGGAATAAATCCAAATTTTGATATTGCTTCATGAAATGTGTGGTACCACATTCTAGAGGACTGCTTAAACCATATAGTGATTTTTTTAATCTATAAACCTTATCTTCTTGTCCTTTGACTTCATAACCTCTTAGTTAGGACATATATATTTCTTTATTTAATTTTCTATTAAGAAAAGCAATCTTCACATCTAACTGACACAATTCTAAATCTAGGGATGCAACCAAAGACATTATGATTCTTATTGAAGTAAACCTTGCAACTGGGGAATAAGTTTCTTCATAGTCAATCCCTTCTAATTGAGTATATCCTTTTGCAACGAGTCTTGCTTTATATTTTTCTATGGATCCATTAGCATCCAACTTCCTTTTTAGTACCCATTTACATCCTATAGGTTTTCTATTTGGAAGCAAATTAACTAGTTCCCAAACTTGATTTTTATTTATCGAGTCTAGTTCCTCTTTTATGGCTTCACACAGTTTCTCTTTATCATGTGCTTTCATAGCATCTTCAAAATCAAGGGGATCATCAATACATTCTTCGTTGAAATAAGTGTAATAATCCTTTAACCTTGACGAGGGATATCTTTCTCTTTGAATTCTGGTTAAAGTGTCATTGTTAGACAAATTTTGTCTTTCAAATGTGTCTTGATCATCATTCATTTCTTTAATAATTTCAAACAAATTTGGCAAATCTTTGCTATCTTGAATTTGATTTTCTAAAAATATAGCATTTTTGTTTTCTATTAATTCAATGAATCCATCAGATTTGTGATTAATGAATATGTACCCTTTGCTATTCTCACTATATCCTATGAAAGTACATCTAGTACTTTTGTTATCTAGTTTGCTCCTTTGTTCATTTGGAATCCTTACATGTGCACTAGATCCCCAAATTTTGATATTTGTTAAGTTTGGTTTCCTACCTATCCACATTTCATGGGGTGTTAAACTATTTTCTTTGGTTGGAATCTTATTTAATATGTAAACAGATGCATCTAGGGCTTCTCCCCAAAAATGTGTTTCCAAACTTGAGTGAGACAACATTGACTTCACCATGTCTAATAAGGTTTTATTCCTATATTCAACTACTCTATTTTGTTGAGGTGTAAAGGACATGGTAAGCTGATGTATTATTCCATTTTGTTTACAGAAATCATTAAACGGGTTGGAATGTATTCTTCACCTCTATCACTTCTAAGAGTATTGATCTTCCTTCCTAATTGATTTTCCACCAATATTTTGTATTCTTTAAACCTCTATAATACATCAGATTTTTTCTTGATTAAATATACATGCCCATACCTTGAAAAATCATCAATGAATGTTACAAAGTACTCCATGCCCTTATGAGTTTTTACATTTAGAGGACCACACACATCTGAATGCACAATTTCTAATAATTCTTTTGATTTTTTCCCCTTCTTGAATGGGAGTCTAGACATTTTTCCACTAAGGCATGGCTCACAATATGTGAAATTCTTCTCTATCTTAGGTATCAACTCTTTTGAACTCATTCTCATCATTTTGTCTTTATTTATGTGACGAAGTCTTAAATGCTAAATGTAACCATCATTATTTATATGATAAGCACAATCGAGATAGTCAGAACGGGAGGCTTGTTTATTATCATTAATGTTCAAATGGTACAAACCATCAAATTTAACCCCAAGCAATAGTACTCTTCCATGTTTACCAATAGTCACCTTTCCACCCCTAAAACATACATCAAAACCCTTTTCATTCAATAAGGGGACAAACAACAAGTTCTTCCTAAAATTAGGTGCATACAATACATCGGTAAGAATCAAATTTGTACTTTCATTTACAAGGTTTTTCACATTTCTAGTCCCAAACACATCAGTGAAAGTGTTATTTCCCATAAATACTCTATGTTCTCCCGCTTTCAACTCCTTCAATTCTAGGAACATCTCCTTGGATTTGAAAATATGCCTAGAGGAACCTGAATCGAAGCACCAATCATACAAACTAGAATCAGTAAAGAATGATTCAGATATCACACAGACAATATCTTTCTTTTCAGCACTACTCTTTTCAGTATTTGTTTTACCTTCATTATAATTGGGGCAATTAAATTTAGTGTAACCCTGCTTCTCACAACCAAAACAGTGTTTATTCTTAGTTTTCTTGAATTCTTCTAAGAATTTGATCCTTTTGTTAAATTTCTTAGCTTTGTTTTTGAAGTGTTTGCCCTTAGGCATTTCAATTGTTTAAGGTTTCTCAACTATTTTTGAGGTGACCATCAAAGAAGATGGTTGAGATTTCTTCTTCTTTCTCTCATCTTCTAAGCCAAGTAGAGTTGGGAGGTTTTTAACATTTATTTCTCTTCCAGGCAGATTCAGTGTTGTTACTACTGCATTCCATGAATGAGGTAAGCTATTCAAAATGGTAGAAACTTGAACTTTTTTTGGAATAGGGTTACCTGCAGATGCCAATTCTTTGGCAATCACATTCATTCTGTTTACATGATCGATTACTGAATCTTCTTCTTTCATCTCACAACCATAATATTTTTCTATTAATAATTGAATATAAGTTTTAGTTATTTTTCCATATGTTTCATTGATTGCTTCAAACATTTCTTTAGCATATTTATATTCATCAAAAATTACTTCTACATCAGGCTCCATGAAAGTTAGCAAACAGGTTCTGGCTTTTCTATTATCCTTTTCCCATTTATTATATCCCCATACAATATGTAAAGCATCATCATCCAAGGGTTTAGGAGGAACAGGTTTATCTAAAATGTAATCAACATTTTCCTCGTCCAAGATCCTCCTAATCCTTCGTTTCCAAAGGGAATGGTTTGTTCCATTCAACTTTTCAGTCTTACTAAGTTCTTGAGACAAAGCAGTTGTAGGCATGTTTACAAAATGAAAATAAAATGGGAATAAGAAAAAACTTAGCTGATTTGAAGATTTAACCATTTAGACCCCTGAAGATTTCACTTCTCTTGACCTAGCTGAATCAGCTACCTTCTTCGTTCAGCAATAGTCTATAGTGTCAATAGATTTGCACCTATTTGTTTTTCATATCAACCCTTTGTCCTAATCTTTCACCATTGTTGAGATTAGAGTTGCAGAAGCACTGAAAGCAAGCTTGGCCGAAAAAAAAAAGAAAGAAACCCTAAATTTGTTTAGGGCTTGTTGCAGATGGAACCCAAAAAAATTATGATCTAACCCTTCTAATGAACAATAGTAAAAAAAAAAAACAGCCTTGTCTAAATGTTGATGGCACCAGTAAAGAAATAGCTGCTGATGGAAAAAATTGATAGAAAACTGAGGTTCTTGGATGTGTCTCAAGAGAGAAGAAAAATAAAAAACAAACACAGTAGATTGATGGTTAGATACGTATTGCAAGCCGCTTTCACTGGACTAGAAAAAGATTGAGTAACAAAATCAGGTTGGGCTGAAAAAAAACACAGAGGAGCTTTCATTTCTTAAAGTCAATGGTGAAGAGGAGAGTTACAAACAAGAACACTTCCTCTCTCTTTTCACTTTTGTAAACATTTAAAGTGGGATGCGATATGGTGTAGCGCACCTATACCAAAAAAATTTATGAAGAGGCTCTGATACCAATGATGAGCATACCCGTGGCGTAACCAAAATATCAATGCATGAAATTGAAACTTGCTGATCCAACCTGCAAAAATAAGCAACAAAAAATTACCCGAGACACAAGCCCTTGAAGCAAGGTGCAAACGAGGGACTAGCTAA